>NC_133106.1:8561841-8907394 GCF_022965805.1 Primulina eburnea | reverse complement strand
TGAATGATTGTAATAATTATCAATTTAAAGTGGGCTTGGTTTATGGCCCGTTCCCACCCCATGAGATGTATCCCTATGTGCCATGGATATTTAATTGTAAATATAAGAATAGTGGAAGATCAAGATTGGAAGATGGTGGCTTTGGTGATTATGAAGATCGAAGACATGTAATATTGGATGCTAATGTAATAATTTAGTTGCATTGCATCCCTTGCATTTACCCTAGGATTAGACCTAGGCCCGTGTTTAGCTCACACGGGCCATTAGTATTGGGGCAATTGATCATCCTTGTACTGTTTTCTATTTATAATATATGCATGATATGTTATAAATAATGAGTATTTGCGTTATTATTATTATAATAACAAAGTTGCATGAATCCGGCAAACATACGATCAAACATGGCGAGCTTTTAAAATAAAATTAATGATGAGACCTTTCAAAATTAAAAAAACCCTCATTTTGAATTAGATTCAAAATTAATATCAAGTCCGAAAAGGGGAATTATAAATTTGTTTATAATTTCCTTGTCTTCCATCGACAATGGATGCATGATGAACGCTACCCGTACTCGGGGCTCGGCTCATATTATTGAGGGGGCCCTGGGTGCCGGAAAGCTGTGACATCCATTGACATTGTGATGTGAACTACGTGGAACTCCCATGATTTCGGCTCATATTATTGAGGGAACTCATGGCGACCGTCCATTAAGGTTCAACATCGATGGGTTAGGCTTGACACGTAAAGATGAACGACGTCATATTATTGGGTCCTAATCAAACGTGAGACAAAAGTTTACGTAGAGGGTTGCATTGTGATGCAATTGGAAACTACCTTTTAGGAATTGTGATTGGCTGATATTATTCGGGATCACAATTCGCTAATTGGACCTTACGTACCTACTGAGGAAAGGAGTTTCCCGTTTTCACTAGAGGGTAGTGAAAGATGTCAAAACAGTGGGAGCAAATATTTATGAAGTAAAAGTCCAAACTTCATATCTTACTAAATATTTAAAATAGTCATCAACATTTATCTGTTTTTACTTTTCAGTACAAATCAACAATGTCTTCGATGCGCAATTCGATATCTGTAATACTCGACAAACACATATTAACTGGACCTAATTACCTCATTTGGCTAAGAAATTTGAAAATAGTCTTGAATTCGGAAAGGGTAACATATACACTGACTCAGTCGCCCCCTGTTGAGGCTCCGACTGACTGCACTCCTGAGGAATTGCAGGCTTACAAGGAATGGTGTGACCATGACTTGATAGCCAGGTGTTATATGCTAACTTCTATGAACGATGAGCTGCAGAGGCGTTTTGAGGGTGCAAAGAATGCTGCTGACATTCATTTGCACCTCAAAGAGCTCTTTGGAGAGCAAACGCGTCCTCTTAGGCATGCTACCGTCAAGGAGCTGATCACTTTGCGCATGCGAGATGGGACCTCGGTCCATGAGCATGGCCTAAAGGTGATCGGGCTCGTGGACAAGCTCGTTGGCATGGATCTGATCTTGCCTTCGGAGTTGACCACCGACGTGTTGTTGTTATCGCTGCCTAGCTCATTTGATACTTTTGTGGTGAATTTCAACATGAACAAGATTGAACCGACCCTTGAGGAGTTGGTGAACATGCTTGTTACGTTTGAATCCACTATCAAGAAAGAGAAGTTGGTTCTTTATGTGGGTTCTTCATCTGGTACGAAGATTGATCCACATGGGAAGGGAAAGAAGTGTTCTTTCCAACGTCCCAAAAAGAACGTGCCCTTGTTGAGGCAATCTCCGAATCCTGTTGAGACAGCCAGACCAGTTAAGGCTGAGAAGACTGGTGATGTTTGTCATCACTGCAAGAAGCCTGGACATTGGAAGCGAAATTGCAAGGAATATCTGGCCCAGAAGTGTTCTGGAAACGGTATGTTCTAAATTTAAGTAAACATTTCAATTAACTCTACTTCTTGGGTATTAGATACCGGTTGTGACTCACATCTCTGTAATGGGTTACAGGTGATGGGAAGAAGTAGGAAGCTTAAGGAAGGTGTGACCTTCTTGAGGATGGGCAATGGAGCAAGAGTTGCTACCAAGGCTATTAAGGATGTTTACTTATTGTTGAACAATGACTTTAAGTTAATTTTAAGAGATGTTTTGTTTGTACCTGTTTGGTGTAAAACATTGTTTCCATTTCTATTGTGATAAAAATGGATATTCTTGTTTATTTAGCAAAGGTGTTTGCAACATTTACAAGAATGAATGTTTAATTGGTACTTGAGAACTTGAAAACGATCTCTATAACTTAAAATTAAAGATATTCCACTAAATGTCCATTTAAAGGCAAACACCATATGAGATATGGATGGGTAAGCCTCCCAAATATTCTCATCTTAGAATATGGGGAGCCCTGCTTATGTGAAGCAGGTAGTGGGAGATAAATTGGATTGTTGATCCATTTTATGTTACTTTGTGGGATATCCAAGGAATTAAGTTGGATATTAATTCTATCATCCCCAAGAAACAAAGGTGTTTGTTTCTAGGAATGCAACCTTTTTGGAAAAGGATTTTCTATTGGATAGAAAAGGGGAGATGATAGAACTCGAAGAGGTTCGAGAGAAACCCGCAATTATAGAACCCACACCCAATGAGCCAAGAGAGGAGATACAAGCTCCTAGCAGGTACGAGAAAGTCTCGAGACCACCTATGAGGTATGGTCAGCTTCTTGAAGAGGGCCATGATGAGCCTAACCATGGATGTGATCCAAGGACCTTCAAGGAAGCGTTATCTGATGCCAATTCATCCAAGTGACTTGAAACAATGGAATCTGAGTTGAATTCCATGCATTCGAACCAAGTGTAGGATCTTGTGGATCCAACTGTGGGAACTGTTCCCACAGGGACTTGGGGAGGATGGGAAGGTGTTGACCTTCAAGGCGCGATTGGTGGCAAAAGGATGTACTCAAAGACAAGGAGTTGACTTTGAGGAAACCTTTTCCCAATCGCAATGTTCAAGTCCATAAGATTTTGCTAGCCATAGCTGCATGGTATGACTATGAGATATGGCAGATGGATGTTAAGACAGCCTTTCTTAATAGGGATTTTAAGAAAGTGATTTACATGTCTCAACCTGAAGGGTTTACATCTGTCGGAAGAGAGCATATGGTATGCAAACTTCAGAGATCTATTTGTGGTCTAAGAAGGCATCTAGGAGTTGGAACCTTAGATTCGATAGTACAATCAAAGAGTTGATTTACTAAGATTCCTGAGGGACCCTATGTGTATAAGAAGGTCAGTGGGAGTGTTGTGACATTCCTGGTGTTATATGTTGATGACATTCTACTCATTGGATATGATGTAGTAATGTTGCAATCAACTAAGATATGGTTAGCGAGTAAGTTCTCGATGCAGGACTTGGATGAAGCATCTTTTGTATTGGGATACAGATCTATAGAGATAGATCGAAAAGATGGCTTGCTCTCACCCAGTCCACATACATGATACCATCGTGAAGCGGTTCTCGATGGATGAGTCCTTGAGAGGACATCTACCAATGTGTCATGGCGTGTCCCTATCCAAGTCTGTCTCCTAAGACTGATGCAGAGATAGTGACGATGACACGCATTCCGTATGCTTCGGCAATTGGTAACATCATGTATGGGATGATATCTACACGTCTTGAAGTGGCTTTCGCACTAAGTGTAGTGAGTAGATATCAATCGAACCCTGGTCTTTCACACTGGAAAGCTGTGAAAGACATCCTCAAGTAGTTGAGAAGGACCAATAAATTGTTCTTGGTCTATGGGGTGGAGAACTAAAATTTGAAGGCTATATCGACTCTAGCTTCCAAAGCGATATCGATGACTCGAAGTCAACCTCTGGTTTTGTATTCATGCTCTATGGTGCTGCTGTCTCTTGGAAGAGTTCCAAGCAAGACAATACTGCGGATTCCAGCACAGAGGCCGAATACATTGCTGCATCGGATGCAGCAAGGGAGGCTGTTTGGATAAGGAATTTCGTCCAAGAGTTGGGCGTCATTCCTAATGGAGTTGCTCCTGTCCCGTGTTGTGTGACAACACGGGAGTTTTAGCTCAAGCATAGGAGCCAAGGTCTCATCAGAAATCCAAACTAGTATTGAGAAAGTACCACATCCTCGGAGAGATTGTGGAAAGAAGAGAAGTGTCTATTGACAAAGTCGGCTCCACAGATTATGTTGTTGATCCACTAATTAGGCCTTTACCTGGACCATTATTCGACAAGCATCGCGAATCAATGGGTTTTAAGCATATGGGTAGTTGGCTCTAGTGCAAGTGGGAGATTGTTAGAGTAGGTGCCCGTCGAGCCAAGTGTTGGCCGAGTGTTCACAATGAAACTCTATGTATAAGCAATCTTTATTTTTCTAATATTTGAAATTATTATTTTGGCAAATCTTTATCTGTATACCCATGCTAGTTGCATAGATAAAGCCCTTGAATAAACAAATAGTAGAAAGAATATGAGATGCTCATATGATGAGTATCATGAAACTCATATTTGTAATACTGTATATTCTAAACGGTTCCTAGTCGATTCAGCCGCCACTAAGAAGGATATAGGCCGCTCGAGTTAGAGACTAGTATCTGCGATGTGAGTACCATGTTTCATTGGTAGGGGACATTGTGATGTCCGAGCATGCAGATAGGTGCTCCTTGTAGAGTGCACTGAACAACCCTCCATAAAAGGACTTTCCAAGTGGTTCTCACTTATCGAGTGGAAAAGTCCTGGTTTATGGTTGTACAGAATTAGTCCTTATGACCCGGGACAACATTGAGACTCTATGTGCTAGCGTTTCACTTTGACTTGTTTACCGACTCTTATGGGGTCATCAGGTGGCAAGGTTGGGTGTTACGGCGAAACATATAGGAGTCGATGCATTGTAGTCGGGGATTCACCGCTTACCTACGGGTATGGATATCCTATGTGTTTTTCATGTATGTGTGGGTTGAAATCTCTGATCAGAGTATGGTGGTAATTATGAAAGGGGTTTCATAGATTACACCATCGATGCAACCACAACATGACACATAGTATCGATTCATTGACAACTCTCGATAGACCAATAGTTGTCGAATCGGTCGGGATATATGAGTTGAAGGGACCGTACTGTACGCTAACCATAATTGAATGGTTCTTGCAGGCACTATCATGTGATACCTAGGGAATCACGTAAGCGATGCTGCTAGGCGTTTAACGTGATTGGTTGGGTACTATCAGACTTGAGTTCTGACGTTCTTACTATCAAGGAGTTGATAAGTAAGAATGGAGCAATTGGGGTATGCTCGAATAAGGACATGTTTAGTCCGAATCACATAGAGATGTGAACCCACGGCTAGTTGTATCAATGAACCATTGAGGGCCACACAAATATTAGCTTTGTAAATCCCGATGAGAAGTAAAATAGTTCAATGTGTTGAACGGCTTATAAATGTGTTTATATGCGTAAAGAAAAATAGAAGTATGACTTCTAAGAGAGAAATATAAATTTTAATTTATGGAAGTGTTCCTAAGATTAAAATTTGGCCAAGTAAATAATGTAGTTGAAAATTGTGATTTTCATAAACATTATTGGGGACTAAATTAAATTAATTCAAGTGTTGAATTAATTAAACACTAGTAGACCTAGTAGAGTCTAAATAATTAAATTAATTCAAGTGTTGAATTAATTAAATAATATTGAGTCTTGTAGAGCTCAATTAAAATAATTATTTAACTAGTGGGACTTGAATAAATTCAAGTAGTATTTAATTAATCTCAAATATGTTTGAGATAATTAAAATTTAGTCCATGGTTTTTAATGTGTTAAAAACCATATAATATATGTGAGACATGCTAGGGTTTGCATGCTTGGGAGGTGAAGAGTCTTGAATACTTTTGATTAAAAAATTGCAAAGGCATGCAACTTTTGTATCTAACCTTTTGCAACCCCAAGACTCAACTCTCCCTCCTCATTCCATACATCACTTGGCCGAAATCTCCTTGGTCTTCTCTCTAAAATTTTTCTTCTCTCTTTTGTTCTTCAAGTGTTGGAGAATAAAAGTCCTCTCATTGAAAAATCTTCTTGCTTTTCTAGTGCAAAGCAAGAAGGGATTTACATAGCTTGTGGTGGGCTTGATTTTTGAACAAGGAGTGTTCAAGGAGGTAGCTTGTAGATCAACTCATCCATACAAGAGCTAAAGCGTTTACACTTTAGTTGGTGCCATTCATCAATCTCTTGAGATTGATAGGTAAATCACTTGAACATCCTATGAATGTATGAAGTTTTTGTAAATATTGCACAAACTAGTGGTGGCCGAAAATTCTTGCATAAATTTAAAAATTTTTGACTTCCGTTGCGCTTCCGACCACCGTAACCGGTCCGCTTTCAGTTTTATTACTTGAGAATCTCAAGTATAATCTGATTAGCATTAGTCAGTTATACGATAATAGATTCTCAAACCAGTTTGACAAACATTATTGTTCAGTCAAAGATGCAAATGATGAGGTCATACTAACTGAAAAACGGTGTGAAAACACTTACAAAGTCAGTTGGAATTATCAACCTTATGCACCAGTATGTTTTATTGATTCAAAATCTTTTAGAAACTGGTTGTGGCATAAGATATTAAACCACATGAACTTTAAATCTATTGCATATCTGAGTAATCACGATCTTGTCACTGGTTTGCCCAAAATGGATTTTACCAAAGATAAAATTTGCTCAGCATGTCAATTTGGTAAACAAGTTAAATCTTCTTTTAAGAACAAGGGCCGTAAATCTTCTTCCCGATGCTTAGAGCTGTTACATATGGATCTATTTGGTCAAATACCAGTAATGAGCTCAGGGGGAATGAAATACACTTTGGTGATTGTAGATGATTTTTCAAGATTTACTTCGGTTATTTTTCTCAAATCCAAAGACCAAACTGCTGCACAACTGATCAAGCTTTTCAAAATAATATTAAACGAGAAATCAGTTGGGATTGATAGAACCAGATCCGATCGAGGAACTGAATTCATCAATCAAATTCTTTCAAACTTTTTAGAAAATGCTGGAATTAAGCATGAGCTCTCAGCAGCTAGAACTCCTTAGCAAAATGGTGTAGCTGAGAGGAGAAATCGGACCCTTAAAGAAGCTGCTAGAACAACACTTGCTGATTCTGGTATTTCTCAAAGGTTTTGGGCAAAGGCGGTAAAAAATGCGTGTTATACTCAGAACAGATCGATGATTAATAAAAATCATTTGAAAACACATTATGAGATCTGGCATGGACGAAAAAGTGCGGTTTCTTACTTCAAAATATTCGGCTGCAGATGTTTTATTCTTGACAATGGCAAAAATCATTTAAAAGCCTTTGATGCTAAATCTGCAGAGGGAATATTTTTGGGATATTCGTCATTTAGCAAAGCTTATAGAGCCATTAACAAGAGCACACAAAATGTTGAAGAGTCTATGCATGTTGTTTTTGATGGAACTGTACTAACTGATAAGCCAACTGATCCAGTTGAGCTAGTTGATCGATTTACAGATATCAGTTTGGAGAATGATCATGAAGAAGAAAATCATATCAATCGAAACATCCTTCAAACACCTGAACCTGAAATTGTGGATCAATCAGTTGAACAGGAATTAGTTTCTGAAAATCAGTTGGAAGAGCAAAGAAATGATATTCAGTTACCAACTGAAATAGCTCCAACTGAAACTGAAAATATTCAGTTACCTACTGAAGAAATTGCTGATACAGAAGCAACAAATGCTGAACTCAGATGGAAGAAATCACATCCTCCAGAATTGGTGATAGGTAATCCATCTGACCCGATAATAAAAAGGAATCAAATGCTCAATCTATTTATTCATTCAGCTTTTGTATCGCAATTGGAACCGAAGAAAACTGATGAAGCTCTTCCTGATCCAAACTGGACAAATGCAATGCAAGAAGATCTGAATCAGTTTACCCATAACAATATCTGGAACCTAGTTCCAAGACCAATTTCAAAAACTATTATAGGTACAAAATGGGTGTACATGAATAAACTGAACGAAGATGGTTCAGTTGTGCGCAACAAGGCGAGACTGTTAGCACAAGGATATAGGCAAGAAGAAGGGATTGATTATGATTAAACATGTGCACCAGTTGCAAGACTGGAAGCTATAAGAATATTCCTTTCCTATGCATCATTAGAGAACTTCAAAGTCTACCAGATGGATGTAAAGAGTGCATTCCTGAATGGCCAATTGCAAGAGGAAGTCTACGTTGAACAACCTCCAGGTTTTGTCAATCATCAGTTTCCTGATCATGTCTACCATTTGAAAAAGCCTTATATGGTCTTAAAGAAGCTCCAAGTGCTTTTTATGAAATTCTCAAAATTCCAAACTAATCACGATTTTTCTGTTGTATTAGTTGATAAGACATTGTTCAAATTTTCAAAGAATGATCACATTTTACGTGTTCAAATTTATGTTGATGACATAATATTTGGGTCAACTAACCCAAAATTATGCGAGAAATTTGCTAAGTTGATGCAGGAAAAATTTGAAATGAGCATGATGGGTGAACTGACATTCTTTCTTGGATTACAAATGAAGCAACTGGAGACAGGCACTTTTATTAGTCAAACTAAATACACAAAGGAGTTGCTGAAGAAATTTGACATGGAATCATGATCAGCTGCAAGTACTCCCATGAGCTCATCAGTGAAACTGGACACTGATCAAGGGGGAATATCAGTTGAGGCGAAACTTTACAGAGGTTTAATAGGTTCATTATTATACCTAACTGCCAGTCGTCCTGATATTGTATTCGCTGTCTGAATGTGTGCTAGATTTCATGCAAACCCTAAGCAATCACATTTTTCAGCTGCCAAGCATATTTTAAAATATCTTAAGGCCACACAAAATGTTGGGTTATGGTATTCTAAAGACTCATCTTTCAATTTAGTTGGTTATTCAGATGCACATTACGCAGGATGTAAGCTTGATCGTAAAAGTACAAGTGGATCATGTCAGTTTCTAGGAGACAGACTGATCTCTTGATTCAGTAAGAAGCAAACATCCATAGCAACTTTCAAAACTGAAGCAGAATACCTTGCTGTTGGAAGTTGTTGTGCTCAATTGCTCTGGGTTCAACAACAACTGAGAGATTATGGAGTTGATGCTAAAGAATCACCCATATTCTGTGACAATACAAGCAAAATTGCTATTACCTACAGTCTAGTTCTTCACTCGAGGACCAAACATATAGATGTCAGGCACCACTTCATCAGAGATCATGCCTTGAAGAAGGACATACGACTAGAATATGTCTCAACTGAGTAGCAAGCAGCTGATATCTTTACCAAACCATTGCCCGAGACTAAGTTTTCTCACTTTCGCAATATACTTGGATTTATTGATTTATCCTAATCAATTTTACTGTTGATATATCATATGTTAATTATTTTGTGTCATCTATCAGTTCTATTGTCATTTACTGTTCATTCAGTTCGTTCTTTTATCCATTTGATTTTCAACTGATGTCAGTTAATCATTTGTCAGTTATTATGATCAGTTTATGAATTACTTCTCAACTGATGAGATTAACTATTGTAGGAAAATAAAAGATAAACATAAATGAAATAAACATTTTATTCATTTCAAGAAATTTTTACGGATTACATAGAAAAACTCTTCCTCAACAAAAGACCTCCACTTGTTCAACCAACGGTTTAAATCACCGGTGGAAGTCTTAAGGAAGCTATCAGAATCAGCTATACACTCTAGGATCCTCCTTTCCTTGTAGAGCATCAGCATGGTAGACATTGTCTTCTTCGAAGATGTCCACCGTGTCAGCAACGTGCAAGAATTCTCGATATTTCTCCAGTTTTGTCATCAGTTAGGGAGTGGTAGCCATTCCACACTCCTGAAGAATCTAGAGTCCTTGTAGCTCCTCCCAGAATCGAAAGATTTTATGGAAGACTTCATTTTCCATATCAGTTTTTCTCTTTTCCAGAGTTGTGTTCATAAAGTCTTCAGCCATATCTGGAGTCCTTCAGCTACCTGCACCTGCCATTCTAGCTTTTGAATATTATCTGTTGATATGTTTGCGATTAACTTAGCTACTCTTATTTATAGCCCAGGGTCAAGGAAGATGAAAGGGCAAAGTCATTACGGAAAACGATTAACCTTCTAAGCATAAGACTTAATTTGATTCATCTTGCTTAAATTCCCGTAATCTTTATATGCATTTATTAAGGGGGGAATATTGGTTTAAAATGTTAACTGAGAAGACAGCAGTTAGTAAATTTTCAACTGAAAAGACACAGTTTCACAACTGATCGTTCAGCTGATTATTTCACTAAATCCGGACAGATACTTCGTGAAATGGTTCATGCATGTTTGTTGCCAGGAGCAACAAGATCTTCTCACATAAGTTACCAAATTAACCATTTTTTATTCCAAATTTAGTGACGTGACTGATTATCAAGCATTAAATGCAATCTTTCAACAAATGGCAGGTTGAAACGTGGACCTTTTTAGTCCATGTATTTTCAACACACTTGTACCACACGTGCACAAGTAATTTACTCAAAATTTCCTGGACCGACACGTGTCCAATAATTCGAACAGTCACGTACATCAGTACTTTACCCGCTCATTTTCAGTTCTTCTTCCTTACGTTACCTAAAATTCTTAGAGCAAAAGCAAATTCAAGCTTTTTTTTTTGCAGAAAATCATTCAGTTCTAACGGCAAACCAGATTCCCGCTCACATGTTGAATGATATGGCTATCAATTTCGAATCAGTTCTATCAGTCGGAGAAGCCGATGTCAAAAACGTATTTCTGAAGCTAGAATCAGCTGGGCTGAGGACATTTTTGGGGCATTCTTCCCAGCAGATCTATCCAAAGGAACTTCTTGACTTAAACTCTAATGGAAATATCAATTCTGATGGAAGCATCAACTCTATTGTCAATGGTCAGTTGTTGACCATCTCTGAAGAATCGTTTGGAGAAATGTTCTTATTGCCTTCTGATGGGCTAGCACACCTTGCTGAAGTCAGAGCATCTGATGTCGAAGAGATGCAAACCTTACTCTCTGCTGATGGACGGAAAATCAAAGTTTCCGATTCAAAGAAGGAACTGAAGCATGAAGTTCAGTTGCTGGCTGATATTGTAGCCATGGGGCTATTGGCGAAAGCAGGATCTTTTGCTGCACTTACCTTAGAAAAATTTCAAGCCATCACTGTTATCATGGCTGGACAAAGACTGAACTGGAAGTACCTTATCTTCAACATCTTGAAGAATATGTTTCAATCCACAAAGCAATCCAAAGCATTTGCAGTTTAACTGAGTTATTTGATGAAATTCAAAGGGTTGGTGGCTGATGATTCAGAGAGATCATCAAAATTCAAAGTTTTCAATGCCAAAAATGTTAAGCCACCAAAAACTAAACTGGATCTCTCTTGATCAGTTTATAAAGATCAAGAAGGAGATTGAGACGTAGCAAGATGTTCCCAAATCAGCAAAGAAGGGAAGAACTTTGGCTCAACTGAAAACCATCAAGAGAAAACTGATCGTCAGTGGATCATATTCTGAGGAAACACCCTTTCAGTTTATTACAAAGAAGCAAAGGACTCAGAAAACAAAGCCAATGGCTAAGTTGGCATCTATCCCAGCTGAGAGATTGAAGCAATCAGATGCTCAACAGCCTATTCAGGCTATTCTGTTGAAAGCTATTCCAGCTGATGTTTCACCTATAGATCAGTTACCTCCACCAACTGATCCATCCAAGAAGGTCGTCACTGCTGCTGGTAAAAAGAAGGAATCAGCAAGAGGGTCATCTCCTTTAATAAAATATCAAACGACCTACAATTCTTGCTCCTGCTCGTCCAAAAGGAATCATAATTCAGGAACGAGGGGACACTACTCACTCAGGACTGAACATTCCACATATTCTTTCCGATGAGAAAGGAAAGGGCAAGTTGATCGAAGAGCCCAGGACATCAAATGTCATTCAGACTCATATTGACCTTATATGGGAACAGGTCAACGCCTTTGCTGAATCAAAACTAAAAGTTTATGATGGTTGGACGAGGTTCAGAACTCACACCTTTGCCAAGCAGTTGAAAAAGAAGTCCAAACTGAATACATTCATCAAGTTGGAAGCAATTGTTCTCAGAATGTTCAAGACTGCTACAATAGTTCAGGCATTGGGAAGAAAGGACTATTTCTTTGATCAAATCAGAGCCAAGAAGTTGGGCCAATTGATGGAAAAGCTGAAAAACAACTACATTCCCACAAATCCAACTGCTTATAATGATCGAGATGTGCTCACTCAGCTGGACAACGATCTTATTGCTCTGCAATCGCAAATAAAGTTTTGGTAAACGGATCAGGAATTAGTCAATTATGAAGACTTTTCCGAAGATGAAGAAGATGAAACGCCAACTCAGAATAAAGAAACATCCCCAGAACAAGCTGCTGCTACATCAGTAGAGCCAATTCAGGATGTGCCACTATCTACTTCTTCTGCTGATCCTCAGCTTTACTCGGACGCTGACTTAACACTTGCCAATATCGATGAGATCATTCAATCAGTCGCCCGAGAATTTCAACCAAATGTGCCTTCAACAGAATCAGTTGATCTCTCAACTAAACAAGCAGCTATAGATTCTCAAGCTGATGTGCAAATTCAATCAACTGTTGAGCCAATTGTAGAAAATGTTGTCACTGAGGAGGCTCAGTCGCTTGTTGACGAACCACAACAAGTTTCAGTTGACCAACCATCAGTATCACCAATCAATGACCATCAAACTGAAACTACCGCAGATCCACAACTTGATCAGCAGGACAATCCATCTGCTGCTCCTAATCAAGCTTCTTCTCCTCCTATCCCACCAGAAGTCAGTGTTCAAGACGTGCCAGAACTTACACATGAGGAAACAGAGGTTTCTGACCGGACTTTGGTGATATTTGATCAATCTACCAAGTAATAGGAACCAGGGCCGTCTGGACCAGTATCTCCTCATCCATCATCAGATATGGATTTGGTCCTTGAAGAAATTCAGGACATTCAACTCAACATGTCCAAAATAATGCAAGAAATAAAGGAGATTCAAAGCACTCAGCTTTCTCATTCTCTGAAGTTGAACTCTTCGAGTGAATTTTATTCAGGCAAATTGAAATCTATTCAAACAGCTGTGACTTCCATATCTTTTGCAATCGATGAGCTTAAAAAGAATAGAGGCCTAGCTGAAAGTCTTTCTCTTACTCAAGACTCAATCAGCAAGAGAGTTGAATCCATGGAGCTATCTGTCTCAAAGAAAATCGATTTGATGCATATTACTGTATTGACTGCTGTCAAAGACATTGCAGCTGATGTTAGGATTCTATCTCTTAAGGTCGATGTGCTTGACAAAAAGGAGGAAGAAGCTAGGTTGATGAAAGAATAAGAGAGGATACAGCTGAAGAGACATTTCTGTCAGTTATTAGTTGAAGATTGTTTGTTTTCTTGTACGAATCTGTACATTAGAAATTATTTTATCTACAATGATTCAAAGCATTCTTTTTCTTCAACTGATCAGTTTATTATATTCTGAGTTTTGTCAATCACCAAAAAGGGGAAATTTTTTGAAACTAAATTTCAGTGATTTGACAAACTAAGCTTCAAACATACTGGAAAGTCAACGAGCCTAACTGATTAAAATCTTACAATAGATAGTTGTCATTAGCTGAAAATTAATGCGTACCAGCTAAATATTATACACGTCATCAATTGAAGCAGAATTTAACTGACTGATCAGTTAGGAACTGATCAGTTGAAATAATCGGTTATGAGTTTTCCAACAAAGTATCTTTCAGCTGATCTCTCAGTTGTACACGTCATCAGTTGAGAACGACAACCGACAAATAGTACAACATACTGTAACTAATAGTGGAACGCCGCATTTCAGAGATTGTAGTGTACGACTGATAGAGAATATCGACGTGGCAATCAACGGATATAAAGATTCAAACGTTATTTAATATTACCGTTGAAAGGGAAGCCTATAAATAGGTGAAGAATGCAGCTGAGAAAAAAACACACGAACTACTATTCTATTCAAGCTTGTTGTTACTCTGTTAAATTAACCACTCATATTCAAATATCAAGAGCTCGCTCTTATCAGATTTATTAGTAGCAATCAAGGCCATATTTACGAGTTTGTTAGCACTTTGAAATCTTTGTTAGATTCATGTAGTTGTGTTATATTCAATCACGTACTGTAAAGGTTATTGTGAACTAAAAGTTTCAGTTTGGCAGTGTTAAGTCCAAACTGAAGTAGGAAAGTACAACGTGTGTATTCGATCAAAGTCTTTTAGTGAAAATCCTATCTTCGTGATAGAAGGGGTGACGTAAGAGTTATTCTATTCTCCGAACATCCAGAAACATATCGTGTGCTTTTTATTTCAGTTATTCTATCTTTCAGTCAGTTTACTTCCGCAACTTTTTTTTCAGTTAAACTGATTGTTATCGACTGACGAGATACCGAGTGTCAGTTTGTCAATAAATTGAACCCTTTATTCGAAAAGAATTTATTATCAGTGAGTATTTATTCAACCCTCCTCTAAACACTCATCACCTACTAACCGATCCTCAATTTTCTGAGTGAGTTTGTTGTTGAAAATTTGTGGATTGGAAGTATTGCATGTTACAGGGACCGTTAACTAATTGACTGAGTTAATATTGTGGGTCTTGTATTGTTGGAATATTATTTGAGTTGTGGGTAGAACATTGTTGTTGAGCAAGTTCTTTATTGAATTGAAATATGCCTCCGAAGAAGAAGAGGAAACAGGTTCAGTCTGGGGATGACGAGTCATCTATAGCCAATTTTGATAGACGATGATTTTGGGATGCCGTTGCTGCTGAAAATTACTCTAAATTACAAGATAAAAGCATGCAGCGAGAAAGAGGGATGGATCAGAGTATCCCGGATTGTGCGACATTGATTCTTGCTAGGCATCTAAATTGGGACTAGTTTGTGAAACCGCCGGCAGACACTGTGATTTCCCTTGTGCAGGAATTTTATGCCAATCTCAAGGTTAAACATGAGGATTATAAAGTGAAGATTCGTGGGCGGATGGTTGCCTTCGATAGCAAAACGATCAATTCTTTGTTCTCAATGCCTAATTACAACATAGATGAGTACCTGATGTTAATGCGAGAGGGTTATCCCTACGAGAGAATCACAACCACAATTTGTGACCCAGAAACGGTTTGGAAGCTCAACAATCAACGAGTCCTGGTCACATTCCCTGCGACGTCCATGAAGAGGGAGGTGTACAATTGGTATCACTTTGTAGCCTCGCGGTTGATGCCATCTTAGCATGTGTCTGATGTCAAAGACAAAGGCAGCCTTGGTTTAATGTATCATCACCGGTAGGACAGTAGACGCAGGCGGGTGATTATGACTTCGATGTTGTAGGCTGCTCGGGGCACCTCCACTGTTAGCATGCCCCATTCGTTGACGATCACTGACCTATGTCATGTAGCGGCGGTTGCATGGGATGATAACGAGCCGGTATTGCATACAAAAGGCGATATCTTACTGGTGGAAAGGCTCCCGAGGGATAGGAGATAGAGACAAATTGAGATTAGAGAGGCATCAGGGAGTAGGGCACAGTTGTAATGCCCGAGACTTTGATCCTAATAATCTGTAATTATTGATTTATAATTTGACATGATTATAAGAGGATTAATCGGGACACGGTTTGAATTCGATATAAAAATATGTATGTGCGAGGACGAAGCTCTCGCGCATATGCGCGGCCTGACAGGGCGCATATGCGCGAAATGTCCAGAGGACCTCGCGCATATGCGCGACCTGAATCCGCACATGTACGCGAGGGTGGCAGAGAGGGGGAAATTTTGAGTAGAAGCCTCGCGCATATGCGCCAGTTGGTGTCGCGCATATGCGCGAGACGTCTTTTGCAAAGAGATGCGTCACCTCGCCATAAGCATGCACGGTATATATATATATATATATATATATATATATATATATATATATATATATATATATATATATATACGAAGGTAAATAAAAAAGGGAAGGAAAAAGAAGAAATCGAGACCCCTTTTCCAATTTGATTTTAGAATTCAATTCGAGAGAAATCCGTCTGTTAGATTTTAAATCCGACTTCGGTACTGTGTTCCTATCAACGCAGGCTACTACAGGACGTAAGTTTTATTACGTTTTGACATGTTTTTGAAATTATGATGTAGTTGGAATTGAATACACGTCATATATGTTGTTCTTGACATGTTAGACAGAGTAGAATCGAAGTCAGATAAAGAAACAGACTGAATATGGAATTGTTATGAATTTCAGAGTTGAATTGACCGAGATGTGATGTCAGATTTGACGGTGGTTGATTCTAAATTATTGGAATTCGTATAGAATGATATAGTATTACCAGTATCGCAAGATTTTACTATGATACCGTCAGAATTTGATAAAACAGAGATGTTGCGATTTGATTAGAATATTGATACAGAATATTGATATTGTCATTGCTAGATTGAACAGTGACAGACTTTGAATCAAGACTTCGATTGTATCAGAACGACAGCACGAAAGGTATAAATAAATGTTGATTCGGGATTGCACAACTCGAGTTAGGTTTGACTTGAGTTTCCCTAAATCACATACTTTACTTTATTGCATTGATATTTGCAGATTATCAGATTGATATGTTTAGTCTATTGAATGATAGCAGAGCCAGAGTTGAGTCTAGGGCAGATCAGCCTAGCTAGGGCAGAACCGCCGAGTCTTTGTCAGAACCGCTAAAACTCTAGACTTACGGTGTATCGATGAGCTTAGATGTAGATCGACGTCTATTGTAGACATTCGATACAGCATACTAAAGTCTAAATTAGATCGGGATCCCTAGATTAGAAATGAGTCATAGATTTAGGTACAGATTTGTATTGATTCATGTAGTCAGATTGGATGCATGTTTTTATGACTGTTTTTGCTTTTATATATGTTTTATATGATTGCATTAATACATTGTTTAAACAGTGATGTGAATCTCGATACGAATAAATAGCAAACACGATTAAAACGCAATCGCACCCTCTATTTAATTACGACAATAAGATTCGAGTGTTTTCCCGATCTTTGAGACAAGTAACTGATAGGTGTGATAATCGCCTCTAGATCACGCGGCCTAGCAACAATTAATCAACGGTAGAAACAATCGCGTTCAAGAGAACCTCCAAAGAACCCGTCCTTGGCAACCCTCGTGATATTCGATTGACAAACGACACAAAAGACAAATCTTTTGATAAGTTTGATTTTGAAACACCGAAGTGTATAAAAGCTTTCGCTTTCGGTTGAGAGAAAATCTCGCAATTTGATATCAAATCAATAATGAACAAAAGTTGTTTACAATGAATGAAAATTAGTCTATATATTGATACCAAATCACAAAGATATGAAATCTAGTTACCTAACGAACTAAAACTCTAAATTAGGAAAAAATATTCTCGCCAAAACATATAGGACACGGACCCCGTGTATGCCTCCGGATGAGGGTCCGTGTACACTCGGCCAAAATATTCTCCGGGAAACAAAGGACACGGACCCCGTGTAGAGATCCGGAGCAGGGTCCGTGCAGACTCGGGAATTCGCCTTCTCGACTGTACTGGGCACGGACCCCGTGTGCAGGCCCGTGCTCGGGTCCGTGCAACCTCGGGTCTTTTGAACAATGCTTGAATAATGTCCTTTGGCTTTTCCCACGCACTCCCATGCATCACGAGACCTACTTCCTTGCTCATCAATCCTTGTAGGGCCTCTTTGAACTTCCTTAGCCGTCCTTTGAACGCCATGCCCGGCCAGATTCACATCATACTGGGATATTTATATCTCATCGGAGTTATCCGGCTGTTGTCTTGTTTGTACGTGTGCATGGCAACAGGTGGGACAGGTTCAGGGTCACAGAGGTGAAGAAAGATCGAGTAGAGTGGAGACTACGGACTTGGACTAGAGATAGGGTTTAAACACTTGATAGTTAGTTGTTGAACCTGAGATGTATATGATTGTATATTGTATTAGATTTATACTTTTATACTGATATGTATAGGAGTTTGATTCCATTACCTTCCGCATTTTAAAAAAAAATTTAGACCCTGTTTATTATAAATGATTATATTAGTCCCAATGACGATTAAGAATATGATTAGCGTCCGGGTCCCCACAGCAGGTGGTATCAGAGCGATAGATCCTTTAGATTGAGATAGAAGAGGCTAATGAGCAGGGTAGATTGAGGTTTTCTTTCCTGCTTTTGAATGCTAGCATGTCTTACTGCTTTAATACATATTACTTGTTTATCTGATTTGATATGGTAATGTGTTTTATTGAAACTGGATCAGCACTGATTCTAGATCAGCAGTAAGATGATCAGAGGAGTATTGAAATAGAATTGTGGTATTTGTTGCTAATCGATTTGATTCTCAGATATGCCTCCGAGACGAGTCCCAGAACAGGGAAGTACGTCAAATCCTCCAATGGATGTCACTCCGACTCCAATGGAAACATTACTGAAACGATTTCAGTCATTTCATCCGCCTACCTTGAAAGGAACAGAGAACGCTGTGGAATGCGAGAGTTGGCTTGATCATATAGAGATGTTGTTCGAATCCTAGGAGTATACAGATGAGAGGAGAGTGAAATTGATTGGACATCAGTTACACGATGTTGCTAAGGACTGGTGGATTACGAGAAAGAGGGCATTGGAGCATAGAGGTACGACTATTACCTGGGATATTTTTAGAACTGAATTTTATCAACGATTCTTTCCAGTGTCGTACTATAGGAAAAGGGGGCGGAGTTTGCCAATCTAAAGTAGGGACAGATGAACATAGAAGAGTACGTGTCAAATTTCTCCTCCTTGCTGAAATTTGCTCCACATATGGCTGACAGCGAAGAAGCTACTGCCGACCAGTTCATCAATGGCTTGAACCCCGATATTTTTACATTGGTGAACACCGGGTGACCGAATAACTTCACTGACGCCCTGAACAGATCTAAGGGAGCAGAAGCTGGTTTGATAAGACAGAAAGGGGCTTCATTTGTACCTCCAGCACCGAGGCCACCGCAACCACCTCCCAGATTTTAGGTTGGCAGCAGCAGTGGAGGAAAGAAAGAATTTTTGAAAGCCAGGAGAAAGCAATTCAAGAAATCTGGCAGTAGTTCTTTCAGCTCCGGTGGTTCCCGACAGAGCCAGAGTTATACTGGAGTTTATTGCAAGACTTGCGGAAGAAGACATGCTACTGAGCAATGCCAGGGAGTGACTGGTAGTTGCAACATTTGTAAACAGCCGGGACACTTTGCTAAAGTGTGTCCACGGAGAGGTTCTCAAAGATCTCAGGGAGCCGAGTCATCGGGATCAGCAGCACAGACTGAGAGACGATCAGCTGCTGTTCACACATTCCAGCCAGCGCCCACTCAGTCACAGCAGAGGCCAGGAGGTAGCCAGACTGTTAGCCAGCCTCCTAGACAGCAGGCCAGAGTATTCGCTTTGACAGAGGAGCAGGCCCAGGAAGCACCAGATGACGTTGTGGCAGGTAACTGTTCTTTATGTGGTTACTCTGATTATGTATTGATTGATACTGGTGCTTCACATACATTTATTTCTGAACGATTTGCGTTGAGTCATGCATTGCCTGTAGAGTCTTTAGCTACTGTAGTGTCTGTCTCTTCTCCTTTGGGGATGGGTTTGATATCCGTAAATTCTGTGAAACATTGTATACTACATCATGACGGGCATGAGATTGAATTAGATTGCATTGTATTGGGTTGTCCGATTTTGATTGTATTATCGGTATTGATATGCTGACCAAGTACAGAGCTACAGTTGATTGTTTCCACAAGATAGTGAGATTCAAACCAGATATGGCTGAAGAGTGGAAATTTTACGGTAAGGGTTCTAGATCGAGAATTACTTTAATATCCGTATTATCTATGACTCGGTTGTTACAGAAAGGAGCAGAATGATTCATTGTCTATTCAATAGATGTACTGAAGTCGAGTCCATCATTGGCTGACTTGCCAGTGGTACGTGAGTTTGCTGACGTCTTCCCAGATGAGATCCCGGGATTACCTCCAGTTAGAGAGATAGACTTCAGCATTGAACTGATGCCAGGTACAGTACCAATTTCTAGAGCCCCGTACAGAATGGCACCAGTTGAATTGAAAGAATTAAAAGATCAGTTGGAAGATTTACTGGCCAAGGGGTAAATCAGACAGAATGTTTCTCCTTGGGGTGCACAAGTACTGTTTGTAAGAAAGAAAGACGGTTCGATGAGACTCTGCATCGACTATAGACAACTGAACAAGGCAACGGTAAAGAATAAATATCCTTTACCTCGTATTGATGATTTGTTTGACCAGTTGCAGGGTTCTTCAGTATATTCCAAGATTGATCTGAGATCTGGATATCATCAGCTGAGAGTCAGAGATTCTGATATCTCAAAGACAGCATTCAGAACCAGGTATGTACACTATGAATTTATTGTCATGCCGTTTGGTCTGACGAATGTTCCAGCTGTATTCATGGGATTGATGAACCGTGTGTTCCAGAAATATCTCGATGAATTTGTGATTATATTCATTGATGATATTTTTATTTATTCAAAGAATATGAGTGAGCATGCTGAGCATTTAAGAACTGTGTTGCGAATTTTAAGGGCTGAGAAATTATATGCTAAACTGTCGAAATGTGAGTTTTGGTTAAGACAGATAGTATTTTTGAGTCATATTATATCCGGATATGGGATATCAGTGGATCCCAGTAAAGTGGAAGCCATGATTTCTTGGCCAAGACCGACGTTAGTGCCCGAAATTCGCAGTTTCATGGGTTTAGCGGGATATTACTGTCGTTTCATTAAAGATTTCTCAAGTATTGCTAAACCGATTACTCAGCTGAATCAGAAGAATGCTCCATTTGTTTGGTCTGAAGAATGCGAGACCAGTTTTCTGGAGTTGAAGAAGAGGTTGACCAGTGCCCCAGTATTGAATATTCCATCCGGTACTGGTGATTTTGTGGTTTATTGCGACGCTTCTCACAGAGGGTTGGGATGTGTTCTGATGCAGAGAGGGCATGTTATTGCTTATGCCTCAAGACAGATTAAACCACATGAGACTCGTTATGCAATTCATGACCTTGAATTGGCAGGCATTGTCTTTGCATTAAAGATATGGCGACACTATCTTTACGGTGAGAAGTTTGAGTTATATTCTGATCATAAAAGCTTGAAATATCTGTTTTCACAGTCTGAGTTGAATATGAGGCAATGAAGATGGCTTGATTTGCTTAAAGACTTTGATTGTGAAATCAAATACTATCCAGGAATGTCTAATGCAGAAGCTGATGCACTAAGTCGAAAGGTATGTTCTTTATCCTTGTCAACGATCGGTGTTTCAAATTTGATAGAAGACTGTTGTTTGTCTGGATTAGCATTTGAAACAGATTATAGACCGTTGAGACTTTATACGGTGCAAGTAGAACAGAGCTAATTATGAAGATTAAAGTGGCTCAGAAAGCTGATCAGAATATACAGAAATCAGTATCGATAGTCAGAACAGAACATCGATCAGAGTATTAGGTACATGATAACGTCTTGTATGTGAATAATCGTCTAGTTGTGTCGAACATTTCAGATTTGAGGCGACAGATATTGTCAAAAGCGCACAACAGTCGATTCAGTATTCATCCTGGTGGCAGAAAAATGTATAACGATTTGAAAAGACAGTTCTGGTGGAAACAAATGAAGACTGATATTGCAGAGTTTGTTTCCAAATGTCTGAATTGCCAACAGGTGAAAGCAGAAAGAAAGAAGCCAGGAGGTTTATTATAGAGTTTGTCCATTCCTGAATGGAAATGAGATCACATTTTCATGGATTTTGTGACACAATTGCCGCGTTCCTCCCGAGATTGTGATGCGATTTGGGTCGTGATTGACAGATTGACCAAATCCGCATGTTTTATTCCGTACAAGATGATGTATAGATTTGACCAGATGGCAGAGATCTATGTCAGAGAAGTGGTCAGATTGCACGGAGTGCCGAAGTCTATTGTATCAGACCGTGATCCTTGATTTACTTTGCACTTCTAGCAGACTTTGCAGCAGGCTCTCGGTACGAAGTTACACCTGAGTACCGCATATCATCCACAGACCGACGGACAGTCAGAGCGGACTATCCAGACACTGGAGGATATGCTGAGAGCAGTAGTGCTAGATTTTGGCACTAATTGGCAAGATGCATTGCCTCTTTGTGAGTTTTTGTACAACAACAGCTATCAGAAGAGTATTGAGATGGAACCATTTGAAGCGTTGTACGGAAAAAGGTGCAGATCCCCTCTATACGGGGATGATATCTCTGAAGTGCCTGAGATTGGACCTGATATGATCAGAAATATGACAGAAAAATTGAAGCTAATTCAAAAGAAAATGAAGGCAGCACAAGACAGACAAGCCAAATATGCCAATGTTTGACGTAGACCGTTGGTATTTTAGGTAGGAGACCGAGTATTTCTGAAGATTTCACCTTTCAGAGGAGTTTTCAGATTTGGCAAGAAAGGGAAACTGTCTCCACGATACATTGGGCCTTATGAGATTCTCGAGAAGATAGGAGATCGTGCCTATCGACTCGCTTTACCGCCTTCATTATCTGGGATACATGATGTCTTTCATGTATCGTTATTGAGGAAATACCTTCCTGATGCTTCACATATTATTCAACCAGACGAGGCCGAATTGGATGAGACGTTGAGCTATGTTGAAAAACCGATTCAGATTATTGATCGTAAAGAAAAACAGCTCAGAACGAAGACTATTCCACTTGTGAAAGTTCAATGGACTCGTCATGGCACTGAAGAAGCAACTTGGGAGACTGAATCAGATATGAGATAAGAATTCCCAGAGTTGTTTCGATAATGTAAAATTTTTAGAACGTTTTTGTATATACTCGCTACTGATATAATTAAATGCCTGTGATTTCGAGGACGAAATCGTATCTTAGGGGGGAGAAATGTAATGCCCGAGACTTTGATCCTAATAATCTGTAATTATTGATTTATAATTTGACATTATTATAAGAGGATTAATCGGGACACGGTTTGAATTCGTTATAAAAATATGTATGTGCGAGGACGAAGCTCTCGCGTATATGCGCGGTCTGATAGGGCGCATATGCGCGGCCTGACAGGGCGCATATGCGCGAAATGTCCAGAGGACCTCGCGCATATGCGCGACCTAAATCCGTGCATGTGCGCAAGGGTGGCAGAGAGGGGGCAATTTTGAGCAGAAGCCTCACGCATATGCGTCAAGATGTGTCGCGCATATGCACGAGCCACCGTGAGACAGACGCGTCGAGACCTAGGGTCTCGCGCATATGCGCCAGTTGGTGTCGCGCATATGCGCGAGACGTGTTTTGCAAAGAGATGCGCCACCTCGCCATAAGCATGAACGGTATATATATATATATATATAAATATATATATATATATACATACAAAGGTAAATGAAAAAGGAAAGGAAAAAGAAGAAATCGAGACCCTTTTTCCAATTTGATTTTAGAATTCGATTCGCGAGAAATCCTTCCGTTAGATTTTAAATCCAACTTCGGTACTGTGTTCCTATCAACGCAGACTACGTTACGTTTTGACATGTTTTGAAATTATTATGTTGTTGGAATTGAATACACGTCATATATGTTGTTCTTGACATGTTAGACAGCGTAGAATCGAAGTCAGATAAAAAAACAGACTGAATATGGAATTGTTACGAAATTCAAAATTGAATTGACTGAGATGTGATGTCAGATTTGTACGGTGGTTGATTGTAAATTATTGGAATTGATATAGACTGAAATAGTATTACCAGTATCGCAAGATTTTACTATGATACCGTCATAATTTGATAAAACAGAGATGTTGCGATTTGATTAGAATATCGATATTGTCATTGCCAGATTGAGCAGTGACAGACTTTGAATCGAGACTTCGATTGTATCAGAACGACAGCACGAAAAGTATAAATAAATGTTGATTCGGGATTGCACAACTCGAGTTAGGTTTGACTTGAGTTTCCCTAAATCACATACTTTACTTTATTGCATTGATATTTGCAGATTATCAGATTGATATGTTTATTCTATTGAATGATAGCAGAGCCAGAGTTGAGTCTAGGGCAGATCAACCTAGCTAGGGCAGAACCGCCGAGTCTTTATCAGAACAACTAAGACTCTAGACTTACGGTGTATCGATGAGCTTAGATGTAGATCGATGTCTATTGTAGACATTCGATACAGCATACCAAAGTCTAAATTAGATCGGGATCCCTAGATTAGAAATGAGTCCTAGATTTAGGTACAGATTTGTATTGATTCATGTAGTCAGATTGGATGCATGTTTTTATGACTGTTTATACTTTTATATATGTTTTATATGATTGCATTAATACATTGTTTATACTGGGATATTTATATCTCACCAGAGTTATCCGGCTATTGTATTGTTTGTATGTGTGCATGGCAACAGGTGGGACAGGTTCAGGGTCACAGAGGTGAAGAAAGATCGAGTAGAGTGGAGACTACGAACTTGGACTAGAGATAGGGTTTAAAAACTTGATAGTTAGTTGTTGAACTTGAGATGTATATGATTGTATATTGTATTAGATTTATACTTTTATACTGATATGTATAGGAGTTTGATTCCATTACTTTCCGCATTTTAAAAAAAAATTAGACCATGTTTATTATAAATGATTATATTAGTCCCAATGACGATTAAGAATATGATTAGCGTCCGGGTCCCCACAACAGTCACATCACGTCCCACAGCCATCACACATACGACATGCGGAGATCGGCAGTGCACAGACCGGCCGCCACCGGCTTGATGATTTAGAGCGCCAGATGAATAGATTAATGAGGATGACACGCAAGCACCAGCAGTACGTGTACGATTTTAATAGAGTGCTTGTACAATGTTTCCCTGCTACTAGTCCATCTGATGAGTCATTCCCACCACCACCAACATTTGGACACGGACCTATTGATGATGATGAGGAGCTTGAACTGTCAGGCGAGGATAGAGAGTCATGATGCTCGTTGTATGAGGTACGTAATCCCCTGTTTTCATTGCTTTATTAATGTACATTAGTGAAAATGCACGAACTTAAATTTGGGGGGTCGTTTACTCTACTTTACTTTTGAGTTTCTGTTGTTAAGTTTACTTTTTAGTTTCAGTTGTTAAGTTGTATTTATTTTATGAATTGCATGATTAGTTATTCCCTGCACAGTTGAGTCTAGTTTGTTAAAGAAAAAATTTGCATGTTAGATTCGTTAGAAAGTGTCATGGACAAATCATTGTGTGGCCGATGATGAGAATGAAGTTATGGTTATGAAAACATGTGTTTATGATAACTTGAGAGTCACAAATTTTGGCACTGTCATGTTTGTTGATACTATCGATGCTTAGATACAATTTACAGACCTGTGATGTTAATTGGACAATGGAGATCTGATTTTTAGTAATTCTCACATAACATTAACTGACACTTTTGCAAACACATAAATGATCTAAGCAGTTTTTCTCAATATTTTTGGGCATGTTTTCATTGTTTATTTTCCATTGTGAGCTCATTGAGCCTCGAGTGGATTGAGATGCTGGACTTTTCTTTGTGCGCCTATCTCATATATCATTTTAATTTAAAAATTCATGTGATTGGTTTGTATGAGTTGACTAATGGATTGACGGAAATCTAGAACTTTCTCGAACACTTTTCAAGGCAAATTACGGATAATATGTGACATAGGAATGATTTAGTCAATCTTTGGGACCGTTTAAGCCTCTGAGCCTACCAAATCAACATGAAAGATTCCTAGTGTCCCATTTTGAGCCTACTAATAATCAAGCGGTATGTGTCAATGACATACAATTAACACCTACTTGTATCTATTCTACATCCCTCAACAACTACCTAATGAATCTCATACACTTATTGTCCTACCTAAATTTTGAGACAAATAAGTTCTTTGGTGTTGTGATGATTCAAATAATCCTTGTTTTAAAAAAAAGATTGGAGTAAAAAAGAGACAAAAAAAAGAAAAATAATCAAAAGAATGAATCAAAAAAGTGGTGAAAAAGAAAAATATGAGAAATGAAGGATATGATTGGCAAGAAACAATAAAGTGATGGTTGAATGAAATGAGAGTGAAGATGATGAAAATTCGATTATTTCTCTCAAATTTTGATTTCCATACCTTTTATTGTAGCCATGAGCCATAGCTTAACGTTACAAGCCTACAAGACCTATTAACCTTGTCACATTTATCCAATATACTAGTGGAGAAAGTTGTTCAAGCATCTCATTGTGTAACATCATCGCTTTGTATACTTCGGTTGAATACCTATTGAACCAAAGTTACCAATAAAGTCCTTTAGGATATGTATAAGTGAATTTGTATACTAATGAAGTGTGGTTTGAAATGAACTGAAAATTTCTTGAGTTTATAAGGCTTGTGGGTGTTGTAAATTAATTTGAGCATTTGATTGGGTAAATGAACATTGACATATCACACACACATATGACTCTTGAGTGATTATGAATTACATAAAAAAAATGGATTAGTCGGAGGCCAAGATCAGTGATTGCATATCCATGACTGTTAGTCGTTATCATTATTTGTTGACTGAATTCCTATTTTTACTTTTATTTTGATCGAGACTAGCAAAAGTTCAAGTTGGGGGGTTTGATAAGTGCAAGAATTGCACTTAATTTATATGCTAATCCATTTGATCTATGTTGGTTTCAAACAGAATTATGCTTGATTCTTGTTGTTTTTGTGTTGTGTAGGGGATAAACAACTGTTGGACGGTTTAGAGCAAACAAAGGTGTTTTTAAGCGTGAAAATGCGATAGACGAAAGCCATAGCGCCACAATGTAGAGCCGCAGCTCTCATTAGGCCGAAGATCAAGCGCCACGGAGCCAGACTGTCGAGGAGTGAGCGCCTAGGCGCTGCCAGCGAAGTGCCGCGACGCATCACATACGAAGAACAAGCGCCGCGGCGCCTACACCAGCAAAGCACGGGCACCTAGATGCCACTTACTCAGCGCCGCGGTGCCAATGGCGGCGAGACAAACAATTTGGGCTTTCAATTTACGGCCCAGACACAGAAATAAAAGGCAACCAAGGGTTCAGAATGGAAGGACGTCGTTTTGGAGAGAAAAACACATGGGAGAGTAGGCACGAACACGGAACGAAGATCCGGAGTGCGAAGAACGATCACAAATACGAAGAACGATGGATCAGGGACGGAGACACCACTTCCGATTTGTTATCTAATTCCTCCATATTTATTTTCTATTGATGCGATATCTAAATATTCAAACATATTTAGCTTTTATTTAGAATTCGTCATGAACTAATTTTCCAGTCTAGAGAATGATGTAGCTTTGTGGACACGATGATTTGATGTGGTTTATTTGATTGAATTCCATTGTTTTTTAATTGTGTTCTCTGTGTTTATTTTACTACAATTTATTGGCCATAAATTGTCTGTTGTCTGATTAATTCTACAACTCGGGAGAGGGACTAGGATTATAGATCATTAGAGATACATCGTTGAATGTTTATATCGTTCAGAAGGCGTATAACTTTAGCGAGGCTTAGGCAAGAACATCATTTTTGTTAATCATTTTAATTTAGATCATATTGTGAATGTTTGAATCGAGGTTGGAATAATACATTTTATTCGTCACTTGGGAAATTGAGAATAAAATAATTAAGTGTTCTTGACCATTAAGTAATTGGAATTCATGAACATAAATTTATTTGGGAATAATCTTCGTGGAAACTAAGTGAAATCATTTTTCTAGATATTTTCGCTCATTTTTATTTCTCAATTCAGTGTTTAGTTTAATTATTTATTTGCAATTATTGTTTTTAAACAAACCAAACTTCCTTTGATTTTTCTAAATAAAGTTGAGACTATTTTAATTACAAGCAATGATATACGTTTCTATACACACTCCTCGTGGGATCGATACTTGTACTCCAAAATACATTTTACTATAATTTGACATCGTGCGCTTGCGAGCAATCAAGAAAACACGCAACAAAGATACACGATAAATTAAGGCTGGACATCCACCTAATTAGAAGGAAATATTACATACAAGGTACTTTTTCTCAACAAGGAAGCATCACAATAATTAAAGAAGAAGTATCTCGAAATTTATGGAAGGAGCATCTCCAAATTATGGAAGAATATCAATCGAATTATGTTATTGTTTTCATCTCACCGCTATAAATAAGAGGACCCTCCCATTTAAATTTCACATTATTTATAAAATATTTTTGAAAAAATTCTCTCTAATCTCTCCTAAGAATTTGACAAAATTTTGATGACCGCAACAGAATTTTTGAGAGCAAAATTTCGAAAATTCTTAGGAGAATTTTTTCAAATTTTGCTCTCAAAAATTCTGTTGCGGTCATCAAAATTTTGTCCAAGTTCGGAAAATTATTTCTCTCGCTCGGTTGCTCAGAATCCGATCTCGCCTTTCAGAATATGCTTTCATATGTTTTGAATAACATATCCAAATTTCAGAAAAATCCAACGGTTAATTTTTCGTTTATAGCATTCACAAGAAAACTGCTCTAATTTTATGCAGGAACAGTATACCTACGATTTTTCGTCCATAAGCAGGACAAAAAACTTCCAAACTCGATCTCCACAGTTCATAATTTATTTGGCATACTTATGAACGTACTGTAAAATTTTAAGCGCGATCAAACGATTCATTAAGGCGTAAAGACGTTACAAGGCGGCTGATTTTTCGGTTGATGTGCTGCTGCGTTTTCAAGGAGTCAGTTGCATGATTCTTCTATAGTTCTCGAATTCTTCATGTTTCTTCTAATCTAAGGTAATTGGGTCTGTTTTAAAGTTCATTTTTCGGTTATGCATTTTTGCGTTTTCGAAAATTCGGTCGAGTGCAGATTCTTCTTACTCCATTCTTGATACGATTATCATATGGTGTAAGTGTGGACACTGTGAGGATTCGACTAAATATGGGAGGGAATCCCAAAGATATGATAGCACCCTTACACGATGAGGATGTAACCGCTATATAGTCTCGCCCCCTTAGAGGAGTAAAAATTAGGGACTGATATTAGATAAACCATGGAAATTAGAGGAATCTCAGTGCCTAGTTAATGTTATGCATGTGATATGAGTCACATTGTACATGGTATGTGTTTCGAAACTTATGCATGTTAGTGCTCAAACGGCTCCGCACTTGCTGAGTGACGACCATATCACTCACCCCTTACAATCCTTTCTCAGATAAGCTTGAGGAAAAACTCGAAGAAGAAGAGTCAGACCAGTTTTGGGCTGGTGATTTTCAAGATTATCAATTTGAGTTTAAATTAAATGTAATTTGTAAACACTCCTGTATATTTTTTCATTTTAAGAATCTAAGTTATAAAGACAATTTTATGATTGATTATGAGTAATAAAATGGTTTTTGGTATATACTGTACTACGAGACTTGTTGTTGTGTGGTTGTAAAACAATGGCGGTGTCGACTAACCTCGGTCTCGGGACGTGACAAAAACTCTAACAGACCAAATCTAGGGCTCGAGAAATCGGTCTTAGAGAATGATACAACATGAAGAGGATGAAGAGATTATCATTGAAGATTAAGATCAACCTCAAAAGGATCCACAACATCCTACACCAAACTACATGTGGAGTAGAAACCATCCACTTAAATTGGTCATCGATAACTCTTTTGCTCTTTTTAGAACTAGGAACCAAATGATTGATGAGTTTTTGCATGTAGTTTTTATATCCCATATCGAACGCAAGAAGACTGATGAAGCTCTAGCAGATTCTAACTCGATAGAAGCAATGCAAGAATAACTCAACTAGTTTGAGCGCCACAAATTTTTGCATCAATTTTCTCAACTGGACAAACAAAATTTTATTTGGACTAGATGGTTTTTCACGAACAAACTGGATGAGAATGAAATGATTGTGAGAAATAAAGCCCATTTTGTAGCCCAAGGGTGTTGACAAGAGGAAGATATTGACTTCGACGAGTCATTTACACCGGTTGCAAGGCTTGAAACCATAAGAATCTTCATTGCATATGATACTTTTAAGGACTTCAAATTCTATCAAATAGATGTAATGGTAGCATTTCTAAATGGTTTTTTTTTTTCAAGAACACAAACCATCAGGTTTTATCAATCTTTCTTATCCTTGTTGTTTATTTAAACTAGATGAAGCTTTATATGGATTTAAGCAAGCACATACAAGTTGGTATGATACTCTCCTTAAATTTTTAAATGATTAGGACTTTGTGATAGGAATGATCAAAAAGACCTTGTTCAAATTTACCAAGATCTTGTACTGTTAGTTCAAAATTATGTTGATGACATTATGGTCAACTAGCCCCAAACATTGCGAGAAATTCTTTAAGCTTATGCAAGCAAAAATAGAGATGAGCATGATGGAAGAGCTTACGTTCTTCCTTGGATTGCAAGTCAAAAATATTTACAATGGAATATTCATTAATCAATCCAAGTATACCAAATACCTCATTAAGAATTTTGTAATGAACAATTGCTCTATTGTATATACACCCATGTGAGCATCAATCAAGTTAGACAAATACGAAGGGGGAATTCAGGTCGGGGTAAACATGTATCGCGGTCTTATAGGTTCATTGTCATATCTAACCGCTAGTTGACTGGATATTATGTTTGCAGTCTATCTTTGTGCTAGATCCAAAGCTGTTCCTAAACAATCTCATTACATTGCCAATAAAATAATTCTTAAATATCATAAAAGCACTATTAATGTGAGTCTTTAGTATCCCAAAAAGTCAAGTTTTAACCTTTTTTGGATAATCAAATGCATATTATGAAGGTTTCAAGATTGACAGGAAGATCACTTGTGGATCATGTCAATTTTTTGTAGATATATTGATTACCTAGTTTAGCAAGAAACATAAATCTATACCACTTCAACTATTGAAGCAGAATATATAGCAACCAGAAATTTTGGTGCACAAATCTTATGGATCCAACAACTACTTAGAGACAATGGGTTCCGATAAATTGAAGCTATCATCTTACTCAAGTCTTCTCACCAGCTACTCAGAAGAAGAAAATAACCAAGATATCAAAGTTGATTAAAAAAATTCTATGAACCTATCAGATTAGATCATATCCTAGCTGTTCCGATCATCAAGGTTCTACCTGGAATAAAAAATGTTGAAATAAACATTGTCTCTCATGAATATGGGTTACCTGAAATTAATCCCAAAGCCAAAGGGAATGGAATCTCATTGAACCATCTCAGCCGTTATCTGATGTTCAAAAGTGCATCAATCTGGCAATGCAGGAAGTGGAAAACAAAGTTCAAGTTGATCTGAAGAAGTTTGGTAAATGGGAAAACAACACAATGTTTGGGTATTATTCAGATATCAAGACTCTAAAGAAACTCGAATATATGACAGCTCAAGAAAATCAACTTCTCGAATGGACTAAACGTAAATCATTCGTGAAGCTCTAAAAAAAGAGAACTCATGGCCATGACGATAAGGGAAAGCTACTTAAGGCTACTAATAAGCAAGAAAAGACAAAATTTCAATCCGCAAGATCCAACAATAAATAATGACTCAGTCATCAGCCAGTTGGGAATGGTCGCACATGGGCCGTTCATGAGAGTTAGTCTAATGAGAAATAAGCTCCAATTGCGAAGTATTACATGAAGAAAGTCCTTCAAATCAAATGGATAATGTGGGACAAATCCAATGGTTCGATAGGGAAGAATAAAATATGCCTCAAACTGATCAAGGACAACAATATGATCCCTCACAATATTTTGAAGCTCTTCCTGAAATTTCATTGATTACAACAACAGAGATGTTGTAGACATTGGACATCACGATCATTCATGAAATAACTCCAACATCTACTGAAGAAAATGATGCATTGATAACAATTTTCATACCACTACTGTCAGTTATAATAATGGAACCCATATCTGGTGTTAGATCCTCATCAGTACAACCTGTTGTGACAACAAAAGAGACAAGGTTAACCACCTCAATAGATTGCTGCATCAAACCAGCCAAGGTTAGATTACTCATCAATATTTCCATAAATTGATTAACTAACTCACAACATGTTTAAAATTCCATCCATAATTACTCCGCAAAAGCTACCAGATCGAGAAGAATAAGACAAAGAAGTTTTGACAGAACAGTTTGCTGATGATCCTGAACCACTAATACTTATATCTATTCACACAGAACGAGAAGCGCTTGAACTTGAGTTGACGCACAACTCTCCAACAATCTCAACTCCGAATTTTCAAGATCTAAACTAAGCATCTGATCTAGAATATCTGCAATTCGATTGTATGCATTTTATTCATCAATAATTAGTGAATATTCATAATGATATCACTGGAATACGAGAAGATAAGATGAACTCTTCAAAATAAATCTATGAGCAGATTATTGAGATACTCAAGTTGGTGAATATGAACTCAAACCAGATCTCTTAACTTAAACAAACTCAAAACAGACACACTGTTGATCTTATCTGCTACATTGGAAAACAAGAAGTTGTGCTGTAGGACAAATTGAAACCCTTGGCAACCAGATTTCTGAAATGATTATTTTTCTACAAGGAGGAAAGGGTGATGCCAAAAAGGAGGAAAAAAAGCAAAGAACAAGATAAATCTAAACATTCATCCTCGTCATCTCAGCATAAGAAGCCACATGGTGGAAGTTCTGGTGGAAGTGGTTGTTGTCATCATCATAGCACATCAAGTAGCGTATAAAAACCAAGCCATGCCTCTCTACAACTATTCAAGAAAGGATAAATCCGGATATATGGTCTTTTTACAGAATTTTCATGCTTTTATTTGATAATATTTTTTTAATAATAAACAGCTTAGTTTGAATCACCAAAAAATTAGGAACTGTTAAGATTTAATTTATATCTAAGTTTTGGTGATCACAAAATAAACTAATCTAATTCAAGATTATATTAATATAGATTTTTAAACTGAACTAAACAAGACTACAAGTATAATGATCAATCAACCTATGCTGCTACAAGCTAAATTGAATAGACAGATTGAGCTGCTCAAATATTTTGATCTGATAGAGTTTCTTCTTCAACGTGACTTGAACCAAGCTATGCGAACAGAATAGATCAACTCGAAGATGAGTCTGTCAACAATCTCTGAAGACAAACAGTCTATCTCTGAGTTTATAATAAAGCTATTTCTAAATACAAAATAGAGAAGATATGACGGTTACCCCTTTCAGCTAGTGTCTAAGGAATTTGAATTGGTCGATAATATATTTGACAAAACAAAAAGGGCACGTGACAATATCTGCATAAGTTTCGGCTACCTAGTATATCTGTGAGTACTGTATATATTTATTAATGTTGGGGACCAACACCTATAAATAAGGAATACATCAAATGCAGCAAGACTAAAGAGATCTCTCAGAATAACTAATGGTTTATCAATCCTCTTCAAGCATTCAAATAACACAACATCCCTCAAAAGATTCATCTTTAAGCTATTTTTGAACACGCTAAGTTTTCTATTAGATCGTTTAAGGATCAATATTGTGCACTTTGTATTCTCACTTATCATTTACATACAGGCTTGTTGTATTCAGATAATCAATTGTAACTGTCTAAAAACTGTTTCTAAACAGATAAAGTTGAAATAGAGAGTGGCAGGAGTTTCATCTTGTTAGGATTGTGGAACTGAGTTGAAGTGGATTTGTGCAAGTTGTTGTACCAATCAAATATTTTAGTGAAATTTTTCTAGAAATAGAAGAATAAGAGACATAGATGTTTAGTATTTGAACTTCCATAAAAAAAATCGTATCTCTTTACCTAATTTTACTTAACTGTGGTGTTAAGATTATTATTTGTGCAGATAAGTCAACTTACGTAAATTGAGCTGCTACTTTTATATCATATTCACTTAGTGAGTTTAAGCAGTTTGCACACTTAGAACTTATTTCTATAGATCAAATTACTAAATCTGATTGAGATATTAACGTGAGTTGTTAACACAACTTAAAAGCTTATCATTATTTGACATAGTTTACATAACAGTTCATTCACCACCTCTTAAACTGTTATCTTCGATCTTAAAAAAAATATGTTGACCATAATTAAATTATTTTGTGTACTTAAATAAAATAATCTAACAATCTCGGATTGCTTACAATTTGATAAACATAAGTTGATGTAATCCCATTGGTACATGATCCGATTAAAAAGACAATTTTAAACTTAACATAAATTGTTTTTAACTACAATTATCATTATTAAATTCAATTAGGTACATATTTTCATTTTCTAAGTTACGTTGTTGATTAATTGTTTTTAAAAATAATTTAAATGTTTGATAAAAAAAAATAGCATACTCTTTGCATTAAAGTACTAAAACTATTAATTAATAAACATATATCCCAACAATAGATAAATTACAAACTCCAATATAATTTATTTTAAAATATTTATAATATATATAATAAAGTAAATTATATTTTTTCTATATGTATACTATATTTGTTATAATTATTTTTAGAAAAAATTACAACTATTTAAAGAAATCATGCATCTATAAATGTAAAAATATAAAAATAAATATCTATTGCCCGAATCCGATGCTCGGAAGCGCTGTTTTCAAACAATAAGCTAGTCCATTAAGGATGAAAATTATGGAAAATTCGAAAGGGTGAATATCACATTTCGTCCATAATTGAGATTGCTTGATTCAATGCATTGTTAATATATATTGAAAAAAGTGATTGCTCATATATGGATGATAAACAAGTTAATATATAATGATTTTTTTAATCTATCTTATGTTCTTTTAATTAATCAATCGAAATGTGATATTTCAGTTGCTGTACGGTTTAAAATATTTGAGCTGCATCGTTATTATCAGCTATAAATTTTGATAAAACGACAAGTACTTGTTTTTTCAAATTACTATATCTTTATCAATATGTTTGGACAACAAATTATAATAATAATAATTTCCTCCCTCCTCTCCCAAGTGATTTTTCTAGCTCCACCCCTTAAAGTAAGCTTGACAAGTTTATCTGAATTTGCGTGATGCACATTTAATTAAACGATGAATTGGGAGAAAATACCCAAAGTTAATTTTTTTAAAATTCAATCTTTAGTAATCATATTTTAACTCTGTACTTTCTAGTGAGATAATATCTTATTTTCACCTCCCTAAGCTAATACTATTTTTTATCTTAAAATAAAAAAAAAAATCTAAATCCAAAATCTCATTTCGTACTATGATCTAACTTATAAAGTATCACGTTTTGTGTCAAAGTGTACCCCATTATTGAAGATCTAGTACTATAAATTCATGCAAACTATATGCCAACTTAGATTTAATCAATACCATTATTCTATCAAATAACAGTAACTATATCATTTATTAGATGCAAATTTAATGTAATGATATGAAATAAGATATAAAACTAAGTTTTAGTTTCACCACTTATCTTAAATTACCAAATATTCTGTAACTATTTTATCACCTTTTGATATCTTTTTGCCACAATTCAAATATTTTTATCATCAAATTTTTTTCCCAAAGGAGAACAATAGAAGTTGTGTAAAATTAGTTTGAACATTTTTTAATATAAGTGTTATGGTATCGTACGTTTGTGAGAAATGATATATATGAGATGGTATTATCATTGTATATGTTAAGGTGTACCACATGTTCGTGTTCATTGTACCACGTTTTGTGTCAAAGTATACCACATTATCGAAGATCTAGTACCATAAATTCATGCAGACTATATATTAACTTAGATTTAATTAATAGAAAAGTTATGTAATGGAGGACATGAAATTAAAAAACGGAAATAAAATTGAATTAAATGGGAAAATGAGATAAAATATGAAATAGGGAGTGAATTCAAAAAAAAAATAAAAAATTGTGTATAAAGAAGTGAAAAGTACAATTTTATGACATATCTGACTTATTGTAAAGTTGATCAGTTTATGATTAGAGATTTATCTCTATTTCTTTTTAATTAAAAGATAAAAAAAATTCAAATAACGATGAATCTTAAATGTTCCAAGCCAAACTAGTCAAACAACTTATAAGTACACATAATATTATATAGGGTGTAACATTTCCTCCATATTTTAATAAATTATATTTATTTTATTATATGATGAACTTTACATATTTTTATTTAAAATTCGAATGATCAACGGAACTCATCGTGATAAACAAAAAAAATGTGGCTCCAACGATATACTAGATTGACCCGTTGTAAGTAGTCAAACATACGACTAGGTTTTTTTTCCTTATTAAATGTTCGCATGAGGTCATAAAACTGACTAATTTTATATCCTAGTTGCCATTTAATACTTAGATACATCAATATTAATTTTCTTTTATTATAAATCGGAGAAAATTGTGGATTGGTCATACAGAGCATCTTATAATTCCAACAATACAGCAAAAAATGAGTATTTTTATTCGTCTCTCTTTTACTATTTTTATTTTATAATTATTTTCTTACGTGCAAAAATTATAACAAGTCAAAGAAAATACGTGTCAAATACATAAAATTGTAGATAAGATGAATGTAAATTACCCGTCAATTATTCGCTGATTTTAATAATTTTTAATTTTAAGAAAAAATTCAGTCTAGGTATGTCGTTTTTATAACGAAGTCATTGCGAATTGTATAAAAGAATATTTTACAATTTCAAATAGTTTGAAAATGGTTTTACGTAATCTTGAAGTGTATTTGGAATTATTTCCTAATTATTCATGAAAATAGTATTGGTTTACTCAAAAATTAATTGAAGCAATTCTATATATGTGATTTCAGAATGAATTTATTTTGCGTACATATTTTCACTTTTATAACTGAAATATAATAATTTGTTGTGGTTAAAATTATATAATAAAGAATATTCTTGTTGGATTTTATTTTTAAAAAAATTTAAAAATAAATATAAATTATCATATGCATGCATAGATATACCTCCAATAATCGGCACACCTTGTCATTAGCCCTGATCAAGATCTTGTCACTTTACAAAAAAATTTATGTGGTGGTAATAGCTATAAATCTTTAAACCCTACAACATCCTAAATAACATGTTTCGACCACTCTCCCGACATGAATAATTATCGTTTTTCATAGCAAGGTGAGTTGTTGATGTGCACAAGGAACATGATTATTTCTTACAAATTTTGCTGGGATTCAGATACAAGCTAGTGAAGTTGGGAAACTATAAACATTAGATATCAATATTAATTTTTTTTGTATTCGATTTTTTTTTTTAATTCAGTCAAGAAAAAAATACACAGTCAAATCAAATATCGGTGGTCACTGATAACTAATATTATAATAAAAACAAATTCAACTTAGGCATGCTGTATAAACAAAGCATTAATTGTATTTGAAATTATTCCACAATATTCAAATCGTGGAAACGAAAGTGATTTCACGTACGTGATCGCGAAATATATTAACAATATATATTATTTTTAAATGTGACCAAAACTTGAATAATTATATATAAATTAAATGGTTTGTTTTATACACTACTTATTTAAAATCTCGAGATTTTTGAAACCCCGTAATTAAAAAAACCTATTAGCTCCCACGTGTTTTCAAATCTTGAACACATGTACCCCTGAAAATAAGTACAAACAAAGCCGTGTGCCGGAGGATTTGAAAAATTGGATAGTAAATATATATTTTTTCATATGGGGTTTTATATATCAATATCAAAAGGATTTTATATTGTACGCCGTTATCTCTAAATTAATCTCGTCTATCACTTTGAATTAGTTGTTATTACTTCTTTATTTCATATCTAAATTATAATACTTTTATGTTTGTCAGATTTTTCAAAAAAATATTAAAAAGTAAGTGTAAATAGTCATACAAGGAGATAATGACGTGACAAATATATTATAATACAAGCTAAAGTGAAGTAGAAGAGCGGTTCGAGTGGCTAAAATAATGCTACGTACATTAGAGTATTGTCTCAAGTTTTGTGCTATCATCAAATAATTAACATAATATTTGCCAAATATTGAATGATTTTTTATGTTTATTTTTTATTTTATTTTTTTACTTTGGAATATAAAATTACTTTGCAAAAAATGGAACACTGGGAAAATCAGTTTCTATTGTATTTTCTTATACTTCAAAGTATAAAATTATTAGCGTACGTTCCATTAATTCATGTGTCTTTGTAAAAGTGGGAGATAGAAGCCAATTGATTCAAATCTGTTGATGAATATTACATCTAATTGGGTTAATTTTTTTTCTGTCTTAATTAATGGCTTTTTGGCACATCTACTCGAATATGTTTTTGCCCCTTTTTCCTCACACGTCGGCATAAATTAACAAGTATGTTGGGCGTTACATTTGAATCTATAAATTCTCTTGTTTTTTCTTAAAGAATAAAATTATAAATAACTTATTACTAATTTTTTTTTATCTTAGTTATCATTAAAGCATATAAAAAAGAATCACTCAAATTTATATAAATATATTGTATGTGTTGATATTGATAATTCAACCAAAATCTCATACTTAAAATACAAGGAGAATATCATTGGTTTATTAGATAGGAAAATATCTCAATTGGTACGACACCTTTTTGGTTAGTCTAAAAACAAATCCAAGAGTGTTTAGGCGACGATATTATAATATTTTGGAGACATAAATATCGTAATATTTTGGAAAGATGTGAGTTCTATTGTACCACAAGCAGTATAAGAGTAATAATCTAGATCGAGCCATGTGATTAGAATACTCAGATACTTAAACAAAGAGGTGATGATGCTCCAAATAATTCACATAAAGCATGCACTTTCTAGACTAGATTCTGTATATATATTATGCCAACTATGTAGAATAGACTTTATCACCGTTGAATCTTATTTAACTTATTCAGTCCTTCTGATCAATTAATGGGCTTAATGATTATGTATTCGATTATCTATCAACACTTTTTCGGACGAGTCTATCAAACATAGTTTACTCGGTGAATTTTACCTGAATAATATGGTTTGAAAAGTAGGTCTCACCATCATAAAAAATAGTCAAATAAAGAAAATATTGCAAGATTAATCTAAATGTTAGCTTGTTTTAGCTTTTTATTCATGTAAGTAGTAAAAATTGTCTTAAATCCAATGAGTTGGATTGTTTTTTAGTTTTCCTCTTTCGCTGGAATATTGACGTGGCGACAAATATATTAAATATTATGCCAGCAATTTCTATATCATATCAACAATATTTTGTGCTATGTATCAAACTCATAGGAAAGAAAATTAAAGGGAAAAAAAAAACCAAATTATTGGACTATTTTCCAAAGCTATAAACTAAAATAAACCAAATCACATTATAAGACTATTTTCCCGTCAGGTAATCTTTTATCTATCATTCTTGCATCACGTGAGTTGAACAAGAAAAGGTTACAATCACGTACAATCTAGCAAGAAAATTATAATGAACACAACAACGACATTTAAGGACTTTAGAGACTACGGATAATGGTGCAATGTTTACTTTAAACGGGAGAGGTTTGGTAATATTTATCTATAAATAGAAGCAGCTTTTGGGTCCTTAAATCATCCTAGCTAGCTAATTATATTCACTCCCTTGTATACTTAGTTTTGTGCACTATGGCATCCACATTTTCAGTAGAAGTTGAACTGAAATCAAGTGCACAAAAGATTTGGGAGAGTATAAATGACTTACCAAATTTCGCCCCCAAGGCCTTCCCTCGAGTATTCGATAGCATCGTGGCTCTTGAGGGTGACGGAAACTCCGCCGGTACTGTACGTACAATCAAATATGCACAAGGTAAATACGTCGATGCATGCACATTACCTGTTTTTTTCAATATCAACACTGACGTATGTAGTGACACATCAGTAATCTTGATGAAAATTGTTAAATATGGGAGATTAATGATTAAAACTAAAATTTGATAATTTAAAAAAAAAAAAAAAACCTAAACCGCATAGATATAGAACACACCCCTAATTCGTTGAGGTTTTAACAATTACTACCATCATGTCTCGTGCTTGTGCTTGTGCTTGTGCTTGAGTGACGAGCAGACTCCATTTGTGTCGTAGAATTCACTGAATCTATCAAAACAAAATGAAGTCCGAAAGCGCGCCCGCGGATTGTGTATATGCATGCTATACCATCGTATTCATGATTTACATTATTTTTCTTGAATTTGGTGATATATACACAGGGTCACCAATAGCAAGTGTCACGGAGAAGCTGGACGTAGTGGATAATGAGAAGAAAATAATAAGTTACACTTTTACTGATGGGGATATCTTTAAATTCTACAAGAGCTTTAAGGCCACTGTAGTCGTGAGTCCGCTGCAGAAAGATAACGGAGCCCTGATGAAATATTCTGGTGAATTCGAAAGGGTGAAAGAAGCAATCGTCCTTCCGGAAAGCATCGAGGAATTCTTGGCTTTCAGTTTACGCCATCTCGATGATCATCTTCTCCAGCAGAATAAGATCATGGCATAATTCCCCAGAAGGCATACGGAATAAACAGAATCCTCCTCGATTTTAATCATCATGAATAAGCCCTTAGTTGCACTCAAAATAATTTGCATAATCGAATTGCAAACTGTTCCTATATATTTGGATATTGCTATATGTTTTGTAATCTGGTGATTGTTGCAAAATTGTTTTCTGCAAGTATATGATGTCGAGTTTAAGCATGTGATTACCTATAAGTTATGGTTTACACATAAAATGTATATTTAAAACTTATATTAATTACCGTAATTAGAATAGTCGAACATTATTCAGTGAATTCAATCAGAATTTTGATTAAAACTAATAAATAAAACTGAAAACTTTAACGTACAAAACTTTGAAATCAATGAGAGAATGAATCTAGAGATACGATTTTACTTATTTTCCACTGTGTTTGATTATTACTGATAATTATGTTTTTCAAACCAACCCGTTTATTAACCAAGAACACTTATTTTTTCTATTCCCTTTCCAAAATAGAAGTGTATCGTTTATTGCTGATTTTAATATTGTTATTTAAAATATAATATCAAATGACATGTGCAAGATATTCTTACTTGGATTTCGATGTGGTTATATATCTCCTGAACAATATAAACATCCAATGATAAGTTTCCTACAATTTTAATTTATTTGAATCCCATATCCTGAATGATAGATCTCAATTATTTGATCATTAAATTTATGGCTAGTGAATTGAAAGCGTTAATAACGGGCAAACACAAATAAATGAAGAGGAAATAGATTATATAACTCAATAATTCAAAAACATATTTCCGACCAAGCTACCTATATCTCTAGAATATCAAATTAGTTCATAACATAATAATATTTAAATTCAAACATGTTTTCATCATCAAACTAAATAAAGAGAAGAACAAAATAAACGAAAAAGGAAATATAGAAGTTGAATAGCGTCTTCATTGCTGGAATATACGTTCTTCAATCTTCGTTCTCGCGTTCTTCGTCTTCCATATTCGCCCACGTTCTCTCTTGTTTTTGCAGGTGTATTTTCGTGTATGCAGCTCTCAATATCGCATGGCGGTTAGGTTTGCGCCCTTTTATAGTCTTTAAATTCTACATAGTTCATGTTATGCATGCCTGCGTTGCTAGGTGGTACACTCAGAATGCGCGGCTGCTCGCCAAGTTCTGCTCTGTGCTGCTTATGGGAATTACACCGCAGCCACGCTTTGGTTCTGCGCGGCTACGTACCGGTACCCCTCCCTGTTTGGGTCTGCAGGTGTGGTTTCTCGGCAGCGCAAGTGCACTGCAATATCGCGTGGGTGTGTGTTCTCCGTTGTTCTGCTTCTTGTGTTTGCCTTAACGCAAGGCGTTCGTGCTCTGGCATCGCGCGGCTACGCCTAATGCTCTGATTTTGGCTTTCATTCTTCCAGATTGAATTGCGCTCCATTTCCTCGGCTAATAAGTTTTATTCCATGTCACCCCTTCTTGGTGGTAAAGTGCTTGCAAATGCTTGATTCCTACAAACGACTACCTAAACGCTTAAATTCGCTCTAAAACAATAGCAAAAGAACATTTAAGACCATAATATAAGTGCAAATATTGTACTTAACAAACCCCAAACTCCCGAGCAAAATAAAATAAAGGCATAACAAAGAAATAAAGACTAATGAAAACTTTAAGTCGTGGACATGAGTAACTGAATTTGGCCTGAGAGATAAAACATCAAGTTAACTATTTGTCACAACAATCCAAGAGTTCACGTTTGTGTGTGTGAAATGTCAATTTTGCTTCACCCAATCAAATGCTTAGATAGATTCACATCACTTGTTCACTTTTACAATCTCAAGAGTTCTTCAACCTAAATTTCAAACCACGTTTCGCCAAGATTGAGTTCTTCAACCTAAATTTCAAACCACATTCGCCTAGATTAACATCTACTTACACAAATCAAAAAAGACTTTCTTGGTTAAACATTTGGTTTCAAGAGATATCCAAGAAAATTACACCAAATTTTCATATCATTATATGTGTATGTGCAAAAGATCAAATTCTATATTTGCCAACAGTGCTTCTCGAGTGTTCATAAACTTGAACCTCGTACTTTTTCTCTACTAGTATATTAGATAAATGTAAATATATTAATAAATCTTTCAAGATAGAAACATCACTGTATGGCTCAGGGCTACAATAAAGGAGGATAATAAAAAAAAAAAAAGAGAAAGTGATATCATTATATAGTGAAATTATTCATCTTTTCATCACCTCCTTATTTTGAATTTTCTTTATCCTCTGCTCCCCTTCCCTATTATTTTATCAACACCTCAAAAGGTACATTTTTTTCTCCTTTTTTCCAACATTTCATAAGATTTTTTTTACCTTTCAATTCTTTCAAATCATTTCCTCGACTTCTCCAAGTTCTTATGTGGGGCCTTAGCTCCTAATCGTTATTGCAATGCAATTTTGATTAGTGTTAATTAATTACAGCGTAAAACGAGTGAATTTTTTCTTTACAATGAGCCCAAAATGTGTCAACTATCATTATTATACTCAAAATAGTATAAAATAAAGTCTCGTCTAAACACATCACATCACAAAATATGCCCACACATAATCAAAATCAACTACATACAACCAACTCATATCTTCAGGACATGCCCCGGTATAAAAATACTATACTGGGATAGACCACTAATGTAACGTCCCAAAAATTTGAAGGTCCACGTGAACCACATGCATGCAAATTATTAAATTTCTTTAGTATTTTATTAAATTCTTTTAAAGCATAAAATGCATGTTTATTTTATTAGTTGTGTTTATATATTTTTGTGCATTTTATGCATATTTCATGCATAATAGGATTTAATTCATGAAATTTTAAAATTCACTCATTAGGGTTTCTAGATGCATTTCACGTCCGAGCAAAGATCGGAGACGGGAGAAATTTCAGGAAAATTATCTTATTTCACGATTTATTTTTATAAATTAAGTTAAGGTGTTTTTAATAGTATTTTCAAAAAATGGGATTTTATTGGGTATTTCTACCCATAAGAATTTTATTTTTAACGGTACGTGAATTTTATCGAATCGGGGGATTTTTAGAGTCCAGCTATTATTTTCAAAACCTTTTCATCATGAAATATTTTTCGAGAGTATGATTAGATTTAATGGACCTATTTTTAATCGTATTAGGCTTAATTAACTTTTTAAATTCTTAATTATCAAATTGAGGTCCCTTATCTATTATACAACCATTTAATTATTCCTAAACATTATAATTTATACCTAATTATCTCCCTTAACTCCCCAGAAAACCTACTTACGTTTTCATAGCCACCCACCTCCTCCACTCAAAACATCCATTTCGGCTTCAACACTTCCCCAGCATCACCGAACAAACTTGCAAGAAGACTTCTCTCGGATATCCAATTTTTGAATCGTTTTTGGTTCTCCCACTCATCAAGGCACGTAATTGTACCATTATTTCTGCATCATCCATGCCTTACTATCGTGTGTATGTATCGATCCAACCAAGTGTGTGTGTTTCGGTTTTCATGTGTAAAGGGCATGCTTTTACTTTCGTTTCTCATCATTTACGCCCTAAATATTCTGTAAAACATGCATGTGTATGTTCATATCTCGTTCTTGCATGTGAGTGTGCTTTGGTGAGTTTTATCATGAAACATGCATCGTTTTTTGATTCAACCACTCACGTTTCTGATATGTGGTGCAAGGGACTGCTGGGTTGGGTTGTCAAGAGCAGGTAAAGATCGGGTGTGAGAGCTATAGGTGCAGGAGTGGGAATTTTGTTGAGTTTGGTTCAAAGCTGTGAAGGCTATGCGGATCGAGTCTTGGTGTAGTGGTTGGTTCCCTGGATATTTGTACACCAGCAGTGTGAGGACCTTCTCCAAGTCTTGGACCAGACCCTGATGGGTCTGTGGTGGGGGCTGGAATGGCTCTAACAACTCTGGGGTCGAAGGAGAAAACAACCTGGTGCGATGACATGACCCAAGGACCTATGATTTTTCCGCACATTATGATTTTATGTTTTGGAGAGGATACGATGATTTTATACGCTGTTTTATTTTACAGTTGATGTTTTTAAATAAGGTTGAATCCATGTGATTCAATTAAATGGTTACTTTCAAAATGGGAGCTTTTAAAAAAAAAAAATCCGCACTTTTTAAAACGGTAGACGTTTCAATTGGTATCAGAGCAAGGTTACTATATAGGGTGGTGCCACCGCCAGCTTCTGCCGCTCAGTCTTCAAGCCTCAAGTCCGTAAGATTTTATGATTTAAATGTAACGAACCGTATTTTCATACTTAAAAATTTGCGGAAAAATTAAAAATTTTCTTAAATGTAAACATCCATACGGTCGTCACTCAACATTCATAAAAATAAATCTCAAAATCATCCGTCACCAATAAAATTTAGCTAAAAGAAACTGTCTCAAAATATTTCGCATCCAGATATTTAAAAATCAGAGTATAAATGTTTTCATGCTTAAAATCTTAAAATAACGTGGGCGGTCCTCGGGTCTAGCCTCCCGCTCAGTCCAAGCCTGCCCCTTGGTCGCCACCTCCTGTCTCCTCAACAACATAGTCACCTGCATCGATCAAGTCTAGTGAGTCTAAAGACTCAACACGTATAAACTGAGATAACGAGTACTACGTAATAAAATCGCATGCAACTTAAAAAAAATAGGACATACATAACTTGAGGCTTGAACTTGCATAATAAACTTGGACATACGTACATAACTAGACGTGCCATCAACATAAACTTTCATAAACATACTGCATACTTGAACATACGCAACTTCATCATTTTCGTAGGGGATGTTTCAAAGCAAGTGACCCATACATAATAAACGCCTGATCAGACAAACCACAGTACTGGGCTAACAGGGACGTATCCACTGCCACATACATGAGATCCCCGTTCATAATTTAACGGGCTGGTTGGTCCCCATTCATAATTTAACGCTTTCCAACCATGATCTAACCCGTTCATAATTTAACAGGGTGGAGAGGTCCTCGGCCACGTTCACCGACTTCCAAACCCATTCATAATTTGGTCACGAGACATTTAGCATACCTCAAAAACTTAAAATATTTTCTTGCACGTCATACATACTTACTTGGCGTTGAGGGATTCGTTGGACTTTGATCGGGGCCGTTGCTGCACATACTGATCATGAATTGACATGCTTAACTTGCATACTTAGACGTAGGAAATCATGCTAATTACGAGTTCATTCAATTCCTTAGGACGTTCTAAAATTACCATGACTCGACTTTGTATATCATTGTACTAAACCATGACATCAAACCTCAAAGCGTACTATAAAATTTTCCCAAAACATGAAGTACACGGACCCCGGGTCCGGGTCCGTGTATGGGTCCGTGTGTGCGCGCAAAGAATGTACCAACAAAAGGAAAGTACACGGACCCCGTGCCCTGGTCCGGCTCCGGGTTCGTGTAGACTCGGAAAAAAATAAACTTTGAAGGATAAAAAGGCACGGACCCCGTGCATGGGATCGTGTAGTCTCGGTAAAAATGCTCCAAGGAGAAAATGAAGGCACGGACCTCGTGCCAAGGTCCGTGTCCGGGTCCGTGTACCTGCGGGCAGTGTAAACTCACGAAATTTCAATACATGCAATACTTATCAATCTAGACTCAATTGTACGGACCATGAATCGACACCTCGAGACCCATCCTAGCATACCATAACATCAAACCAAAATCGTACAAACACCCAAAGCAACGATGTTCACCCTACGACACATACAATTCAAAAAAACGTGGCAATTGACACCAAAACGTTTCCTACGACTTTAATGTGGTCGAGTGCCTATCGACACTAAACAACCTATCAAATAACAACCCAACATCATACTAAGCATACCTAGACGCAGCAACGATCACCCGTCGATCCCCAACGAAGCCTGCAACCATAAAATCTCAAGAACACATCAATACATAATTGTCTGAAAATGCAGTTTGAGCAGTCCCACGAAAAACGCCATAACTCACTCAATTTTCATCAAAAAATCTCGAATTTTATATCAAATCGAAGGAATCAAAAAGTTCTACAGTTTTGTAGTCGAAAGTTTTCTCAAAATCCCAACGGAAAAATCGCAGTTTTCAACAGAACAGTAAGTTACGAGTTTTCAGATCTAAAAAGTATTTCAAAACGCATTCAAACCATTTTTCGCTCAAACGACGAATGTCACACATGAACTTTTTTACGCATAAAAATAACATAACACATAATATGACAAGATCGATGCAGAAAGAACAAAATATACGTGCCTTTTGATGATAAACTTTACCGAAACAGCGATACCGATGCGGGAAGGATGCGGGAGATGATCCGGGACGAACGTGGCACTAATTTCTTGCAATGAAATTAGGGAAAAGTTGCTGGAGAATTCGAAGGGGAGGGGCGGCTGCTACAAGCTACAAGAACCCTAGTTTTTCTTTTAAAATGATGAAATGGTAACAAGAGATATATGTGTGTGTGTGTGTGTTATACGTGTGTGTGTGTGTGTTTATTATATAAAACAAACAATTGTAACGTGTGTATAAATTAGTGGGGCAATTATGGTTAATTAATATGATTAATTATAACTAACAATTGTTTAACATGCTAACTTAAAATGAATTCCATATTAACCCCACTAGATTTCTTAATTTAAATAAAATGCACAAGTGCTACAACTTTAAAAGTTTGAAATCATATAATTACCTAATAATTAAATTAGGCCTTTAAAATGCTAAAAAACTAAATAAATCATTTAAAATGCCCCATCTTAACTTAAAATAAAATACCGCAATAAAATTTGCCTAAAATCGTCACCGGTCTTTTCCTCGATCCCGCATCGAATAATCGCCTGAAAAATGAAACTCGAAAAGCATTTTGACGTGCATCAATTAGACATAAATATTAAAACTATGCAAATTCTTAACTGTGAATTAAAACCCAAATCAATGAATTAAGCATGCATTAAAACCTTTTAATAAAATACATGAGGAATTTAATAACTTGCACGCACGTGGTTCATGTGAAACTCAAATTTTCGGGATGTCACAATCTATCCCCCTTAATTTGAATTTCGTCCTCGAAATTCGCTTATCCTCGATAATCCAAAAGATAGATTCTTAATTCTAGTATCCCAACGATCCACGCTACTGCTGCGCTACTCTGAATAAAATTAAGTCTTATGTTGTCCTTACGTCTCTTCAATCCTAATTAAATTACCTACCAAAAACCTCGTTTGCGAATCACAACTTAAATGACTTATGGCGTCTTAGTTTTACTTTTCTATGAACTCGAATTCTGACTTTTCTCACAATTCCCAATATTAGGAATAGAGGTTCAAACTTATCGTATCTTACTTTCTACATACCATACCCTTAATGCTCATCGAACTATTACATACGCATTTATGCAGTCCAACCTAAGAGGTCTTAGCACCAACGGTTACTGATCAACTTCCATCCTCAGCAATACACTTAAAAGTTAAATCTTATCTTAATCCCCATATGTTAATATTGGCCTACAATCCTTGAATCGAATATTTACCTTACGATACAAACTTACATAACTTAGCTATTTATGAGTACATCTCAAATATAAAATTGTTGCCAACCTTTAATTTCGAGTGACATAAATCCGTAAAACCCCAAAATATATAATATCGATCCTCTCCTTAAATAATAAAAACTTTCTAGCATCAATCACAAGCTTAAACTATTTTCTTCACGATTAGAATATAGTTAAAGCTAAGACACTTGAGCCTTCCTCATTAGAACGAATGTCCCACTTAGACGTATCCTCAATACTCAATTAATTCTAGCGTATAAAACTTAATAAGCTTCCTTTATTAATAATGAATTAACTCTAATGAATCAACTCCACTTATAACCCATAGAATTCTAGAATCCCCATATCAAGCTTGTAGATTTCTTACTCAATAAAAATCTTAATATTCATTTATTGATAACTTATGTTGAACACCAATAATTCCCTTTGTTTTTATTTCACCAAAAAATTCCATATGAGCAAATATCCCATAAATTTGAAATTCAACCTTACGCAGTCCAAATAGTTTTGGATAACATAATTCCAACACACATATTCACTTATTCTCAAGTTTCTTAATAACCTACAAAAATTTCCCAAGACAAGATGTCTACCTCAATTCTTACATGCGTCGTCTATCAAATAACCTAATCATCAACCATACCCAACCTTCTAGAAAAATCTAATTCCAACAAAGGTACAAGCTTAACTGTTACAATCATGACTAAAACTTATGACACATCAACTTAAGTTCCCAAAAATAATTTTCGCTAACTCAATGTCTACTCTTATAACTTAGCTAACCGATCAACTTTACCTCAAATCGTTATCAACCTGAATTTTAAATTTGCCGCAACATTAATTCACTAGAGCTTAACTTTTCGAGCCCAATGTCGATTCATCTTAAAATCCCCTTGATTACCATTTCTTATAATATTATAACCCATATACTTCAAGGTTCTAATGATCCCTTCGAGCTTAAATCATCGAAAATTCATATCATTTAAACCATTCAATTCTCACTTACTACTAAACTAGTCCCCCAAATTCCTTAAAATTGTAGCATTAATTCATTATTTCCTCAAAATTATCCAGTTTGTCCTAAATTTCGGAAATTCCACAATTACCCATAAGTTCTTGGTGTTCGTATTTCCATTGTGTAAGTTCCTCGCAACATAAAATTCAAAAATTTTAAGCTTATTAGACCCAAATTCAATTCTCATAGCCTCGAAATTTACTGATTTAACCCAAGTGTTTCTCAAAAATTAGAATTTAATCCCCAAAATTTTCTGAATTTGCAATTTGACCCTTAAAGTTCTCGAACATACATTTTTGGCCCTACAACTCTTCAAAATTTGCATTTTCGGTCCCCAATAAAATCTTCGATTTTAGTCTCATTAAACCTTAAAATCCTCGAAACTCGGAATTTAATCCCAAACGATGACTTCGAAACTAGTCCCTTAGGATTTTTTATCTTTTCACTTAGGTCCTGAAACTATTGGTCATTACCACTAGGTCCTTAAAATTCTCAATTCGTGCAATTAAATCCTTAAATCCAACTAGGGAGAGCATGCATCCTAAATAAAGTCTATGCTTGTATACTTCCAAATATCGTCGTAGTCTCAAATAATTAATCCTTACATGGAGTTCTCAAAAAGCAACTCAGCTATCAACCACAAACCATCAGTAATTTCTTAGAAAATCTACAAGTCCAAAAAGCATTCGTAATTGTCAAGTTTAACTTATTACCCACAAGTATAACATCAGTACTACTGACCAAAAATTAATACAAATCATTTCCAACTTTTCCAGACGCCCAAAAGCAAAATTCTTGCTCATGTCCAATTCCACCGCACCAGCTTGCAAGAAAATTAAATAATTTCTCATTTCATATCGTAACATGCATAAAAGTTTTAAGGATCCAATCTCAATTCATAACGACAGATAAACCTGTACTCTAAAACGTATATAATGTAAACATACAGGTGATTGCATTAAAACATGCACTTGTTGAAATCATGACTTGAATGCTTAATACATGAAATAATTTAAAACCTTAAAACTTACAGACTTGAGGTGTGACTTCGTGAGCTTCTTGCGACTGGCAGTAGGCATAACCCTTTTCAAGAACACCGCTCTGATACCAACTGTAACGAACCGTATTTTCATACTTAAAAATTTGCGGAAAAATTAAAAATTTTCTTAAATGTAAACATCCATACGGTCGTCACTCAACATTCATAAAAATAAATCTCAAAATCATCCGTCACCAATAAAATTTAGCTAAAAGAAACTGTCTCAAAATATTTCGCATCCAGATATTTAAAAATCAGAGTATAAATGTTTTCATGCTTAAAATCTTAAAATAACGTGGGCGGTCCTCGGGTCTAGCCTCCCGCTCAGTCCAAGCCTGCCCCTTGGTCGCCACCTCCTGTCTCCTCAACAACATAGTCACCTGCATCGATCAAGTCTAGTGAGTCTAAAGACTCAACACGTATAAACTGGGACAACGAGTACTACGTAATAAAATCGCATGCAACTTTAAAAAAATAGGACATACATAACTTGAGGCTTGAACTTGCATAATAAACTTGGACATACGTACATAACTAGACGTGCCATCAACATAAACTTTCATAAACATACTGCATACTTGAACTTACGTAACTTCATCATTTTCGTAGGGGATGTTTCAAAGCAAGTGACCCATACATAATAAACGCCTGATCAGACAAACCACAGTACTGGGCTGACAGGGACGTATCCACTGCCACATACATGAGATCCTCGTTCATAATTTAACGGGCTGGTTGGTCCCCGTTCATAATTTAATGCTTTCCAACCATGATCTAACCCGTTCATAATTTAACGGGGTGGAGAGGTCCTCGGCCACGTTCACCGACTTCCAAACCCATTCATAATTTGGTCACGAGACATTTAGCATACCCCAAAAACTTAAAATATTTTCTTGCACGTCTTACATACTTACTTTGCGTTGAGGGATTCGTTGGACTTCGATCGGGGCCGTTGCTGCACATACTGATCATGAATTGACATGCTTAACTTGCATACTTAGACGTAGGTAATCATGCTCACTTACGAGTTCATTCAATTCCTTAGGACGTTCTAAAATTCCCATGACTCGACTTTGTATATCATTGTACTAAACCATGACATCAAACCTCAAAGCGTACTATAAAATTTTCCCAAAACATGAAGTACACGGACCCCGGGTCCGGGTCCGTGTATGGGTCCGTGTGTGCGCGCAAAGAATGTACCAACAAAAGGAAAGTACACGGACCCTGTGCCCTGGTCCGGCTCCGGGTCCGTGTAGACTCGGAAAAAAAATAAACTTTGAAGGATAAAAAGGCACAGACCCCGTGCATGGGTCCGTGTAGGGGTCCGTGTAGTCTCAGTAAAAATGCTCCAAGGAGAAAATGAAGGCACGGACCTCGTGCCAAGGTCCGTGTACCTGCGGGCAGTGTGAACTCACGAAATTTCAATACATGCAATACTTATCAATCTAGACTCAATTGTACGGACCATGAATCGACACCTCGAGACCCATCCTAGCATACAATAACATCAAACCAAAATCGTACAAACACCCAAAGCAACGATGTTCACCCTACGACACATACAATTCAAAAAAAAGTGGCAATTGACACCGAAACGTTTCCTACGACTTTAATGTGGTCGAGTGCCTATCGACACTAAACGACCTATCAAATAACAACCCAACATCATACTAAGCATACCTAGACGCAGCAACGATCACCCGTCGATCCCCAACGAAGCCTGCAACCATAAAATCTCAAGAACACATCAATACATAATTGTCTGAAAATGCAGTTTGAGCAGTCCCACGAAAAAAGCAATAACTCACTCAATTTTCATCAAAAATCTCGAATTTTATATCAAATCGAAGGAATCGAAAAGTTCTACAGTTTTGTAGTCGAAAGTTTTCTCAAAATCCCAACGGAAAAATCGCAGTTTTCAACAGAACAGTAAGTTACGAGTTTTCAGATCTAAAAAGTATTTCAAAACGCATTCAAACCATTTTTCGCTCAAACGACGAATGTCACACATGAATTTTTTTACGCATAAAAATAACATAACACATAATATGACAAGATCGATGCAGAAAGAACAGAATATACGTGCCTTTTGATGATAAACTTTACCGAAACGACGATACCGATGTGGGAAGGATGCGGGAGATGATCCGGGACGAACGTGGCACTAATTTCTTGCAATGAAATTAGGGAAAAGTTGCTGGAGAATTCGAAGGGGAGGGGCGGCTGCTACAAGCTACAAGAACCCTAGTTTTCTTTTAAAATGATGAAATGGTAACAAGAGATATATGTGTGTGTGTGTTATACGTGTGTGTGCGTGTGTTTATTATATAAAACAAACAATTGTAACGTGTGTGTAAATTAGTGGGACAATTATGGTTAATTAATATGATTAAATTATAACTAACAATTTTTTAACATGCTAACTTAAAATGAATTCCATATTAACCCCACTAGATTTCTTAACTTAAATAAAATGCACAAGTGCTACAACTTTAAAAGTTTAAAATCATATAATTACCTAATAATTAAATTAGGCCTTTAAAATACTAAAAAACTAAATAAATCAGTTAAAATGCCCCATCTTAACTTAAAATAAAATACCGCAATAAAATTTGCCTAAAATTGTCACCGGTCTTTTCCTCGATCCCGCATCGAATAATCGCCTGAAAAATGAAACTCGAAAAGCATTTTGACGTGCATCAATTAGACATAAATATTAAAACTATGCAAATTCTTAAACCGTGAATTAAAACCCAAATCAATGAAGTAAGCATGCATTAAAACCTTTTAATAAAATACATGAGGAATTTAATAACTTGCACGCACGTGGTTCATGTGGAACTCAAATTTTCGGGATGTCAAATTAATTCCTTTAAATGTTTTATTTATGCTATCACCTGTATGTTTACATGATATATATTTTGCAGTACACATGTTTATCGGTCTTTATGTTTTGAGATTAGATGTTTTAAAATTTCCTGCATAATACGACATGAAATGAGAAATTATATGATTTTCATGCATGCTGGATTTGTAGTGAATTGGACATGATTAAGATTATGGCTAATTGGGCGTAGGGAAAGGTTGAAAATGAATTGACTATATTAATTTTTGGGTCAGTAGTACTGATGTCCTCCTTATGGGCCATAAGTTAATCTTGAAAATTATGAATGTTTTTGGGACTTGTAGAATTTCTAAGAAATTACTGATGGTTCGTGGTTGTTAATTGAATTAATTTTTGAGGATTCCATGTAAGGATTAATGATTCGAAGACTACGACGATCTTTGGAAGTATAAAATGTAGAATTTATTTAGGATGCATGCTCTACCTAAGGGGATCTTAGGATTGAATTGCATGCATTGAGAATTTTGAGGACTTAATTGTAATAACCAATAATTGAGGACCTATGGCAAAAATAAAATTCTAAGAGACTTTTTTCTGAAGTTATCGAACTTTGGGATTAAATTTTTTGTTTCAAGAATTTTAAGGTTTAAGTAGACTAAGTCGAAAATTTTATGTGGACAAAAATGCAAATTTTGAAGAGTTGTAGGGCCAAACATACAATTTTTGAGAATTTTAAGGGCCAAATTGCAAATTCCAAAATTTTTGAGGATTAAATACAAACTTTTGAGGAACACTTGGGATTCTGTATTTATAGAAATGTAAGACGTGTTATGGAAATTAATTTTGGGTTTAATAAACTTAAGGCTATTGAACCCTATTATACGAGAAGCTTATAAAAAGAAATTAGGAACGCTAATAACTTATGGGTAATTGTGGAATTTTTAAAATTTAGGACGAATGAGATAATTTTTGAGGAAAAGAAGAACTAATTTTGCAATTTTTAAGAAATTGGAGGACTTGTTTAGCAGTACGTAAGAAGCGAATTGTTTAAAAGATAGGAATTTTCGATGATTTAGGCTTGAAGGAATATTTAGAACTTTAAACATCTGAGTTATAATGTTATCGGGAATAGTAATCTTGGGTTTCTTAGGATAAATCAACATTGGGTTTGAAAGGTTAAGCGCTAGTGAATTAATATTGTGGCAAGTTAAGAATTTAGAGTGATAACAATTTAAGATAAAACTGATCAATTAATTAAGTTATAAGATTAGACAGTAAGTTAACTTATTTTTGGGAGCTTAAAGTTTGACGTATCATAAGTTTTAGTCATGATCTTGACAATTAAGATTCTACCTTGTTGGAATTTAATTTTGCTAGAAAGTTGGGTATGATTGATGGTTGGGTTATTTGATAGATGCATGTAAGAGGTGAGGTAGACACCTTGTCTTGAGAAATTTTGAAAGTCATTAAGAAACTTGGGACTAAGCAGATACTATCTAATACTACTTGGGTTGTGTAAGCTTGAATTTTCCGTTTATGAGATAGGTGTTCATACAAAATTTTTTGGTGAAATAAAAACAAAAGAAAATTAAGGGTATTCAACATAGGTTATCAATGGGCGAATGTTAAGATTTTTATCAAGTAAGAAATCTAAAATCTTTGATATGGAGATTCTGGAACTCTATGGGTTATAAGCGAAGTTGAATTATTAGAATTATTCTAAGGCTATCATGGGATAACTTATTAAGTTTATTACGCTAAAATTAATTGAGCATTAAAAATACGTAAAGAATGCGACATTCGTTCCAATGAGAAAAGCCAAAAGTCTTAGGCTTCAGTTATATTATAATTGAGAAGAAAATAGTTTAAGCATGTAATTGATACTAGAAGGGTTTTATTATGAAGATAGAAGATCGATGTTGTACATTTTGGGTTTTATGGATAAATGCTACTTGAATTTAAGATTTGCAACAATTTAATATTTGGGATGAACTCTTAAATAAGTAAGTTACGTAGGTTTGATGCCGTAAGATAAATATTTGATTAAACGATCTTAGGCTAATTTTGTTATGGATCTGAGATAAGGTTTAACTTTTAAGTGTATCACCGATGATAGAAGTCGGTCAATAAATTTTTGGGCTAAGGTTTCCTAAGTTGAACTGCCAAAATGCCAATGTAATAGGTTGATGAACGATATGGTTACTGTATAAGAAAAATGAAGTGCGATAAGTTTGGACATCAATTTCTAGTATGAGGAATCACGAGAAAGTCAGAAATTCAAGGACATAGAAAAATAGAACTAAGTCACCATGAGTTGTTTTAAGTTGCGATCCTCAAACGAGAATTTTGGTAGGCAATTTAATTAGGATTGAGGAGACGTAAGGACAACTTACACTTATTTTACCAGTGTAGCGCAGCGAAAACGTGGATTATTGTGATACTAGAATTAAGAGTCTAAACTTATTTTTCAACGAGGATAAACGAATTTCGGGGACGAAATTCATTTTAAGGGGGGTAGATTGTAACGTCCCGAAAATTTGAAGGTCCGCGTGAACCACATGCATGCAAATTATTAAATTTCTTTGGTATTTTATTAAATTCTTTTAAAGCATAAAATGCATGTTTATTTTATTAGTTTGTGTTTATTTATTTTTGTCCATTTTATGCATAATAGGATTTAATTCATGAAATTTTAAAAGTTCACTCATTAGGGTTTCTTGATGCATTTCACGTCCGAACGAAGATCGGAGACTGGAGAAATTTCAGGAAAATTATCTTATTTCATGATTTATTTTTATAAATTAAGTTAAGGCGTTTTTAATAATATTTTTTCAAAAAAAATGGGATTTTTTAGGGTATTTCTACCCGTAATATTTTTATTTTTAACGATACGTGAATTTTATCGAACCGGGGGACTTTTAGGGTCCAACTATTATTTTCAAAACCTTTTCATCATGAAATATTTTTCGAGAGTGTGATTAGATTTGATGGACCTATTTTTAATTGTATTAGGCTTAATTAATTTTTAAAATTCTTAATTATCAAATTGAGGTCCATTATCTATTATACAACCATTTAATTATTCCTAAACCTTATCATTTATACCTAATTATCTCCCTTAACTCCCCACAAAACCTACTTACGTTTTCATAGCCACCCACCTCCTCCACTCAAAACATCCATTTCGGCTTCAACACTTCCCCAGCATCACTGAACAAACTTGCAAGAAGACTTCTCTCGGATCTCCAATTTTTGCGTCTTTTTTGGTTATCCCACTCATCAAGGCACGTAATTGTACCATTATTTCTGCATCATCCATGCCTTACTCTCATGTGTATGTATATGTATGAAAAGTTTTCTATCCAACCAAGTGTGTGTGTTTCGGTTTTCATGTGTAAAGGGCATGATTTTACTTTCGTTTCTCATCATTTACGCCCTAAATATTCTGTAAAACATGCATGTGTATGTTCAGATCTCGTTCTTGCATGTGAGTGTGCTTTCGTGAGTTTTATCATGAAACATGCATCGTTTTTTGAGTCAACCACTCACGTTTCTGATATGTGGTGCAAGGGACTGCTGGGTTGGGTTGTCAAGAGCAGGTAAAGATCGGGTGTGAGAGCTGTAGGTACAGGAGTGGGAATTTTGTTGAGTTTGGTTCAAAGCTGTGAAGGCTATGCGGATCGAGTCTTGGTGTAGTGGTTGGTTTCTTGGATTCTTTTACACCATCTGTGTGAGGACCTTCTCCAGTCCTGGACCAGACCCTGATGGGTCTGTGGTGGGGGCAGGAATGGCTCGAACAACGCTGGAGTCGAAGGTGCAAACAACCGAGCCATGTTGGGTAGAGTAGTCTCAGTAGAGAGCTTAGTACGTTTTCTTGATTCCTAGTGGTTAGGGGCGTGAATGGGGTCGGTGTCTTGGTTTTGTTAGATGTATTAAGGTCTGATCAAGGTCCTTAGTAGGCTGGCTCAAGGCCGGGGAAATCGGTTTAGCGTGAGGTGTGAGTTTTGGGAGATGAGTGCACATGTGTTGGTGTAATGTTATAGGACCGAGAGAGGTTGTCAAGTTCCGAATATTCCACCCGTGGATTAGCAGCTTAATGACATTTATTTAAGACCCATTAAGAGTTTTTAAGATATGGTAAAAGTTGGGAAAAATTTGGGTAAAGTTTCGAGTCGATTCGGGTTAAAAATGGAACTTCGATCTAAGTTTTAAAACGAATCGGTTAAGTTGTAATATGGGCTCGAGTTTATGTCTAGGAACGCTTATAAATATTTTTTGGAATATTTTATGGATTTTGGTAAGCTTCAGGTCAATTTTAGAGGTCCAGGGGCGGAATGAAAATTTCGTGTTCCAGGGGCAAAATGGTCATTTTGCACTCGGGGTGAGATTTTGGTCAAGGCAGCGCCCTGAGCACAAATATATGATATTTTAAATTTTTATGCATCATTTTTATGATTTTTACGCAATTATGATAAAAACGTTGCATGCTTGGTTTTAAGGAAAAAGTTACGTTTATGCACAATTTTATGAAGTGATGATTATGATATAAATTTTGAAGGATGGGATTTGGTTGTGACTGACGATGTATATGTATACGATGACATGAGATATGATGAGCTAAGGCCTGGGCTCAGTGGGCGGGTAATGCTGTCGCTGATGTCCCCTGCCGCCGGGTACCACGGTTTTTATAGATGGATCCATCGATAGAGCTGATACGAAAGTCACAACTAATGAACTGAATTCAATTAAAAGAAAATGTTTAAGTTTATGATGACACGATGAGCTGTTTTGAAATGTATATGATGATATGAGATGACATGGTTTGACATGACATGATTTTACTCGACATGTTTGTGTTCATGTTTTTTTTAAGTTCATGAAAGTTATGTTGAATATGATACTTTTCACTGCTTTGTGCCTGTATATGTACTAGTTACTCCTGGTACAGGCGTGTTGAGTCTTTAGACTCACTAGGCGTGTGTGATGCAGTGAGCTTAAATGATGAGGAGACTGGAGGTGCCGAACTCTGTTTTGGAGAGGATACGATGATTTTATGTTTTGGAGAGGATACGATGATTTTTCCGCACATTATGATTTTATGTTTTGGAGAGGATACGATGATTTTATACGATGTTTTATTTTACAGTTGATGTTTTTAAGTAGGATTGCATCCATGTGATTCAATTAAATGGTTACTTTCAAAATGGGAGGTTTAAAAAAAAAATTCCTCACTTTTTAAAACGGTAGACGTTTCAACTAAACCTCAACTCAGATGTGATTCCCTCCGAAAGTAACCTCTCCGGTCTCCTGAGTACCTGCCATTGTCCAACCACAAAGGTAACAACAGCCCCTTTTGGGGTGAGAAAATCTCCGTATGGAACAACCATAATATATACAACACGTGTCTATACAATAATATATGATATGCAATGTATGCATGTCGTGGGGTATCATGTCAAATGCCCATCCACTGAGCATGTATAAGAACCAATCGAATCGCTATCAAATCAATGCTTGAGCTGGCACACCGACCTCAATCAAGTATAAGTGATGACGTATGATAGCGTTGGCAAAAAACGCCATCAAATCCCATATCTCAATAAATCAATCATCTGGGCCACGAATGACTATGTTTTTACGGGCCACATATTGCCAAACATAGTATCGTGTTCACAAACCTTATAATCAAATCCAATGATATAAAGGTATCCAAGGATCATAGCTCAACGTGCATGTCATGCATCGATATATGAATAAAATGATGTGTGTTAACAAAATATTTATTTTATACATCGATATTTCAATCATGAATGTCATGACTGCCGCATCAACTCAACAATTAAGACATATGACACATATTCTCAGTCAAATCAATCAAACATATATCGTATTACACAGATACCTTTCGTATGTTACTCGGTCGTAACATACCTCAATTTTTCGTCTCCAGTCCATGTAGCTTTAAGATTTTAGTATAGAAAATCTCTCTACATCATCAAAATATTATTCCCATCAATGAATTCATTTAAAATCAACATTTGAAGAACCAAAAATCTTTTGAAACTTTGAAAAGTTATATCAAATTGAAATAATAACATAAGTTAATTCCGACTTTGAAAAGTGGTTTCTTGTCAGTTATTCTATCACATATATTGATCTCGGCTTCAAATACATGCTATTTCAGTGATTCAAGAAATAAAAGTTCTGAATCGAGAAGAAACTTACCTCAAAAGAACACTCTCAACGTGAGGATTCCAAATATATAATTGATTTCGAGTTTCGACAACGTTTCGAAGTATATTCGGACGAGAGAATTCGATTTCCCTCTCTTTCTCTTCTCTGAACTGTAATGAAAATGAAGAAACAAATAATTCTTATCAACTTGCACCTAAAATATTCGCGCTAGGGCGGTGAAGAACTTGCGCCCTAGCATGCAGAGTTCTGTCTGGGCGAGTTTATTATGCCGCGTTGGGGCGGTAATGATATTGCGCCCTAGTGCGCTGGGTTCTGTTTAACATATGGGATACTACCGCGTTTGGGCGATCATGAAGTGGCACCCTAGCGTGCTAGGCTCTGTCCAAAAACCTTGATAATGCCGCACTAGGGCGCACAAGAAGTAGCGCCCTAGCGCGCCATGTTCTGTCTGGAACGCTAGGTTTCTATTTAGCAAAAATGGTCAACATAAAAGTTGTAAATCTATATCTTGGCTTCCATTTTCCATTGACCTCACTCAATTTGGATATCAGACATGAGAGTTACGCTCATTCTTCCAAAATGTGTCAGTGCAGGAACTTCAATGTACACAATACATTTTGGAATGATTTTGCCCCTATTTAAAAATGGATTTGACAAAACTCAAAACATGAATTTTTCATACTATGTATTAGCTTTCTAATGAAATTTTTTTCATTTCATTTGAACTAATACTCAACAATTATCGTGAAAACCGTCACATATGTTACTTCTCTATTGTGGTTTAACATATTTTTGAAATACAATTTAATTACTACTACAATCATTCATTATCAAAACATATTTTCTCTAATAACATAACAATATCATAAATTATCGATAATCAAAGTATGATTTACGATAATACGATACATGGTTCTTACATTTATCCCCCACTTAAAAGATTTCGTAATGTATAATGATCCTTTTACTAGTTCTAGTTTTGATATTACTATAACTGGTGAACTATTATATGTTTCCAATGTTATGTGTATATATGGATACTTAAGATTTTGTCCTCGAAATATTAAGTATCCATATATACAAATAACATTGGAAACATATAATAGTTCACCAGTTATAGTAAATATCAAAACTAGAATTAGTAAAGGGATCATTATACATTAAATACAATGGAACATGTGGAATATAATCAAACAAGTCTGGATATGATTCTCGCATCTTGCTTTCTAATTCTCACGCTGACTCTTTCACATCATGTCATTCCATTGTACTCGAACTAGAGGAATTTCTTTGTTACGCAATATTTTCTCCTTCTGATCCATAATGCCAACAGGTTGTTCAACATAATAAAGAGAAGGATCGAGCTCAACCGCATCAGGTCGAAGCACGTGTGATGGATCTAGTTCATACTTTCTCAACATAGAAACATGAAATACATTGTGAATGAATATAAAGCTTGTGGCAATTCCAACAGATAAAAAAGATCCCCAACTCGGTCAAGGATCTCATATGGACCAACATATCGAGGAGATAATTTCCCTCGCATGCCAAATCGAATAGTGCCTCTAAAGGGAGATATTTTCAAAAACACTTTATCACCTTTTTGGAATTCTAAGGATCGTATTTGTTTGTTAGCATAACTCGTTTGACAATCATGTGCAGCTTTCATTTGTTGTCAAATCAACTGATCTTGTCATTCATTTCCTCTATCATTTCAGGTCCAGCAATCCGTCTCTTACCAATTTCATCCCAAAATAACAGTAACCTACATCGTCTCTCATATAAGGCTTCAAATGATGCCATACCAATACTCGTTTGGAAGCTATTGTTGTAAGAAATTTCTACCAATGGTAAGGCATCTTGCCATCCCATTTTGAAATCCATCACAACAACACGTAACATATCTTTTAACGTTTGAATCATACACTCAGTCTGGCCACTAGTTTGAGGATGATAAGCAGTACTCATAGCCAAACGCGTACCCATAGCTTCTTGAAAACTAACCCAGAATTTAGAAAAAAATCTGGATCACGATCAGATACAATCGAGACTGGAAAACCGTGCAGTCTCACAACATTCTTGATGTATAAAATGTGCAGATTTTGAAAGCCAGACAATAATAACCCAAATAGCATCACAGCCCTTGGGTGATCGAGGTAAATGAGTCACAAAGTCCATAGCAATGTGTTCCCAATACCATTTTGGGATTTCAAGACAATGGAGCAATCCTCTCGGTTTCATTCTATCGGCTTTCACTTGTTGGCAGAAAAGACATTTTGAAATAAATTCAGCAATGTCCTTCTTCATATGTGTTCACCAGAATTGAGGTCTCATTGTCAAATAAATTTTTCGGCCTCCAAGGTGAATACTGTATTTGCTATAATGTGCTTCGCGAAGAAGGGCTGATTTCAAATCAGAAGCATCAGGGACTACCAAGCGACCACTAAGTCGTAAAGAACCATCAAAAGAAATCTGAAATCCAGAAGGATGTCCTGCCGATACCAGTTTTTTAGACTTTTGAATCTGAGCATCATTACATTGGGCCTTTCATATTTTATATATCAGGTTAGGCTCAATTTGCAATACTGAGAGAGTGACAAAATTCCAATTCGAGTAAAAATTCCAGCCAAAAGTACATATACCCTCGTGTATTACTGAATCTCACAATCAAAGTCCTTCAGGAGTTCCATCCATCTGCATTGGCTCATATTTAAATCAGATTGAGAAAAAATATATTTCAGACTCTTATGGTCCGAATAGATAACAAAATTTTCTCCGTACAAATAATGACGCAAAATATTCAAAGCAAACATAATGGCACCCAATTCAAGATAATGAACAAGATAACGAGTTTCATGAGATTTTAATTGATGAGATGCATAAGCAATCAATTTTCCATGTTGCATCAGGACACAACCCAAACCTTTACCAGATGCATCTGTACACACTATAAATCCTCCGGTACCTTAGGGAATAGTAGGCATAGGTGATGTGGTCAATCTCGTCTTCAATTCAAGAAAACTAGCTTCACATTCATCTGATCAAATGAATCTCTAATTCTTCTATGTCAGTTGAGTAATAGAGTTAATAACTAGCTAAACCTATGAAGCTATGGATCTCAGGAACATTCGTAGGTCTCGGCCAACTCAATAAAGCTTCAATCTTAGCAGGATCAACAAATATGCCATGTCTCGAAATGACGTGGCCCAAAAATACCAATTTGTCTATCCAGAATTCACATTTGGACAATTTAACATATAAATGACTATTGAGAAGAGTTTGAAATACCAGTCTCAAATGTTCAGCATGTTATTTTTTCGATTTCGAATATACCAGAATATCATCAATAAATACGATAATGAATCGGTCAAGAAAATCCAGAAAGACACGATTCATTAGATCTATAAAGACAGCAAGAGCATTAGTGAGATCGAAAGGCATAACCAAGAACTCATAGTGGTCATACCTGGTACGGAAAGCATTTTTAGGTAAATCTTCTTCTCGAACTCATACTTGATGATAACCAGAATGAAGATCAATCTTAGAGTATACATAAGTACCCTGAAGCCGATCAAATAAGTCAACAATACGAGGAAGTGAATACTTATTTTTCACCGTAGCCCGATTTAGTTGCCTATAATCAATACACATTCGCATAGTACCATGTTTCTTCCGAACAAATAAAACAGGAGCTCCCCAAGGTGATACGCTCGGTTGAATATATCCCTTATTGAGAAGATACTACAATTGTTCTTTCAATTTTTTCAATTCCAGAGGTGCCATGCGGTAAGGAGCTTTCGAAATAGGCGCAGTCCGCGACATAGCATCAATACTAAATTCGACTTCTCGATGAGGAGAAAAAGGAGGAATCTCATCGGGAAATACATCTGGGAACTCTTTCGCAACAAGAATGTGAGAAAAGAGGGCTCCTTCTTAGAATTATCAACATCATAAACAAGATAACCCTCATTCCCGTTAGATAAAAGCCGAGACATTTCCCGAGAGGATACCAAAAGAATTTTATCTTGGGAACCCTTGCCATAAAATTCTATTTAGGTCCATCAACAAGTCGAAATTGAACCATTCCATGAAAACAATCAACAGTATCTCGATTGGCTGTCAAGATATCCATGCCAACAATACAATCAAAGTCGTGCATTGGAAGGACAGACAGGTTCAGAAATATCACAAATAAATATCAATGATACATCTTCAAATCATATTGAATCATCAATCTTATCAACAACTTACTGAAATTACATCAAGCAAGAGAAAGTAATACAAGTAAATTAAACATAAATGCACAATTCATTTGTGCCTATCAAAGTGTACACAAAACTCAATAGAGCATTCCCAGCAATGCTCTAATACCATACACTGTGGGGCCATTAGCTCCTAATCATTATTACAATGTAATTTGATTAGGGTTAATTAATTACAGTGGAAAACGATTGAAATTTTTCTTTACAATGAGCCCAAAATATGTCAACTACAGTAATGATACTAAAAATAGTATATAATAAAGTCTCGTCTAAACACATCAGATCACAAAATATTCCCACACATAATCAAAATCAACTACATAAAACCAAATCATATCCTCGGGACATGCCTTGGTAGATAGATACATATATACATTGGGATAGACCACTAACACTCAACTCAGATGTGACTCCCTCCAGAAGTACCCTCTCCGGTCTCCTGATAACCTGGAGTACCTGCCATTGTCGAAATACAAAGACTACAACAGCCACCGTTGGGGGTGAGCAAAGCTTCACATGGAACAACTATAATATATACAACATGTGTCTACACAATGATATATGATATGCAATGCATGTATGTCGTGGGGATAACAGGTCAAGTGCTCATCCACTGAGCATGTATCAGAACAATTCAAATCGCAATCAAATCAATGCTCGAGCTGGCACACTGGCTTTAATTAAGTATAAGGGATGATCTTATGATAGCGTCGGCAAAGTGCCATCAAATTCCAAATCTCAATCAATCAATTATCGAGCCACGAATGACTATGTTTTTACGGGCCACATAATGCCAAACATAGCATCGTGTTCAAAAACCCCATAATCAAATCCAATGATATAACGGTAGCCAAGGATCATAGCTCAACGTGCATGTCATGTATCGATGTATGAATAAAATGATGTGTGTTAACAAAATATTTATTTTATACATCGATATACGAATCATGAATGTCATGTATACCACATCAACTCAACAATTAAGGCATATAGACACATATTCTCAGCCAAATCAGTCAAAGATATATCATATGACATAGATACCTGTCGTATGTTACTCGGTCACAACATACCTCAATTCTTCGTCTCCAATCAATGTAGCTTTAAGATTTCAGTATAGAAAATATCTCTACATCATCAAAATATTCATTCCAGTCAATGAATTCATTTAAAATCAATGTTTCAAGTTCCAAAAATCCTTTGAAACTTTGAAAATTCATATCAAATTAAAATCATAACATAATTCAATTATGACTTTGAAAAGTAGTTTCTCGTCGGTTATTCTATCGCATATGTAGATATCGAATTCAAATACATGCTATTTCAGCGATTCAAGAAATAAAAGTTCCGAATCGAGAAGAAACTTACCTCAAAAGAACGCTCTCAACGCGAGGATTCCGAATATATAATTGGTTTCGAGTTTTGACAACGTTTCGAGGTATATTCGGACGAGAGAATTCGATTTCCCTCTCTTTCTCTTCTCTGAAACGTAATGAAAATGGAAAAAACAAACATTCTTATCAACTTGCACCTAAAATATTCGCACTGGGGCGGTCATGAACTGGAGCGCGCCGAGTTCTGTCCGAGAGATGTTGTCATGCCGCGCTAGAGCGGTAATGATATTGCGCCTAGCGTGCTAGGTTCTATCTAACATATGGAATACTGCCGCACTGGGGCCGTCATGAATTGGAACCCTAGCGCGCTAGGCTCTCTCCAAAAACCTTGATAATGCGATGCTTGGGCGCTCAAGAAGTAGCGCCCTAGCGCGCCATATTCTGTCTGGAATGCTAGGTTTCGAATAAGAACAAATGGTCAAAATGAAAGTTGTAGATCTATGTATTGGCTTTCAATTGCCACTGACCTCACTCAATTTGGATATTGGACGTGAGAGTTACGCTCATTCTTTCAAAATATATCAGTGCAGGAACTGCAATGCACACATTATATTTTGCTATGATTTTGCCCCTATTTCCAAATGGATTTGGTCAAAACTCAAAATATGAAAGTTTTTGTGCTATGTATTAGCTTTCTAATGAAATTTTTTTCATTTCACTTGAACTAATACTAGATAATTATGCTGAAAACCGTCACATATGTCACTTCTTTATTGCGGTTTAGCATATTATTCAAATACAATTCAATTACTACTACAATCATTCATTATCAAAACATAATTTGTCTAATAACATAACAATCTCATGAATTATCGATGTCAAAGTATGATTTACGATAATACGATACACGGTTACATCTTATATGTTAACATCATTAAAGAGTTATCGACAATTTAAAAGCAAAAAAAGACTTATTTCTCTCAATATTTATGTAGAAATTAGTGTATAAACTAAAAATTTAGTTAATTGATGTGAGATTTAGAATTAATGTGGATGGGGGTTTATTGTGTACCTTTGGCACACTTCATTCGGTTTTCATTAGGCTCAAAGTGGGACACTATGGATAATTATGATAAATTTAGCAGGATCGAAAGGCTCAAACGATTCCAAAGATCACCTAAATCATCCTTTATTCACATATTATCTGTAATGCGTTTTGAAGAGCACTCACACAAGTTCCACACTACCTTCAATTCACAAGTAAACTCATACAGACTAATCATATGCAACTCAACAAATAAATGATTTTTTAAATTAAGCATGTAAGAAGATACACATCTCATTATTCATTTAGGCTCGAGGGGCTATCAAATGATAAAATAAAAATGAAAACATGCCCAAAATACTTTGAATGATTTCCTAGATCATATCTGTGTTGCAGATCTGTGTTTGCAAACAAATAACTCGATGTCATGTGAAGATCCAAAAAGTTCTAGTTCTCAATCATTTACTTAGTATCATGAATGTGTTATAGTTTTCTAGGCACCGATAGCATCAATGATCATGGAAATATGAATAAATGGTGTGAACTCTTAAGAAACTGTAACAAGGAACATCGACTCAATTTCTTGCATTTAAAATCAAATTTTCTTCCATATTCTCATCATTGACAGACCAATTTCTTGTTTTCATGACTTTGACACACTGTACACTTAAACAAACTCTTTTTTAAAAAAAATAAAACCTCATTAATATGATTGAATGAATCATTGGTAAACATCACTCAACACTATGCGACTACCTTAAAAAACATGAATTGTCCTCAATCTATAAACGAAAGTAGAAACTTGATAAAACACACCTCTCACAACGAGCGCCAGAACTCGTTGCTTGAACCATCAACCATCTCTTCCTCATCCATGGCTGGGGTGGTGGTACATCATGTCTTTGGAAGTGGGATGGCCAAGTCGGCTATGATGGAAACTCTGCATCCTCTGTCCCAATCGGTGGAAATCGTTCAACAAGCACCCAAGTAATTTCCATCATATATTCATGAAAGTGTTATAGTTGTAATGTTGCTCCTCCAGATCTAATATTTGATCCCTCATACCCGCTACAATAAAGTAAGTCGTTGCCCCATTATCGTCCTGTCAGATGGCTGTGGTGGAGGTCCTCGGTGCTCTAGGGCACGTTAATTATATTCTGCCCTTTCTACTCACGCTGCATCTTCCACTGGTCTACGCATAGGGTTCTCTTGAACGACAATGATATCAGCCTTGACCTTCGTTAACTCCTCTTTAGGTCCCCAAGTGACACCTACATGTTGGCATAGATCAGTAATAAGGTTGGGGAATGGTAACCTGCCAGTGGTGGCTCCTGAGATAGTGCGGATGATAGAGGCTTGAATTTTTTTCCCCAAAACTATTGTCTTTCCTGTCACAATGTCATATAAGAAATCTACCCTATCAATAGTAGTTTATGTGGCATGTGTCTTGGGCATCACTATGGCTACCAAAAGCGAGACCCAGCTCTTTGAGTCATTCAGCATATCAGAATTTTTTATGGTGATAGAGGTATTCTGATTCACCCTCTACTCGACCCCTCTTCTACACAGCTCACGAGTAATCGCGTTTTAGTTCACATGTTCATCCATGTACTCATTATATTCAAACTCTTGGAGATTTTAAATTATATTTATAGTTTGGGCATCAAGTGCCACTAATCAACCATTCAAAAAAAACCTTAAAATCTTCACGCTTCACCTTTAAATTATTGTAAAACTCTCGTACCACATAAATTACTGGATCAGACGGTATTCGTGCAAACTCAATCCAAACCCTTGCAACAATCATCTCTACCAATTCACAGTGGGAGTGTGACATATCCGAACCTTATTCTTTCAAAACCGGCCATTTTAGAAATGTTCCAAAATTTCTCTGGATCATATTTATTCGATGATGAGGTGCTTTGATTTCTTTTTTAGTGCCATATAATATCGAATAAGTCAATAAAATAATTCCAAAGTGAACCACCAACGATGATTAACCACTTGACTGTCAAAAATCTAACACAAATTCTTCAATTAAATCAAAGCTACTCAATCACTCAACATTTTCCAACGAAAGCACTATCTATAACCCAATACGATAATATACTCAATCCACTAATATTTCAAATAATTCACACTTCAGATCTTTTATCAATCAAAATTAGAGTGTGAAAATTGTGTAATAAATAGTCTAAGATTATGTCCTACTTGCACGATTTTGTGAAGAACTCAAGGCTCCCTGAGGTTGTTGAAGGTTAGGGTAGGTAGAGGAAACAATGGTCGGATTTGGTTGCTGCTATCTATTGTCCATGGTGGTTGGATGACAGCAGGTTGTCGGAGAAAATTTTCAGATCTTGACGTAAGTAGTTGTATTTTCAAGTGATAGAGAGTTTAGGTGATATTTAGTGGTGAAGGGCTTTGTAATGCCCAAGATTTTATTTTGTTAATCTGAGATGATTAATTGATGAATTGATCTGATTATGAAAAAACGCGCCGAGATAAGAATTGAGAAGATATGAATTATGTGCGAGGACAGAACACCTCGCGCATATGCGCGACGCGCGAGACAGGCAGAGAACCTCGCGCATATGCGCGAGCTGGTGCACTTGAAAAATGCCGAGACATTAGGTTTCGCGCATATGCATGAGCTTTGGGCGTGCATATGTGCGAGGTGGAAAATGTTGATGCGCAGAGACCAGTAGGTCTCGCGCATATGCGCCGAGGAAGGTCGTGCATATGCACGAGACGTGCTGCACAAAGGAGTGAGCCACGTTTCTTGGCCATGCATAATATATATATCAACTCTTCAATTGTTTCCTCAGAATATTCAGAAAGAACCAAGAATTCCAGGGGATAATGTTAAGCTTTTGATTTTAGAATTGTGATTTTTCAAAAATCTAACCGTTCGATTTTCGATCCGATTATATTTCCGTGCTCTTCTCGTCAAGAACTTCAAGAGGATGTAAGGTTTATTGATTTCTAGCATGGTTCGAAATTTATATGTTGGAGGAATCATGATTTGATTTCTATGATATGTTCTTGAGATATTAGACATCGTATAATCGCAGCCAGATCGAAGAACGGATACCGTATGAAATTGTTATGATTTTTCAGATTTGATTTGATTAAGATTATACAGATTTGGTATCAGATTGTGTTGTTGATTGATTATGAGTTATTGAGAGTGATGTCTATTTATATTGTATTGCCGGTATTTCGAGATTGTACCGTTTTGCCGTCAGAATTTGATAAGATTGAGATGTCTTGTCTGAATGGAATGGTGATATTGTATATTTCGAAAGTCATTGCCAGATTGAGTATTGATAGCTTCGAATTCAAGATTTCGACTTCGTCAGATCGACGAAAGAAAGGTATAAATCAATGTTAACCGGGAGATACGACTCGAGTTAGATTCGAATTGATTTTCCCAAAATCACATACTTATTTGTTATTGCTTTAATAGCTTTGTATTCGTTGAATGTATATGCTTGTTCTATTGATTTATATAAAAGCAGAGAAATGAAAATAGATATCGAGAAAGAGTCATGGGCAGATGTGCCTAGTCATTGGCAGAGGTGTCAAGACACTGGATGTTTGGTTTATATCGATATTACTTAGGAGTAGATCACTTCTATTGCAAAGATTCAATATAATGTGCCAACATCCGGGAACTTGGGATCCCTAGATTAGAGAAGAGTCGAGTCAGAGATTTAGAGTCAAGAGTTTGACTTACAGATTTGCATGGATTCATGTTTCATAGATTATGTTACATGTTGATTAATAAATGTTTAATGATTTTGTATTTGTTTATATGAAATGCATGTATTCATTGTTTATACTGGGAATTATATTCTCACCGGAGTTATCCGACGTTTGTTGTGTTTGTATGTGTGCATGACAGCAGGTAGGACAAGATCAGGGTCAAGAAGAGAATGAGAGATCAAGGTTAGAGTGGAGATCCGGACTTAGAAGTAGACTTGGTTTTCCACACTTGATGTAGTGATTGAACCTTAGTTTGTTATGAATGTATGTTGTACAAGACTTGTACTTTTGATCTTGATGTTAATCTTGTAAATGAAACAAGATTAATTTTCATATGTTGCGCACTCATGTATTGAAAAAAAATATAAACCCAAATTAATTAGAGTGGAGATCCGGACTTAGAAGTAGACTTTGTTTTCCACACTTGATGTGGTGATTGAACCTTAGTTTGTTATGAATGTATGTTGTACAAGACTTGTACTTTTGATCTTGATGTTAATCTTGTAAATGAAACAAGATTAATTTTCATATGTTGCGCACTCATGTATTAAAAAAAATATAAACCGAAATTAATTAATTGATCCAATTAATCCCAAAGACGATTAAGAAGATGAATTAGGTTCGGGTCCCCACGCCAGGTGGTATCAGAGCAGTAGTTCCTTAGACTTAGATAGAAGCGAGTGAGCGGGGTAGATTGAGTTTTCTTTCCTGCTTTTTTGGTGCTAGCATGCGATTGACTATGATGTTGAATTACATATGTTGTATGCTAACATCACAACATGTTTTACTGCTTTGAAATACATGTTTACTTGATTATCTGATTTGATTGTAAACGTGTATTGTTGAGAATGAATGTGAACCAATTCTTGATCAGAGGTAAGATGATCAGAGGAGGACTGAGACAGATTTGTCAAATTTGATTACTAACCCTTTTGATAATCAGATATTCCTTCTCGAAGAATCCCAGAACAGGGTAGTACCTCGACTAATCCGATGGATGTCACAACAACCCCTATGGAAACACTGCTGAAGAGGTTTCAGTCGTTTAAACCACCGACTGTGAAAGGCACTGAGACTTCAGTTGAATGTGAAAGTTGGCTAGATGACATTGAGATGCTGTTTGATTCCTTGGATTATTCAGATGAACGAAGAGTAAAACTGATTGGGCACCAGTTGCATGATGTTGCAAAGCATTGGTGGCTCACGACCAAGAGAGCATTGGAGCATTGAGGTACGGTTATCACATGGAAAATCTTTAAGACTGAGTTTTATCAAAGATTTTTCCCAGTATTATACAGAAAGGACAAGGGTGCGGAGTTTACGAATATGAGACATGTTCAGTTGAATATTGAATAGTATGTGGCCAAGTTCTCTACCTTGTTGCGTTTTGCTCCCCATGTTGCTGAGAATGATGAAGCTGTTGCTGATCAGTTTATTAATGGGTTGAATCCTGAGATCTTTACACTGGTCAATACAGGGAGACCGAATAATTTTGCGGATGCCCTGAACTGAGTAAAAGGAGCTGAAGCTGGCCTGATGAGGCAGAAAGGAGCTTCGTATTTTGCCCCAGTACAGAAACAACAACCACCTTCTCCTCAGTTTCATCAACCCCCTCTCAGATTTGATAGCAGCAGTAGCAGTGGTGGAAAGAAAGATTAACTAAAGCCAGAGGGAAATAGTTTAAGAAGTTTGGTAGCAGTTCATCTAGCTCCAGTGGTTCACTACAGAGCCAGAGTTATTCAGGGGCTTATTGCAAAACTTGTGGAGGGAGATATCCCACAGAGCAATGCCAAGGAGTATTTGGTAGTTGCAACATCTGCAGACAGCAGAGACATTTTGCTAGAGTTTGTCCACAATGAGGTTCCCAAAAATCCCAGGGAGCAGAATCATCTGGATCAGTGGCTCAGACTGATAGATGATCATCTTCTGTTCACTCGTTCCAGCCAGCACCTGCCCAGTCACAGCCAAGACTAGGAGAAAGCCAGACTGGTAGCCAGCCTACTAGACAGCAGGACATGGTGTTTGCATTGACTGAGGAACAGGCACAGGAAGCACTAGATGATGTTGTTGCAGGCAACTGTTCTCTTTGTGATTATCTTGCTTATCTATTGATTGATACTGGTGCCTCCCATACATTATTTCTGAGAGATTTGCATTGATACATGCTTTGCCTGTTGAGTCATTATCTGATGTAGTATCTGTCTCTTCACCTTTGGGGAGAGGTCTTATATCAGTGAATGTTGTTTGACTTTGCGTACTGCAGTATGATGGTAATGAGATTGAGTTAGACATTATTGTACTTGGAATGTCTGATATTTACTGCATTATTAGTATTGATATGCTTACTTGAGCTACCGTAGATTGTTTCCATGAGACTGTGAGATTCAGACCTGAGATGGCTGATAAATGGAAATTTTACGGTATGAGTTCTAGATCGAGAATTCCTTTGATATATATGTTATCTATGACTCGATTATTACAGAAAGGAGCAGAGAGATTCCTTGTGTATTCAGTAGACGTACTGAAATCGAGCCCATCATTGGCAGATTTGCCAGTGGTATGTGAGTTTGCTGATGTCTTCACAGATGAGATTCTGGGATTGCCTCCAGTCAGAGAGATAGATTTCAACATTGAATTGATGCCAGATATTGTTCCTATTTCGAAAACTCCATACATATGGCACCGATTGAATTGAAAGAGCGTTTGAAGATTTAATGGCCAAGGGTTACATCAGACCGAGTGTTTCTCCTTTGGGTGCTCTAGTATTGTTTGTCAGAAAGAAGACGGTTCAGTGAGACTCTGCATTGACTATCGGCAACAAAACAAGATTACGGTAAAGAACAAATACCCTTTGCCTCGTATCGATGATTTATTTGATCAGTTGCAGGGTTCTTCTGTTATTCCAAGATCGATCTGAGATCTGGATATCATCAGCTGAGAGTTAGAGATTCTGATATATCGAAGACAACTTTTAGAACCAGGTATGGATATTATGAGTTTATAGTCATGCCGTTTGGTTTAACGAATGCTCCTGCTGTATTTATGGGTTTGATGAACTGCATATTTCAGAAATATCTCGATGATTTCGTGATTATATTTATCGATGATATTCTGATATATTCAAAAAATTTGAATGATAATGCCGAACATTTGAGAATTGTATTGAATATTCTGAGGGGTGAGAAACTGTATGCCAAGTTATCGAAATGTGAATTCTGGCTGAAACAAGTTATATTTCTGGGACACATTATATCTGGTAATGGTATATCTGTTGATCCTAGCAAAGTTGCGGCCGTGATTAATTGGCCTAGACCTATATCTGTGCCAGAGATACGCAGTTTTATGGGATTAGCATGTTACTATAGTCGATTTATTAAAGATTTCTCCAGTATTGCTAAAAATATTACTCACCTGACTCAGAAGAATGCACCATTTGTTTGGTCAGAAGAATGTGAATCCAGTTTCTTAGAGTTGAAGAAAAGATTAACTAGTGCTCCGATGTTGACTATTCCATCAGCGAGGACATGTTATTGCTTATGTCTCGAGACAATTGAAGCCACATGAATCTCGCTACCCAATTCATGATCTTGAATTGGCGGCTATCATATTTGCATTGAAGATTTGGCGACATTACCTATACGGTGAGAAATTTGAGATCTATTCTGATAACAAGAGTCTGAAATATCTATTTTCACAGTCAGATTTGAATATGAGGCAGCGAAGATGGATTGATTTATTGAAAGACTTTGATTGTGAAATCAAATACTATCCGAGGAAATCTAATGCAGCAGCTGATGCACTGAGTTGAAAGGTATGTTCTTTATCCTTATCGACGATTGGTGTTTCAAATTTGATTGAAGATTGTTGTTTGTCTGGATTAGTATTTGAAACAGATTGTAGACCATTGAGACTGTATACTGTTCAAATTGAACCAGAGCTGATTTTGAGAATTAAAGAATCTCTGAAAGTTGATCAGAATGTTCAGAACTCGCTTGAGATGGTCAGAGCAGGGCATCGATCCAAGTATCAGGTTCGTGATGATATATTGTATGTGAATAATCGTCTAGTTGTGCCCGATGTTTCAGATTTGAAATGACAGATATTGTCAGAAGCGCACAGTAGTCGATTCAGTATTCATCCTGGTGGCAGAAATATGAACAATAACTTGAAAAGACAATTTTGGTGGAAACAGATGAAAGCAGATATTGCCGAATTTGTATCCAAATGTCTGAATTTCCAACAGGTAAAAGCAAAAATAAAGAAACCAGGAGGTCTGTTGCATAGCTTATCCATTCCTGAATGGAAATAAGATCACATTTCCATGGATTTTGTGACGAAGCTACCATGTTTCTCCCGAGGTTGTGATGCGATTTGGGTGGTGATTGACAGATTGACCAAATCAGCATGTTTTATCCCGTACAAGATGACGTACAGGCATGACCAGATGGTAGAGATTTATGTCAGATAAGTGGTTAGATTGCATGGAGTGCCAAAGTCGATTGTATCAGACCATGATCCTCGATTTTACTTCGCAATTTTAGCACAGTTTGCAGCAAGCTCTAGGTATTAATTGCACCTTAGCACCGCATATCATTCACAGACAGACGTACAGTCAGAGCGGACTATCCAGAAATTGGAAGATATGATTAGAGCTGTAGTGCTAGATTTAGGCACTAGTTGGCAAGCTTCTTTGCCACTTTGTGAGTTTTCGTACAACAACAGCTATCAGACGAGTACAGAGATGGCTCCGTTTGAAGCGTTGTATGGCAAGAAGTGCAGATCTGTATTGGGATGATCTTTCTGAGGTATCTAAAATTGGGCCTGATATTATTCGAGATATGACAGAGAAAGTGAAGCTGATTCGACAGAGAATGAGAACAGCTCAAGACAGACAGGCCAAATATGCCAATGTTCATCGTCGACCTCTACTATTTGAGACAGGAGACAAAGTATTTTTTAAGATTTCTCCTTTCAGAGGCATTGTCAGATTTGACAAGGAAGGGAAATTGTCTCCACAATATATTAGGTCGTACGAGATTCTCGAGAAGATAGGAGATCTTGCCTATCGACTCGTCCTACCGCCTTCTCTATCTGGAATACATGATGTCTTTCATATATCTTCATTGCGGAAATATCTTCCTGATGCTTCACATATTCTTCATCCAGACGAGGCCAAACTTGATGAGACTCTGAGTTGTTTTGAAAAGCCGATCCAGATTCTTGATCGTAAAGAAAAGCAACTTAGAACGAAGACTATTCTGCTTGTGAAAGTTAAGTGGAGTCGTCATGGCATTGAAGAAGCTACTTGGGAGACTGAATCAGACACGAGGCAGAAATTCCCAGAGCTATTTCACTGATGTGAGTTTCCTGTTTAGCTTCTGCTATACTTTTCTTATTTGATATGATTTGACTACCTGTGATTTCGGGGACGAACTCGTATCTTAGGGGGGAGAAATGTAATGCCCAAGATTTTATTTTGTTAATCCGAGATGATTAATTGATGAATTGACATGATTATGAAGGACCACGCCTAGATAAGAATTGAGAAGGCATGAATTATGTGCGAGGAAAGAACACCTCGCACATATGCGCGAAAAGATGCGCGTGTTAGAGTAGGTGCCCGTCGAGCCAAATGTTGGCCGAGTGTTCACAATAAAACTCTGTGTATAAGCAGTCTTTATTTTAATAATATTTGAAATTATTATTTTGGCAAATCTTTATCTGTATACCAATGCTAGCTGCATAGATAAAGCCCTTGAATATACAAATAGTAGAAAGAATATGAGATGCTCATATGATGAGTATCATGAAACTCATATTTGTAATACTGTATATTCTAAACGGTTCCTAGTCGATTCAGCCGCCACTAAGAAGGATATAGGCCGCTCGAGTTAGAGACTAGTATCTGCGATGTGAGTACCATGTTTCATTGGTAGGGGACATTGTGATGTCCGAACATGCAGATAGGTGCTCCTTGTAGAGTGCACTGAACAACCCTCCATAAAAGGACTTTCCAAGTGGTTCTCACTTATCGAGTGGAAAAGTCCTGGTTTATGGTTGTACAGAATTAGTCCTTATGACCCGGGACAACATTGAGACTCTATGTGCTAGAATTACACTTTGACTTGTTTACCGACTCTCATGGGGTCATCAGGTGGCAAGGTTGGGTGTTCTGTCGAAACACATAGGAGTCGATGCATTGTAGTCGGGGATTCACCGCTTACCTTCGGGTATGGATATCCTATGTGTAATCATGTGTATGTAGGTTGAAATCTCTGGCCAGAGTATGGTTGTAATTATGAAAGGGGTTTCATAGATTACACCATTGATGCAACTACAACATGACACATAGTATCGATTCATTGACAACTCTCGATAAACCAATAGTTGTCGAATCGGTCGGGATATATGAGTTGAAGGGACCGTACTGTACGCTAACCATAATTGAATGGTTCTTGCAGGCACTATCATGTGATACCTAGGGAATCACGTAAGCGATGCTGCTAGGCGTTTAACGTGATTGGTTGGGTACTATCAGACTTGAGTTCTGACGTTCTTACTATCAAGGAGTTGATAAGTAAGAATGGAGCAATTGGGGTATGCTCGAATAAGGACATGTTTAGTCCGAATCACATGGAGATGTGAACCCACGGCTAGTTGTATCAATGAACCATTGAGGGCCACACAAGTACTAGCTTTGTAAATCCCGATGAGAAGTAAAATAGTTCAATGTGTTGAACGGCTTATAAAGGAGTTTATAAGCGTAAGGAAAATTAGAAGTATGACTTCTATAAAAGAGGAAAATAGTTCAAAGTGTTGAACGGCTTATAAATGTGTTTATAAGTGTAAAGAAAAATAGAAGTATGACTTCTATGAGAGAAATATAAATTTTAATTTATGGAAGTGTTCCTAGATTAAAATTTGGCCAAGTGACTAATGTTTTTGAAAATTGTGATTTTCATAAACATTATTATGGACTAAATTAAATTAATTCAAGTGTTGAATTAATTAAACACTAGTGGGCCTAGTAGAGCCCAAATAATTAAATTAATTCAAGTGTTGGATTAATTAAATAATGTTGAGTCTTGTAGAGCTCAATTAAAATAATTATTTAAACTAGTGGGACTTGAGTAAATTCAAGTAATGTTTAATTAGTCTCAAATATGTTTGAGATAATTAAATTTAGTCCAAAGTTTTTAATTTGATTAAAAACTATATTATATGCATGCATGGGAGGTGAAGGGTTGGAGATTACTTTTTATTAAAATATTGGCATGGCATGCCACTTTATGGATCAAATTTTTGCAACCCCAAGAGAACTCATCCTCCCTCATTACACACATGCTATGGCCGAAACTCTCCAAGATATTCTCTCCCATTTTTCTCCATTTTTGTGTTCTTCAATTTGTTGAAGAAAACACACTTCTCTTTGAAAAATCCTCAAATATTTCTAGTGCAATATTTGAGGGGATCTACCTAGTTGGTGGTGGGCCTAATTTGAAGGAAAGATTCAAGGATTTGGAGGAGGAGCTTGTAGATCTTCATGCCTTGAAGAGCTTTGTTGTTTGACAACAAAGTTGGAGCCACAATCAACTTTTAAAGTTGATAGGTAACACTTCTAAACATCCTATGTATGTTTTTCGTTTTTGTAAATATTACACACAAAACCAAGGTGGCCGAAAAATGAGCATAAAAATAAAATTTTTTGACTTCCGTTGCGCTTCCGGCCACCGTAACCGGTCCGCTTTCAGCGCGCATATGCTCGAGACAGGCAGAGAACCTCGCGCATATGCACGAGATAGGGCGCGCATATGCGCAAGCTGGTGCACTTGAAAAATGCCGAAAGAATAGGTCTCACGCATATTCGCGATCTTTGGGCGCGCATATGCGCGAGCTGGAAAATGTTGATGCGCAAAGACCAGTAGGTCTAGCGCATATGCGCCGAGGAAGGTCGCGCATATGCGCGAGACGTGCTGCACAAAAGAGTGAGCCACGTTTCTTGGCCATGCATAATATATATATATATATATATATATATATATATATATATATATATATATATATATATATATATATCAACTCTTCGATTGTTTCCTCAGAAGATTTAGAAAGAACCGAGAATTCCAGGGAAGAATGTTAAGCTTTTGATTTTAGAATTGTGATTTTGCAAAAATCTAACCGTTCGATTTTTTATCCGTATATATTTTCGTGTTCCTCTCGTCAAGAACGTCAAGAGGATGTAAGTTTTATTGATTTCTAGCATTGTTCGAAATTTATATGTTGGAGGAATCATGATTTGATTTTTATGATGTGTTCTTGAGATATTAGACATCGTATAATCGCAGTCAGATCGAAGAACAGATACCGTATGAAATTGTTATGATTTTTCAAATTTGATTTGATTAAAATTATATAGATTTGGTATCAGGTTGTGTTGTTGATTGATTATGAGTTATTGAAAGTGATGTCTATTGATATTGTATTGCCTGTATTTCGAGATTGTACCGTTATGCCGTCAAAATTTGATAAGATTGAGATGTCTTGTTTGAATGGAATGGTGATATTGTATATTTCGAATGTCATTGCCAGATTGAGTATTGACAGCTTTTAATTCAAGAATTCGACTTCGTCAGATCGACAAAAGAAAAGTATAAATCAATGTTAACCGGGAGATACGACTCGAGTTAGATTCGACTTGAGTTCCCAAAACCACATACTTATTTGTTATTGCTTTAATAGCTTTGTATTCATTGAATGTATATGCTTGTTCTATTGATTTATAGAAAAGCAGAGAAACGAAGATAGATATCAATTAAGAGTAATGGGCAGATGTGCCTAGTCATCGGCAGAGGTGCCAAGACACTGGATGTTTGGTTTATATAGATGGTGCTTAGGATTAGATCGACTTCTATTGCAGAGATTCGATATAATGTGCCAACGTCCGGGAACTGGGATCCCTAGATTTGAGAAGAGTCGAGCAATAGATTTAGAGTCAAGAGTTTGACTTACAGATTTGTATGGATTCATGTTTCATAGATTATGTTACATGTTGATTAATAAATGTTTTATGCTTTTGTATATGTTTATATGAAATGCATGTATTCTTTATATTTTCACCGAGTTATCCGGCTGTTGTTGTGTTTGTATGTGTGCATGACAATAGGTGGGATAGGATCAGGGTCAAGAAGAGAATGAGGGATCGAGATTAGAGTGGAGATCCGGACTTAGAAGTAGACTTGGTTTTCAACACTTGATGTAGTGATTGAACCGTAGTTGGTTATGAATGTATGTTGTACAAGATTTGTACTTTTGATCTTGATGTTAATATTGTAAATGAAATAAGATTAATTTTCATATGTTGCGCACTCATGTATTATAAAAAAAAAATTAGACCCAAATTAATTAATTGATCCGAATAATCCTAAAGACGATTAAGAAGATGAATTAGGTTCGGGTCCTCACAGGCGTGGTCTCTGGATATTCAAGAATACCAATGGAGGTGAAGTGTAGGCGTTATATGTGGCCTCCCAGATCTGGATATGTGGTCAAAGATGGATTAAGCGGATAAATATTGAATATAGAGTCGCCAGAGTTCTCAGATGTAGACGGAGACAGTGAGCGGTGGTTATAAAATGGAGAGCTTGTTGAAGATTTTGTGGTAAGGGCTGAGAGAATGAATATCAGATCTGCATATATGAAGTTTATATAGTCAAACATAGAGGCAATTCCCTATCGCGCAGGTGCGCGAGCCGGTCTGACTCACTAGTCCAAGTCCAATTCAAGCAGCACGGTCGGTATGCTTTTGTAAGGGTGAGCGCTCCACCCTGTATCCATTGCATGAAAAGGTGCATCATGGGCCCAAGGTGTTATAGTATGGATGTGCCTAGAGTTCTGATTTTCAACGAGGAAAACTCACAAAAAGCGCGGTGGTGCTCTAGCTCTACACTTCCTTTTCGTATTTTGTTCCTACAAAAAGTTATATTAACGTACTTTAGTTGACATGAAAATATGCGACCTTACTAAAGAGGTGAAGACCCAAAATTTTACTATACAAAGAGATAATGTACCAAGTTGATTTTTGTTTTGCATTGAAAATGAATTATGTCATGGAGGAGAATAAATTACATGCAACCTTTGGCATGCAAGGGGAAGGCCTAAGTCTGATTACATGCCATAAACCATGAAACCTTTGGCATGGAGAGGGAAGATCTAAAGTCACATTGGTGCCTATAAATTGTGGCAAAGGAATGAGTGAAATCACATCAAAACATCAAAAATTCTCTCCAAAAGTTGCAATTTTCGAGTACAAAAAACTCTGCCCAATTTCAGAAAGTTTTGCTCCTTTTTTTACCCTTCTAAATCAGATCTCCATCGTTCAGAATACAGCTACACGTGTTTTGAGCAATATATCCAAAATTCAAATTGATCCAACGGTTCAATTAGGCGCAAACATCTTTACAAAGTGACTGATTTTTCAGTGTCAATGTAGTGCCCAAATATAATACACGTATAACCTATGCATTTATTTAATTCGTTAAATCATTTATTTTAATTTAAAATGAGTTTAGCCATGCATAATTTATTTAAATGCATTATTTTAAATATAGTCATGCTTATGTGATGCACGCTAAAATACTTTTCGATTTTCATGTTTCAGACGTTTATCCGAGGCGGGATTGAGAAAAAGACCCGGTGACGACTCTTGGCAATTTTAAAGATGATATTTTATTTTAAGTTGAGTTTGGGGGCATTTTAAATAATTTATTGAGTTTTAGCATTTTTAAAGCCTTATTTATGTGTTTAGTGATTTAAGAAGTAAAACTCTTAAAATTAGCATTTTTGTGTGTATTATTTTTAATTGAGGGATTTTATTAAAGTTTAAGGAGTGTTAGTATTTTAAATAGTTTTATTTATCATTTAATTAAGCAATTTTTCCCTAAACTATTAATCACACACACACACACTTTTACACACACTAAATAGCGCCACACACACACACACACACACACACAGAAGACTTTTCAGATTTTAAAAGTTTTGAGAACAATAGAAAACTAGGGTTCTTTGCAAAGTAGTAGCCGCCCCCTCCTCTGAAGTATTCCAGCATATTTTCGGGAATTTCTCCCAAAGGAAATCGAGCCACCGTCGTCCCGGATCAAGCCTCGCGCCGCCTCCGCTTCGGTAACGTTTAAGATTCAAAAGGCACGTATATTTTGTTCTTTCTGCATCGATCTTGTCATAGTATGCGTTGTGTATTTTTATGCGTGAAAATCCATGTGTAACGTTCGTCGTTTGAGCGGAAAATGGTTTGAATGCGTTTGAAATACTTTTTAGATCTGAAATCTCGTAACTCACTGTTCTGTTGAAAACTGCGATTTTTCTGTCGGGATTTTGAGAAACTTTCAACTACAAAATTGTAGAAATTTTCGATGCCTTCGATTTGATATAAAATTCGAGATTTCTGGATGAAAATTGAGTGAGTTATGATGTTTTTCGTGGGACTGCTCAAACTGCGTTTTCAGAAAAGTTATTATATTGATGTATCCTTGAAGTTTAATTGTTGCAGGCTTCGTTGGGGATCGACGGGTGAACGTTGCTGCGTATAGGTACCTTCTTTATGTTATTTGGACGGTCACTAATGGTTCATTCGGATCGATAGGCACTAAGTTGAATCAAGAGTCGTAGGAAGTAACATTGTGACGAATTTTGAGTTGTGTCATTGTTGTTGATGGTTTGTTACTCTTGGGATAATGATAATGTTTACTTGGGTTGGTATAATGCCTTAGTGTTCTAGGAACGACTCATGGCGTCGTTTCATAATCCGTGTAATCGAGTCTAGGATGTTCAGCAAAGCATGTACAAAATTTTCGTAAGTTCGCGATCACAGTGGGTACACGGACCCATACACGGACCCTGACACAGGGTCCGTGCCTTTGTTTTCCTTCTCGGCGTCTTTTTCCAGTATCTACACGGACCCCTACACGGACGAGGGCACGGGGTCCGTGCCTTTGGGTTTCACTTAGTGTATTCTTCCAGTGCCTACACGGATGTCCACCCGGACCCTGACACGGGGTCCGTGCCTTTGCTTTCCTTCGGTGTCAATTACCAGAGCCTACACGGACCCCTACACGGATGTAGGTACGGGGTCCGTGTCCTTCATTTTTGGGGAAAAATAATTTAGTATGCTTTGAGGTTAGACGTCATGGGTTAGTACAATGATTTACAAAGTCGAGTCATGGGAATTGTAGAACGTCCTAAGGAATTGAATGAACTCGTAAGTGAGCATGATTACCTACGTCTAAGTATGCAAGTTAAGCATGTCAATTCATGATCAGTATGTGCAGCAACGGCCCCGATCGAAGTCCAACGAATCTCTCAACGCCAAGTAAGTATGTATGACGTGCAAAGAAAATATTTTAAGTTTTTGAGGTATGCTAATTGTCTTGTGACCAAATTATGAATGGGTTTGGAAGTCGGTGAACGTGGCCGAGGACCTCTCCGCCCCGTTAAATTATGAACGGGTTAGATCGTGGTTGGAAAGCGTTAAATTATGAACGGGGACCAACCAGTCCGTTAAATTATGAACGGGGATCTCATGTATGCGACAGTGGATACGTCCCTGTCAGCCCAGTACTGTGGTGTGTCTGATCAGGCGTTTATTATGTATGGGTCACTTGCTTTGAAACATCCTCTATGCAAAATGAAGTCATGTATGTTTTAGTATGCTCAAGTATGCAGTTATGATCATGAAAGTTTCACGTTATGGCACGTCTATATATGTATGCAAGTTCAAGTTATTATGCAAGCTCAAGTTTCAAATTATGTACGTTCTATTTTTAAGATGCATGCGATTTATTATGTAGTACTCGTTATCCCAGTTTATACGTGTTGAGTCTTTAGACTCACTAGGCTTGATCGATGCAGGTGACTATGTTGAGGAGACAGGAGGTGATGACTAAGGGGCAGGCTTAAGCTGAGTGGCAGGCTAGACCCGAGGACCGCAATATTTATGTTTTTATGCAAGTTTAAAATACTCTGATTTTTAAATATTTGGATGTGAAATATTTGGAGACAGTTTCTTTTAGCAAAATTTTATTGGTGACGGATGAATGCGAGATTTATTTTATGAATGTTGAGTGACGACCGTATGGGTGTTTTTATTTAAGAAAATTTTTAATTTTTCCGCAAATTTTAAGTATGAGAAGTACGGTTCGTTACAGTCAAACTCCAACATGTTCATTCCAAAATTTTTGGAACAAACTTTTAAGTGGGCTTTTGCTATGTATTTCTTTGTATTTTAAACTTTGCACAAGTATTTCATGACATGCTTGTATGTGTGCCAAACCATTTTCGAAAAATGATATTATATATTTCATAAAATCTCGACCGATGTACGATATGTTCCTTCTATTTCTGATGTTCTTTGATTCTGCTGAGTTCATTAAAAAATTTCAATAAGTGTTGTTTGATACATCTTATTCTGTGGTGCACTTTTATGATTTGAGTGAGATATGGAAAGACGATAGTAAATTCTTTATGGCCCTATCAGTGGGTATAAAATTGTGTTTTGGCCCCCATCAATGGTATAAAACTGTGTTACGTCTGGCCACATCAGTGAGTATAAAACCGTGTTCTGGCCTCACCCCTTAAAGGATTAACATATGGGGGACAATTTTACCATGGTAAACGAGATGGATAATAGTGTTTTCATTTGTTCTGATTTGTTCTGTTCTGAATTGTCTGATAATCTCTGTTTCACATTGTTATTCTGATTTTGATCTAATATGATATACTACGTTTTGAAAATCTGTTTTCAATATGAATTTTAAAATATCTTTATATGTAATTGTGGTAATGCCCCAACTTGCTGAGTGTTTTCCAAAACAGTCACCCCTTACATCTCTTCCTAGATATGAAAGAAAATCAAGTAGACAATGATGAATAAGACATGCTCGGGGGTTGGTGATGAAGTTTAGAGATATGAAGGTTTATTGCTTATGTTGAAATAAACATTGTCTCTATTTGGATATCAGACGTGAGAGTTACGCTCATTCTTCCAAAATATGTCAGTGCAGGAACTTAATTGTACACAATACATTTTGGAATGATTTTGCCCCTATTTTCAAATGGATTTGACAAAACTCAAAACATGAATTTTTCGTACTATGTATTAGCTTTCTAATGAAATTTTTTTCATTTCATTTGAACTAATACTCAAACAATTATGGTGAAAACCGTCACATATGTTACTTCTCTATTGTGGTTTAACATATTTTTGAAATACAATTTAATTACTACTACAATCATTCATTATCAAAACATATTTTCTCTAATAACATAACAATATCATAAATTATCGATAATCAAAGTATGATTTACGATAATACGATACATGGTTCTTACATTTATCCCCCACTTAAAAGATTTCGTAATGTATAATGATCCCTTTACTAGTTCTAGTTTTGATATTACTATAACTGGTGAACTCTTATATGTTTCCAATGTTATGTGTATATATGGATACTTAAGATTTTGTCCTCGAAATATTAAGTATCCATATATACAAATAACATTGGAAACATATAATAGTTCACCAGTTATAGTAAATATCAAAACTAGAATTAGTAAAGGGATCATTATACATTAAATACAATGGAACATGTGGAATATAATCAAACAAGTCTGGATATGATTCTCGCATCTTGCTTTCTAATTCTCACGCTGACTCTTTCACATCATGTCATTCCATTGTACTCGAACTAGAGGAATTTCTTTGTTACGCAATATTTTCTCCTTCTGATCCATAATGCCAACAGGTTGTTCAACATAATAAAGAGAAGGATCGAGCTCAACCGCATCAGGTCGAAGCACGTGTGATGGATCTAGTTCATACTTTCTCAACATAGAAACATGAAATACATTGTGAATGAATATAAAGCTTGTGGCAATTCCAACAGATAAAAAAGATCCCCAACTCGGTCAAGGATCTCATATGGACCAACATATCGAGGAGATAATTTTCCTCGCATGCCAAATCGAATAGTGCCTCTGAAGGGAGATATTTTCAAAAACACTTTATCACCTTTTTGGAATTCTAAGGATCGTATTTGTTTGTTAGCATAACTCGTTTGACAATCCTGTGCAGCTTTCATTTGTTGTCAAATCAACTGACCTTGTCATTCATTTCCTCTATCATTTCAGGTCCAGCAATCCGTCTCTCACCAATTTCATCCCAGAATAACAGTAACCTACATCGTCTCTCATATAAGACTTCAAATGATGCCATACCAATACTCGTTTGGAAGCTATTGTTGTAAGAAATTTCTACCAATGGTAAGGCATCTTGCCATCCCATTTTGAAATCCATCACAACAACACGTAACATATCTTTTAACGTTTGAATCGTACACTCAGTCTGGCCACTAGTTTGAGGATGATAAGCAGTACTCATAGCCAAACGCGTACCCATAGCTTCTTGAAAACTAACCCAGAATTTAGAAAAAAATCTGGATCACGATCAGATACAATCGAGACTGGAAAACCGTGCAGTCTCACAACATTCTTGATGTATAAAATGTGCAGATTTTGAAAGCCAGACAATAATAACCCAAATAGCATCACAGCCCTTGGGTGATCGAGGTAAATGAGTCACAAAGTCCATAGCAATGTGTTCCCAATACCATTTTGGGATTTCAAGACAATGGAGCAATCCTCTCGGTTTCATTCTATCGGCTTTCACTTGTTGGCAGAAAAGACATTTTGAAATAAATTCAGCAATGTCCTTCTTCATATGTGTTCACCAGAATTGAGGTCTCATTGTCAAATAAATTTTTCGGCCTCCAAGGTGAATACTGTATTTGCTATAATGTGCTTCGCGAAGAAGGGCTGATTTCAAATCAGAAGCATCAGGGACTACCAAGCGACCACTAAGTCGTAAAGAACCATCAAAAGAAATCTGAAATCCAAAAGGATGTCCTGCCGATACCAGTTTTTTAGACTTTTGAATCTGAGCATCATTACATTGGGCCTTTCATATTTTATATATCAGGTTAGGCTCAATTTGCAATACTGAGAGAGTGACAAAATTCCAATTCGAGTAAAAATTCCAGCCAAAAGTACATATACCCTCGTGTATTACTGAATCTCACAATCAAAGTCCTTCAGGAGTTCCATCCATCTGCGTTGGCTCATATTTAAATCAGATTGAGAAAAAATATATTTCAGACTCTTATGGTCCGAATAGATAACAAACTTTTCTCCGTACAAATAATGACGCCAAATATTCAAAGCAAACATAATGGCACCCAATTCAAGATAATGAACAAGATAACGAGTTTCATGAGATTTTAATTGATGAGACGCATAAGCAATCAATTTTCAATGTTGCATCAGGACACAACCCAAACCTTTACCAGATGCATCTGTACACACTATAAATCCTTCGGTACCTTAGGGAATAGTAGGCATAGGTGATGTGGTCAATCTCGTCTTCAATTCAAGAAAACTAGCTTCACATTCATCTGACCAAATGAATCTCCGATTCTTCTATGTCAGTTGAGTAATAGAGTTAATAACCAGCTAAACCTATGAAGCTATGGATCTCAGGAACATTCGTAGGTCTCGGCCAACTCAATAAAGCTTCAATCTTAGCAGGATCAACAAATATGCAATGTCTCGAAATGACGTGGCCCAAAAATACCAATTTGTCTATCCAGAATTCACATTTGGACAATTTAACATATAAATGACTATTGAGAAGAGTTTGAAATACCAGTCTCAAATGTTCAGCATGTTATTTTTTCGATTTCGAATATACCAGAATATCATCAATAAATACGATAATGAATCGGTCAAGAAAATCCAGAAAGACACGATTCATTAGATCTATAAAGACAGCAAGAGCATTAGTGAGATCGAAAGGCATAACCAAGAACTCATAGTGGTCATACCTGGTACGGAAAGCATTTTTAGGTTAATCTTCTTCTCGAACTCATACTTGATGATAACCAGAATGAAGATCAATTTTAGAGTATACATAAGTACCCTGAAGCCGATCAAATAAGTCATCAATACGAGGAAGTGAATACTTATTTTTCACCGTAGCCCGATTTAGTTGCCTATAATCAATACACATTCGCATAGTACCATGTTTCTTCCGAACAAATAAAACAGGAGCTCCCCAAGGTGATACGCTCGGTTGAATATATCCCTTATTGAGAAGATACTACAATTGTTCTTTCAATTTTTTCAATTCCAGAGGTGCCATGCGGTAAGAAGCTTTCGAAATAGGCGCAGTCCGCGACATAGCATCAATACTAAATTCGACTTCTCGATGAGGAGAAAAAGGAGGAATCTCATCGGGAAATACATCTGGGAACTCTTTCGCAACAAGAATGTGAGAAAAGAGGGCTCCTTCTTAGAATTATCAACATCATAAACAAGATAACCCTCATTCCCGTTAGATAAAAGCCGAGACATTTCCCGAGAAGATACCAAAAGAATTTTATCTTGGGAACCCTTGCCATAAAATTCTATTTAGGTCCATCAACAAGTCGAAATTGAACCACTCCATGAAAACAATCAACAGTATCTCGATTGGCTGTCAAGATATCCATGCCAACAATACAATCAAAGTCATGCATTGGAAGGACAGACAGGTTCAGAAATATCACAAATAAATATCAATGATACATCTTCAAATCATATTGAATCATCAATCTTATCAACAACTTACTCAAATTACATCAAGCAAGAGAAAGTAATACAAGTAAATTAAACATAAATGCACAATTCATTTGTGCCTATCAAAGTGTACACAAAACTCAATAGAGCATTCCCAGCAATGCTCTAATACCATACACTGTGGGGCCATTAGCTCCTAATCATTATTACAATGTAATTTGATTAGGGTTAATTAATTACAGTGGAAAACGATTGAAATTTTTCTTTACAATGAGCCCAAAATATGTCAACTACAGTAATGATACTAAAAATAGTATATAATAAAGTCTCGTCTAAACACATCAGATCACAAAATATTCCCACACATAATCAAAATCAACTACATAAAACCAAATCATATCCTCGGGACATGCCTTGGTAGATAGATACATATATACATTGGGATAGACCACTAACACTCAACTCAGATGTGACTCCCTCCAGAAGTACCCTCTCCGGTCTCCTGATAACCTGGAGTACCTGCCATTGTCGAAATACAAAGACTACAACAGCCACCGTTGGGGGTGAGCAAAGCTTCACATGGAACAACTATAATATATACAACATGTGTCTACACAATGATATATGATATGCAATGCATGTATGTCGTGGGGATAACAGGTCAAGTGCTCATTCACTGAGCATGTATCAGAACAATTCAAATCGCAATCAAATCAATGCTCGAGCTGGCACACTGGCTTTAATTAAGTATAAGGGATGATCTTATGATAGCGTCGGCAAAGTGCCATCAAATTCCAAATCTCAATCAATCAATTATCGAGCCACGAATGACTATGTTTTTACGGGCCACATAATGCCAAACATAGCATCGTGTTCAAAAACCCCATAATCAAATCCAATGATATAACGGTAGCCAAGGATCATAGCTCAACGTGCATGTCATGTATCGATGTATGAATAAAATGATGTGTGTTAACAAAATATTTATTTTATACATCGATATACGAATCATGAATGTCATGTATACCACATCAACTCAACAATTAAGGCATATAGACACATATTCTCAGCCAAATCAGTCAAACATATATCATATGACATAGATACCTGTCGTATGTTAGTCGGTCACAACATACCTCAATTCTTCGTCTCCAATCAATGTAGCTTTAAGATTTCAGTATAGAAAATATCTCTACATCATCAAAATATTCATTCCAGTCAATGAATTCATTTAAAATCAATGTTTCAAGCTCCAAAAATCCTTTGAAATTTTGAAAATTCATATCAAATTAAAATCATAACATAATTCAATTATGACTTTGAAAAGTAGTTTCTCGTCGGTTATTCTATCGCATATGTAGATATCGAATTCAAATACATGCTATTTCAGCGATTCAAGAAATAAAAGTTCCGAATCGAGAAGAAACTTACCTCAAAAGAACGCTCTCAACGCGAGGATTCCGAATATATAATTGGTTTCGAGTTTTGACAACGTTTCGAGGTATATTCGGACGAGAGAATTCGATTTCCCTCTCTTTCTCTTCTCTGAAACGTAATGAAAATGGAAAAAAACAAACATTCTTATCAACTTGCACCTAAAATATTCGCACTGGGGCGGTCATGAACTGGAGCGCGCCGAGTTCTGTCCGAGAGATGTTGTCATGCCGCGCTAGAGCGGTAATGATATTGCGCCTAGCGTGCTGGGTTCTATCTAACATATGGAATACTGCCGCACTGGGGCCGTCATGAATTGGAACCCTAGCGCGCTAGGCTCTCTCCAAAAACCTTGATAATGCGATGCTTGGGCGCTCAAGAAGTAGCGCCCTAGCGCGCCATATTCTGTCTGGAATGCTAGGTTTCGAATAAGAACAAATGGTCAAAATGAAAGTTGTAGATCTATGTATTGGCTTTCAATTGCCACTGACCTCACTCAATTTGGATATTGGACGTGAGAGTTACGCTCATTCTTTCAAAATATATCAGTGCAGGAACTGCAATGCACACATTATATTTTGCTATGATTTTGCCCCTATTTCCAAATGGATTTGGTCAAAACTCAAAATATGAAAGTTTTTGTGCTATGTATTAGCTTTCTAATGAAATTTTTTTCATTTCACTTGAACTAATACTAGATAATTATGCTGAAAACCGTCACATATGTCACTTCTTTATTGCGGTTTAGCATATTATTCAAATACAATTCAATTACTACTACAATCATTCATTATCAAAACATAATTTGTCTAATAACATAACAATCTCATGAATTATCGATGTCAAAGTATGATTTACGATAATACGATACACGGTTACATCTTATATGTTATCATCATTAAAGAGTTATCGACAATTTAAAAGCAAAAAAAGACTTATTTCTCTCAATATTTATGTAGAAATTAGTGTATAAACTAAAAATTTAGTTAATTGATGTGAGATTTAGAATTAATGTGGATGGGGGTTTATTGTGTACCTTTGGCACACTTCATTCGGTTTTCATTAGGCTCAAAGTGGGACACTATGGATAATTATGATAAATTTAGCAGGATCGAAAGGCTCAAACGATTCCAAAGATCACCTAAATCATCCTTATTCACATATTATCTGTAATGCGTTTTGAAGAGCACTCACACAAGTTCCAGACTACCTTCAATTCACAAGTAAACTCATACAGACTAATCATATGCAACTCAACAAATAAATGATTTTTTAAAGTAAGCATGTAAGAAGATACACATCTCATTATTCATTTAGGCTCGAGGGGCTATCAAATGATAAAATAAAAATGAAAACATGCCCAAAATACTTTGAATGATTTCCTAGATCATATCTGTGTTGCAGATCTGTGTTTGCAAACAAATAACTCGATGTCATGTGAAGATCCAAAAAGTTCTAGTTCTCAATCATTTACTTAGTATCATGAATGTGTTATAGTTTTCTAGGCACCGATAGCATCAATGATCATGGAAATATGAATAAATGGTGTGAACTCTTAAGAAACTGTAACAAGGAACATCGACTCAATTTCTTGCATTTAAAATCAAATTTTCTTCCATATTCTCATCATTGACAGACCAATTTCTTGTTTTCATGACTTTGACACACTGTACACTTAAACAAACTCTTTTTTAAAAAAAATAAAACCTCATTAATATGATTGAATGAATCATTGGTAAACATCACTCAACACTATGCGACTACCTTAAAAAACATGAATTGTCCTCAATCTATAAACGAAAGTAGAAACTTGATAAAACACACCTCTCACAACGAGCGATAGAAGTCGTTGCTTGAACCATCAACCATCTCTTCCTCATCCATGGCTGGGGTGGTGGTACATCATGTCTTTGGAAGTGGGATGGCCAAGTCGGCTATGATGGAAACTCTGCATCCTCTGTCCCAATCGGTGGAAATCGTTCAACAAGCACCCAAGTAATTTCCATCATATATTCATGAAAGTGTTATAGTTGTAATGTTGCTCCTCCATATCTAATCTTTGATCCCTCATACCCGCTAGAATAAAGTAAGTCGTTGCCCCATTATCGTCCTGTCAGATGGCTGTGGTGGAGGTCCTCGGTGCTCTAGGGCACGTTAATTATATTCTGCCCTTTCTACTCACGCTGCATCTTCCACTGGTCTACGCATAGGGTTCTCTTGAAGACAATGATATCAGCCTTGACCTTCGTTAACTCCTCTTTAGGTCCCCAAGTGACACCTACATGTTGGCATAGATCACACCTACATGTTGGCATAGATCAGTAATAAGGTTGGGGAATGGTAACCTGCCAGTGGTGGCTCCTGAGATAGTGCGGATGATAGAGGCTTGAATTTTTTTCCCCAAAACTATTGTCTTTCCTGTCACAATGTCATATACCAAATCTACCCTATCAATAGTAGTTTATGTGGCATGTGTCTTGGGCATCACTATGGCTACCAAAAGCGAGACCCAGCTCTTTGAGTCATTCAGCATATCAGACTTTTTTATGGTGATAGAGGTATTCTGATTCACCCTCTACTCGACCCCTCTTCTACACAGCTCACGAGTAATCGCGTTTTAGTTCACATGTTCATCCATGTACTCATTATATTCAAACTCTTGGAGATTTTAAATTATATTTATAGTTTGGGCATCAAGTGCCACTAATCAACCTTTCAAAAAAAACCTTAAAATCTTCACGCTTCACCTTTAAATTATTGTAAAACTCTCGTACCACATAAATTACTGGATCAGACGGTATTCGTGCAAACTCAATCCAAACCCTTGCAACAATCATCTCTACCAATTCACAGTGGGAGTGTGACATATCCGAACCTTATTCTTTCACAACCGGCCATTTTAGAAATGTTCCAAAATTTCTCTGGATCATAATTATTCGATGATGAGGTGCTTTGATTTCTTTTTTAGTGCCATATAATATCGAATAAGTCAATAAAATAATTCCAAAGTGAACCACCAACGATGATTAACCACTTGACCGTCAAAAATCTAACACATTCTTCAATTAAATCAAAGCTACTCAATCACTCAACATTTTCCAACGAAAGCACTAACTATAACCCAATACGATAATATACTCAATCCACTAATATTTCAAATAATTCACACTTCAGATCTTTTATCAATCAAAATTAGAGTGTGAAAATTGTGTAATAAATAGTCTAAGATTATGTCCTACTTGCACGATTTTGTGAAGAACTCAAGGCTCCCTGAGGTTGTTGAAGGTTAGGGTAGGTAGAGGAAGCAATGGTCGGATTTGGTTGCTGCTGTCTATTGTCCATGGTGGTTGGATGACAGCAGGTTGTCGGAGAAAATTTTCAGATCTTGACGTAAGTAGTTGTATTTTCAAGTGATAGAGAGTTTAGGTGATATTTAGTGGTGAAGGGCTTTGTAATGCCCAAGATTTTATTTTGTTAATCTGAGATGATTAATTGATGAATTGATCTGATTATGAAGGAACGCGCCGAGATAAGAATTGAGAAGATATGAATTATGTGCGAGGACAGAACACCTCGCGCATATGCGCGACGCGCGAGACAGGCAGAGAACCTCGCGCATATGCGCGAGCTGGTGCACTTGAAAATGCCGAGACATTAGGTTTCGCGCATATGCACGAGCTTTGGGCGTGCATATGCGCGAGGTGGAAAATGTTGATGCGCAGAGACCAGTAGGTCTCGCGCATATGCGCCGAGGAAGGTCGTGCATATGCACGAGACGTGCTGCACAAAGGAGTGAGCCACGTTTCTTGGCCATGCATAATATATATATCAACTCTTCAATTGTTTCCTCAGAATATTCAGAAAGAACCAAGAGTTCCAGGGGATAATGTTAAGCTTTTGATTTTAGAATTGTGATTTTTCAAAAATCTAACCGTTCGATTTTCGATCCGATTATATTTCCGTGCTCTTCTCGTCAAGAACTTCAAGAGGATGTAAGGTTTATTGATTTCTAGCATGGTTCGAAATTTATATGTTGGAGGAATCATGATTTGATTTCTATGATATGTTCTTGAGATATTAGACATCGTATAATCGCAGCCAGATCGAAGAACGGATACCGTATGAAATTGTTATGATTTTTCAGATTTGATTTGATTAAGATTATACAGATTTGGTATCAGATTGTGTTGTTGATTGATTATGAGTTATTGAGAGTGATGTCTATTTATATTGTATTGCCGGTATTTCGAGATTGTACCGTTTTGCCGTCAGAATTTGATAAGATTGAGATGTCTTGTCTGAATGGAATGGTGATATTGTATATTTCGAATGTCATTGCCAGATTGAGTATTGACAAGCTTCGAATTCAAGATTTCGACTTCGTCAGATCGAGGAAAGAAAGGTATAAATCAATGTTAACCGGGAGATACGACTCGAGTTAGATTCGAATTGATTTTCCCAAAATCACATACTTATTTGTTATTGCTTTAATAGCTTTGTATTCGTTGAATGTATATGCTTGTTCTATTGATTTATATAAAAGCAGAGAAATGAAAATAGATATCGAGAAAGAGTCATGGGCAGATGTGCCTAGTCATTGGCAGAGGTGTCAAGACACTGGATGTTTGGTTTATATCGATATTACTTAGGAGTAGATCACTTCTATTGCAGAGATTCAATATAATGTGCCAACATCCAGGAACTTGGGATCCCTAGATTAGAGAAGAGTCGAGTCAGAGATTTAGAGTCAAGAGTTTGGCTTACAGATTTGCATGGATTCATGTTTCATAGATTATGTTACATGTTGATTAATAAATGTTTAATGATTTTGTATTTGTTTATATGAAATGCATGTATTCATTGTTTATACTGGGAATTATATTCTCACCGGAGTTATCCGACTGTTGTTGTGTTTGTATGTGTGCATGACAACAGGTAGGACAAGATCAGGGTCAAGAAGAGAATGAGAGATCAAGGTTAGAGTGGAGATCCGGACTTAGAAGTAGACTTGGTTTTCCACACCTGATGTAGTGATTGAACCTTAGTTTGTTATGAATGTATGTTGTACAAGACTTGTAATTTTGATCTTGATGTTAATCTTGTAAATGAAACAAGATTAATTTTCATATGTTGCGCACTCATGTATTAAAAAAAAATATAAACCCAAATTAATTAGAGTGGAGATCCGGACTTAGAAGTAGACTTGGTTTTCCACACTTGTTGTGGTGATTGAACCTTAGTTTGTTATGAATGTATGTTGTACAAGACTTGTACTTTTGATCTTGATGTTAATCTTGTAAATGAAACAAGATTAATTTTCATATGTTGCGCACTCATGTATTAAAAAAAAAATATAAACCCAAATTAATTAATTGATCCAATTAATCCCAAAGACGATTAAGAAGATGAATTAGGTTCGGGTCCCCACGCCAGGTGGTATCAGAGCAGTAGTTCCTTAGACTTAGATAGAAGCGAGTGAGCGGGGTAGATTGAGTTTTCTTTCCTGCTTTTTGGTGCTAGCATGCGATTGACTATGATGTTGAATTACATATGTTGTATGCTAACATCACAACATGTTTTACTGCTTTGAAATACATGTTTACTTGAATATCTGATTTGATTGTAAACGTGTATTGTTGAGAATGAATGTGAACCAATTCTTGATCAGAGTTAAGATGATCAGAGGAGGACTGAGACAGATTTGTCAAATTTGATTACTAACCCTTTTGATAATCAGATATGCCTTCTCGAAGAATCCCAGAACAGGGTAGTACCTCGACTAATCCGATGGATGTCACAACAACCCCTATGGAAACACTGCTGAAGAGGTTTCAGTCGGTTAAACCGCCGACTGGGAAAGGCACTGAGACTTCAGTTGAATGTGAAAGTTGGCTAGATGACATTGAGATGTTGTTTGATTCCTTGGATTATTCAGATGAACGAAGAGTAAAACTGATTGGGCACCAATTGCATGATGTTGCAAAGAATTGGTGGCTCACGACCAAGAGAGCATTGGAGCATTGAGGTACGGTTTATCACATGGAAAATCTTTAAGACTGAGTTTTATCAAAGATTTTTCCCAGTATTGTACAGAAAGGACAAGGGTGCGGATTTTACGAATATGAGACAGGTTCAGTTGAATATTGAAGAGTATGTGGCCAAGTTCTCTACCTTGTTGCGTTTTGCTCCCCATGTTGCTGAGAATGATGAAGCTGTTGCTGATCAGTTTATTAATGGGTTGAATCCTGAGATCTTTACACTGGTCAATACAGGGAGACCGAATAATTTTGCGGATGCCCTGAACTGAGTAAAAGGAGCTGAAGCTGGCCTGATGAGGCAGAAAGGAGCTTCATATTTTGCCCCAGTACAGAAACAACAACCACCTTCTCCTCAGTTTCATCAACCCCCCTCTCAGATTTGATAGCAGCAGTAGCAGTGGTGGAAAGAAAGATTAACTAAAGCCAGAGGAAATAGTTTTAGAAGTCTGGTAGCAGTTCATCTAGCTCCAGTGGTTCACTACAGAGCCAGAGTTATTCAGGGGCTTATTGCAAAACTTGTGGAGGGAGATATCCCACAGAGCAATGCCAAGGTGTATTTGGTAGTTGCAACATCTGCAGACAGCAGAGACATTTTGCCAGAGTTTGTCCACAATGAGGTTCCCAAGAATCCCAGGGAGCAGAATCATCTGGATCAGTGGCTCAGACTGATAGTATGATCATCTTCTGTTCACTCGTTCCAGCCAGCACCTGCCCAGTCACAGCCAGACTAGGAGAAAGCCAGACTGTAGCCAGCCTACTAGACAGCAGGACATGGTGTTTGCATTTACTGAGGAACAGGCACAGGAAGCACCAGATGATGTTGTTGCAGGGCAACTATTCTCTTTGTGATTATCTTGCTTATGTATTGATTGATACCGGTGCCTCCTCCATACATTATTTCTGAGAGATTTGCATTGATACATGCTTTGCCTGTTGAGTCATTATCTGATGTAGTATCTGTCTCTTCACCTTTGGGGAGAGGTCTTATATCAGTGAATGTTGTTTGACTTTGCGTACTGCAGTATGATGGTAATGAGATTGAGTTAGACCATTTTGTACTGGAATGTCTGATATTTACTGCATTATTAGTATTGATATGCTTACTTGAGCTAACAGTAGATTGTTTTCCATGAGACTGTGAGATTCAGAACCTGAGATGGCTGATAAATGGAAATTTTACGGTAAGGGTTCTAGATCGAGAATTCCTTTGATATATATGTTATCTATGACTCGATTATTACAGAAAAGGAGCAGAGAGATTCCTGTGTTATTCAGTAGACGTACTGAAATCGAGCCCATCATTGGCAGATTTGCCAGTGGTATGTGAGGTTTGCTGATGTCTTCACAGATGAGATTCCGGATTGCCTCCAGTCAGAGAGATAGATTTCAACATGAATTGATGCCAGATACTTGTTCCTATTTCGAAAACTCCATACATTAATGCACCCCGATTTTGAATTGAAAATTGAAGCGTTTGAAGATTTAATGGCCAAGTGTATTTTACCTCAGACCGGAAGTGTTTCTCCTTCTGGGTGGCTCTAGTATTGTTTGTCAGAAAGAAGACGGTTCAGTGAGACTCTGCATTGGACTATCACGGGCAACAAAACAAGATTACGGTAAAGAACAAACTACCCCTTTGCCTCTTATCGATGGATTTATTTGTGATCAGTTGCATGGTTCCTGTGTATTCCCAAGCTCGATCTGAGATCTGGATTAATCATCAGCTGAGAGTTAGAGATTCTGATATATCGAAGACAACTTTTAGAACCAGGTATGGACATTATGAGTTTATAGTCATGCCGTTTGGTTTAACGAATGCTCCTGCTGTATTTATGGGTTGATGAACCGCATATTTCAGAAATATCTCGATGATTTCGTGATTATATTTATTGATGATATTCTGATATATTCAAAAAATTTGAATGATAATGCCGAACATTTGAGAATTGTATTGAATATTCTGAGGGGTGAGAAACTGTATGCCAAGTTATCGAAATGTGAATTCTGGCTGAAACAAGTTATATTTCTGGGACACATTATATCTGGAAATGGTATATCTGTTGATCCTAGCAAAGTTGCGGCCGTGATTAATTGGCCTAGACCTATATCTGTGCCAGAGATACGCAGTTTTATGGGATTAGCATGTTACTATAGTCGATTTATTAAAGATTTCTCCAGTATTGCTAAAAATATTACTCACCTGACTCAGAAGACTGCACCATTTGTTTGGTCAGAAGAATGTGAATCCAGTTTCTTAGACTTGAAGAAAAGATTAACTAGTGCTCCGATGTTGACTATTCCATCAGCGAGGACATGTTATTGCTTATGTCTCGAGACAATTGAAGCCACATGAATCTCGCTACCCAATTCATGATCTTGAATTGGCGGCTATCATATTTGCATTGAAGATTTGGCGACATTACCTATACGGTGAGAAATTTGAGATCTATTCTGATAACAAGAGTCTGAAATATCTATTTTCACAGTCAGAATGAATATGAGGCAGCGAAGATGGATTGATTTATTGAAAGACTTGATTGTGAAATCAAATACTCTCCGAGGAATCTAATGCAGCAGCTGATGCACTGAGTTGAAAGGTATGTTCTTTATCCTTATCGACGATTGGTGTTTCAAATTTGATTGAAGATTGTTGTTTGTCTGGATTAGTATTTGAAACAGATTGTAGACCATTGAGACTGTATACTGTTCAAAGTTGAACCAGAGCTGATTTTGAGAATTAAAGAATCTCTGAAGTTGATCAGAATGTTCAGAACTCGCTTGAGATGGTCAGAGCAGGGCATCGATCCAAGTATCAGGTTCGTGATGATATATTGTATGTGAATAGTCGTCTAGTTGTGCCCGATGTTTCAGATTTGAAACGACAGATATTGTCAGAAGCGCACAGTAGTCGATTCAGTATTCATCCTGGTGGCAGAAATATGAACAATAACTTGAAAGACAATTTTGGTGGAAACAGATGAAAGCAGATATTGCCGAATTTGTATCCAAATGTCTGAATTTCCAACAGGTAAAAGCAAAAATAAAGAAACCAGGAGGTCTGTTGCATAGCTTATCCATTCCTGAATGGAAATAAGATCACATTTCCATGGATTTTGTGACGAAGCTACCATGTTTCTCCCGAGGTTGTGATGCGATTTGGGTGGTGATTGACAGATTGACCAAATCAGCATGTTTTATCCCGTACAAGATGACGTACAGGCATGACCAGATGGTAGAGATTTATGTCAGATAAGTGGTTTAGATTGCATGGAGTGCCAAAGTCGATTGTATCAGACCATGATCCTCGATTTTACTTCGCAATTTTAGCACAGTTTGCAGCAAGCTCTAGGTATTAATTGCACCTTAGCACCGCATATCATTCACAGACAGACGTACAGTCAGAGCGGACTATCCAGAAATTGGAAGATATGATTAGAGCTGTAGTGCTAGATTTAGGCACTAGTTGGCAAGCTTCTTTGCCACTTTGTGAGTTTTCGTACAACAACAGCTATCAGACGAGTACAGAGATGGCTCCGTTTGAAGCGTTGTATGGCAAGAAGTGCAGATCTGTATTGGGATGATCTTTCTGAGGTATCTAAAATTGGGCCTGATATTATTCGAGATATGACAGAGAAAGTGAAGCTGATTCGACAGAGAATGAGAACAGCTCAAGACAGACAGGCCAAATATGCCAATGTTCATCGTCGACCTCTACTATTTGAGACAGGAGACAAAGTATTTTTTAAGATTTCTCCTTTCAGAGGCATTGTCAGATTTGACAAGGAAGGGAAATTGTCTCCACAATATATTAGGTCGTACGAGATTCTCGAGAAGATAGGAGATCTTGCCTATCGACTCGTCCTACCGCCTTCTCTATCTTATCTGGAATACATGATGTCTTTTCATATATCTTCATTGCGGAAATATCTTCCTGATGCTTCACATATTCTTCATCCAGACGAGGCCAAACTTTGATGAGACTCTGAGTTGTTTTGAAAAGCCGATCCAGATTCTTGATCGTAAGAAAGCAACTTAGAACGAAGACTATTTCTGCTTGTGAAAGTTAAGTGGAGTCGTCATGGCATTGAAGAAGCTACTTGGGAGACTGAATCAGACACGAGGCAGAAATTCCCAGAGCTATTTCACTGATGTGAGGTTTCCTGTTTAGCTTCTGCTATACTTTTCTTATTTGATATGATTTGACTACCTGTGATTTCGGGGACGAAACTCGTATCTTAGGGGGGAGAAATGTAATGCCCAAGATTTTATTTTGTTAATCCGAGATGATAATTGATGAATTGACATGATTAGAAGGACCACGCCTAGATAAGAATTGAGAAGGCAATGAATTATGTGCGAGGAAAGAACACCTCGCACATATGCGCGAAAAGATGCGCGTGTTAGAGTAGGTGCCCGTCGAGCCAAATGTTGGCCGAGTGTTCACAATAAAACTCTGTGTATAAGCAGTCTCTTATTTTAATAATATTTGAAATTATTATTTTGGCAAATCTTTATCTGTATACCCATGCTAGCTGCATAGATAAAGCCCTTGAATATACAATAGTAGAAAGAATCTGAGATGCTCATATGATGAGTATCATTGAAACTCATATTGTAATACTGTATATTCTAAACGGTTCCTAGTCGATTCAGCCGCCACTAAGAAGGATATAGGCCGACTCGAGTTAGAGACTAGTATCTGCGATGTGAGTTACCATGTTTCATTGGTAGGGGACATTGTGATGTCCGAACATGCAGATAGGTGCTCCTTGTAGAGTGCACTGAACAACCCTCCATAAAAGGACTTTCCAAGTGGTTCTCACTTATCGAGTGGAAAAGTCCTGGTTTATGGTTGTACAGAATTAGTCCTTATGACCCGGGACAACATTGAGACTCTATGTGCTAGAATACACTTTGACTTGTTTACCGACTCTCATGGGGTCATCAGGTGGCAAGGTTGGGTGTTCTGTCGAAACACATAGGAGTCGATGCATTGTAGTCGGGGATTCACCGCTACCTTCGGGTATGGATATCTATGTGTAATCATGTGTATGTAGGTTGAAATCTCTGGCCAGAGTATGGTTGTAATTATGAAAGGGGTTTCATAGATTACACCATTGATGCAACTACAACATGACACATAGTATCGATTCATTGACAACTCTCGATAAACCAATAGTTGTCGAATCGGTCGGGATATAGAGTTGAAGGGACCGTACTGTACGCTAACCATAATTGAATGGTTCTTGCAGGCACTATCATGTGATACCTAGGGAATCACGTAAGCGATGCTGCTAGGCGTTTAACGTGATTGGTTGGGTACTATCAGACTTGAGTTCTGACGTTCTTACTATCAAGGAGTTGATAAGTAAGAATGGAGCAATTGGGTATGCTCGAATAAGGACATGTTTAGTCCGAATCACATGGAGATGTGAACCCACGGCTAGTTGTATCAATGAACCATTGAGGGCCACACAAGTACTAGCTTTGTAAATCCCGATGAGAAGTAAAATAGTTCAATGTGTTGAACGGCTTATAAAGGAGTTTATAAGCGTAAGGAAAATTAGAAGTATGACTTCTATAAAAGAGGAAAATAGTTCAAAGTGTTGAACGGCTTATAAATGTGTTTATACGTGTAAAGAAAAATAGAAGTATGACTTCTATGAGAGAAATATAAATTTTAATTTATGGAAGTGTTCCTAGATTAAAATTTGGCCAAGTGACTAATGTTTTTGAAAATTGTGATTTTCATAAAACATTATTATGGACTAAATTAAATTAATTCAAGTGTTGAATTAATTAAACACTAGTGGGCCTAGTAGAGCCCAAATAATTAAATTAATTCAAGTGTTGGATTAATTAAATAATGTTGAGTCTTGTAGAGCTCAATTAAAATAATTATTTAAACTAGTGGGACTTGAGTAAATTCAAGTAATGTTTAATTAGTCTCAAATATGTTTGAGATAATTAAATTTAGTCCAAAGTTTTTAATTTGATTAAAAACTATATTATATGCATGCATGGGAGGTGAAGGGTTGGAGATTACTTTTTATTAAAATATTGGCATGGCATGCCACTTTATGGATCAAATTTTTGCAACCCCAAGAGAACTCATCCTCCCTCATTACACACATGCTATGGCCGAAACTCTCCAAGATATCTCTCCCCATTTTTCTCCATTTTTGTGTTCTTCAATTTGTTGAAGAAAAACACACTTCTCTTTGAAAAAATCCTCAAATATTTCTAGTGCAATATTTGAGGGGATCTACCTAGTTGGTGGTGGGCCTAATTTGAAGGAAAGATTCAAGGATTTGGAGGAGGAGCTTGTAGATCTTCATGCCTTGAAGAGCTTTGTTGTTTGACAACAAAGTTGGAGCCACAATCAACTTTTAAAGTTGATAGGTAACACTTCTAAACATCCTATGTATGTTTTTCGTTTTTGTAAATATTACACACAAAACCAAGGTGGCCGAAAATGAGCATAAAAATAAAATTTTTTGACTTCCGTTGCGCTTCCGGCCACCGTAACCGGTCCGCTTTCAGCGCGCATATGCTCGAGACAGGCAGAGAACCTCGCGCATATGCACGAGATAGGGCGCGCATATGCGCAAGCTGGTGCACTTGAAAATGCCGAAAGAATAGGTCTCACGCATATTCGCGATCTTTGGGCGCGCATATGCGCGAGCTGGAAAATGTTGATGCGCAAAGACCAGTAGGTCTAGCGCATATGCGCCGAGGAAGGTCGCGCATATGCGCGAGACGTGCTGCACAAAAGAGTGAGCCACGTTTCTTGGCCATGCATATATATATATATATATATATATATATATATATATATATATATATATATATATCAACTCTTCGATTGTTTCCTCAGAAGATTTAGAAAGAACCGAGAATTCCAGGGAAGAATGTTAAGCTTTTGATTTTAGAATTGTGATTTTGCAAAAATCTAACCGTTCGATTTTTTATCCGTATATATTTTCGTGTTCCTCTCGTCAAGAACGTCAAGAGGATGTAAGTTTTATTGATTTCTAGCATTGTTCGAAATTTATATGTTGGAGGAATCATGATTTGATTTTTATGATGTGTTCTTGAGATATTAGACATCGTATAATCGCAGTCAGATCGAAGAACAGATACCGTATGAAATTGTTATGATTTTTCAAATTTGATTTGATTAAAATTATATAGATTTGGTATCAGGTTGTGTTGTTGATTGATTATGAGTTATTGAAAGTGATGTCTATTGATATTGTATTGCCTGTATTTCGAGATTGTACCGTTATGCCGTCAAAATTTGATAAGATTGAGATGTCTTGTTTGAATGGAATGGTGATATTGTATATTTCGAATGTCATTGCCAGATTGAGTATTGACAGCTTTTAATTCAAGAATTCGACTTCGTCAGATCGACAAAAGAAAAGTATAAATCAATGTTAACCGGGAGATACGACTCGAGTTAGATTCGACTTGAGTTCCCAAAACCACATACTTATTTGTTATTGCTTTAATAGCTTTGTATTCATTGAATGTATATGCTTGTTCTATTGATTTATAGAAAAGCAGAGAAACGAAGATAGATATCAATTAAGAGTAATGGGCAGATGTGCCTAGTCATCGGCAGAGGTGCCAAGACACTGGATGTTTGGTTTATATAGATGGTGCTTAGGATTAGATCGACTTCTATTGCAGAGATTCGATATAATGTTCCAACGTCCGGGAACTGGGATCCCTAGATTTGAGAAGAGTCGAGCAATAGATTTAGAGTCAAGAGTTTGACTTACAGATTTGTATGGATTCATGTTTCATAGATTATGTTACATGTTGATTAATAAATGTTTTATGCTTTTGTATATGTTTATATGAAATGCATGTATTCTTTATATTTTCACCGAGTTATCCGGCTGTTGTTGTGTTTTGTGTGCATGACAATAGGTGGGATAGGATCAGGGTCAAGAAGAGAATGAGGGATCGAGATTAGAGTGGAGATCCGGACTTAGAAGTAGACTTGGTTTTCAACACTTGATGTAGTGATTGAACCGTAGTTGGTTATGAATGTATGTTGTACAAGATTTGTACTTTTGATCTTGATGTTAATATTGTAAATGAAATAAGATTAATTTTCATATGTTGCGCACTCATGTATTATAAAAAAAAATTAGACCCAAATTAATTAATTGATCCGAATAATCCTAAAGACGATTAAGAAGATGAATTAGGTTCGGGTCCTCACAGGCGTGGTCTCTGGATATTCAAGAATACCAATGGAGGTGAAGTGTAGGCGTTATATGTGGCCTCCCAGATCTGGATATGTGGTCAAAGATGGATTAAGCGGATAAATATTGAATATAGAGTCGCCAGAGTTCTCAGATGTAGACGGAGACAGTGAGCGGTGGTTATAAAATGGAGAGCTTGTTGAAGATTTTGTGGTAAGGGCTGAGAGAATGAATATCAGATCTGCATATATGAAGTTTATATAGTCAAACATAGAGGCAATTCCCTATCGCGCAGGTGCGCGAGCCGGTCTGACTCACTAGTCCAAGTCCAATTCAAGCAGCACGGTCGGTATGCTTTTGTAAGGGTGAGCGCTCCACCCTGTATCCATTGCATGAAAAGGTGCATCATGGGCCCAAGGTGTTATAGTATGGATGTGCCTAGAGTTCTGATTTTCAACGAGGAAAACTCACAAAAAGCGCGGTGGTGCTCTAGCTCTACACTTCCTTTTCGTATTTTGTTCCTACAAAAAGTTATATTAACGTACTTTAGTTGACATGAAAATATGCGACCTTACTAAAGAGGTGAAGACCCAAAATTTTACTATACAAAGAGATAATGTACCAAGTTGATTTTTGTTTTGCATTGAAAATGAATTATGTCATGGAGGAGAATAAATTACATGCAACCTTTGGCATGCAAGGGGAAGGCCTAAGTCTGATTACATGCCATAAACCATGAAACCTTTGGCATGGAGAGGGAAGATCTAAAGTCACATTGGTGCCTATAAATTGTGGCAAAGGAATGAGTGAAATCACATCAAAACATCAAAAATTCTCTCCAAAAGTTGCAATTTTCGAGTACAAAAAACTCTGCCCAATTTCAGAAAGTTTTGCTCCTTTTTTTACACTTCTAAATCAGATCTCCATCGTTCAGAATACAGCTACACGTGTTTTGAGCAATATATCCAAAATTCAAATTGATCCAACGGTTCAATTAGGCGCAAACATCTTTACAAAGTGACTGATTTTTCAGTGTCAATGTAGTGCCCAAATATAATACACGTATAACCTATGCATTTATTTAATTCGTTAAATCATTTATTTTAATTTAAAATGAGTTTAGCCATGCATAATTTATTTAAATGCATTATTTTAAATATAGTCATGCTTATGTGATGCACGCTAAAATACTTTTCGATTTTCATGTTTCAGACGTTTATCCGAGGCGGGATTGAGAAAAAGACCCGGTGACGACTCTTGGCAATTTTAAAGATGATATTTTATTTTAAGTTGAGTTTGGGGGCATTTTAAATAATTTATTGAGTTTTAGCATTTTTAAAGCCTTATTTATGTGTTTAGTGATTTAAGAAGTAAAACTCTTAAAATTAGCATTTTTGTGTGTATTATTTTTAATTGAGGGATTTTATTAAAGTTTAAGGAGTGTTAGTATTTTAAATAGTTTTATTTATCATTTAATTAAGCAATTTTTCCCTAAACTATTAATCACACACACACACACTTTTACACACACTAAATAGCGCCACACACACACACACACACACACACAGAAGACTTTTCAGATTTTAAAAGTTTTGAGAACAATAGAAAACTAGGGTTCTTTGCAAAGTAGTAGCCGCCCCCTCCTCTGAAGTATTCCAGCATATTTTCGGGAATTTCTCCCAAAGGAAATCGAGCCACCGTCGTCCCGGATCAAGCCTCGCGCCGCCTCCGCTTCGGTAACGTTTAAGATTCAAAAGGCACGTATATTTTGTTCTTTCTGCATCGATCTTGTCATAGTATGCGTTGTGTATTTTTATGCGTGAAAATCCATGTGTAACGTTCGTCGTTTGAGCGGAAAATGGTTTGAATGCGTTTGAAATACTTTTTAGATCTGAAATCTCGTAACTCACTGTTCTGTTGAAAACTGCGATTTTTCTGTCGGGATTTTGAGAAAACTTTCAACTACAAAATTGTAGAAATTTTCGATGCCTTCGATTTGATATAAAATTCGAGATTTCTGGATGAAAATTGAGTGAGTTATGATGTTTTTCGTGGGACTGCTCAAACTGCGTTTTCAGAAAAGTTATTATATTGATGTATCCTTGAAGTTTAATTGTTGCAGGCTTCGTTGGGGATCGACGGGTGAACGTTGCTGCGTATAGGTACCTTCTTTATGTTATTTGGACGGTCACTAATGGTTCATTCGGATCGATAGGCACTAAGTTGAATCAAGAGTCGTAGGAAGTAACATTGTGACGAATTTTGAGTTGTGTCATTGTTGTTGATGGTTTGTTACTCTTGGGATAATGATAATGTTTACTTGGGTTGGTATAATGCCTTAGTGTTCTAGGAACGACTCATGGCGTCGTTTCATAATCCGTGTAATCGAGTCTAGGATGTTCAGCAAAGCATGTACAAAATTTTCGTAAGTTCGCGATCACAGTGGGTACACGGACCCATACACGGACCCTGACACAGGGTCCGTGCCTTTGTTTTCCTTCTCGGCGTCTTTTTCCAGTATCTACACGGACCCCTACACGGACGAGGGCACGGGGTCCGTGCCTTTGGGTTTCACTTAGTGTATTCTTCCAGTGCCTACACGGATGTCCACCCGGACCCTGACACGGGGTCCGTGCCTTTGCTTTCCTTCGGTGTCAATTACCAGAGCCTACACGGACCCCTACACGGATGTAGGTACGGGGTCCGTGTCCTTCATTTTTGGGGAAAAATAATTTAGTATGCTTTGAGGTTAGACGTCATGGGTTAGTACAATGATTTACAAAGTCGAGTCATGGGAATTGTAGAACGTCCTAAGGAATTGAATGAACTCGTAAGTGAGCATGATTACCTACGTCTAAGTATGCAAGTTAAGCATGTCAATTCATGATCAGTATGTGCAGCAACGGCCCCGATCGAAGTCCAACGAATCTCTCAACGCCAAGTAAGTATGTATGACGTGCAAAGAAAATATTTTAAGTTTTTGAGGTATGCTAATTGTCTTGTGACCAAATTATGAATGGGTTTGGAAGTCGGTGAACGTGGCCGAGGACCTCTCCGCCCCGTTAAATTATGAACGGGTTAGATCGTGGTTGGAAAGCGTTAAATTATGAACGGGGACCAACCAGTCCGTTAAATTATGAACGGGGATCTCATGTATGCGACAGTGGATACGTCCCTGTCAGCCCAGTACTGTGGTGTGTCTGATCAGGCGTTTATTATGTATGGGTCACTTGCTTTGAAACATCCTCTATGCAAAATGAAGTCATGTATGTTTTAGTATGCTCAAGTATGCAGTTATGATCATGAAAGTTTCACGTTATGGCACGTCTATATATGTATGCAAGTTCAAGTTATTATGCAAGCTCAAGTTTCAAATTATGTACGTTCTATTTTTAAGATGCATGCGATTTATTATGTAGTACTCGTTATCCCAGTTTATACGTGTTGAGTCTTTAGACTCACTAGGCTTGATCGATGCAGGTGACTATGTTGAGGAGACAGGAGGTGATGACTAAGGGGCAGGCTTAAGCTGAGTGGCAGGCTAGACCCGAGGACCGCAATGTTTATGTTTTTATGCAAGTTTAAAATACTCTGATTTTTAAATATTTGGATGTGAAATATTTGGAGACAGTTTCTTTTAGCAAAATTTTATTGGTGACGGATGAATGCGAGATTTATTTTATGAATGTTGAGTGATGACCGTATGGGTGTTTTTATTTAAGAAAATTTTTAATTTTTCCGCAAATTTTAAGTATGAGAAGTACGGTTCGTTACAGTCAAACTCCAACATGTTCATTCCAAAATTTTTGGAACAAACTTTTAAGTGGGCTTTTGCTATGTATTTCTTTGTATTTTAAACTTTGCACAAGTATTTCATGACATGCTTGTATGTGTGCCAAACCATTTTCGAAAAATGATATTATATTTTTCATAAAATCTCGACCGATGTACGATATGTTCCTTCTATTTCTGATGTTCTTTGATTCTGCTGAGTTCATTAAAAAATTTCAATAAGTGTTGTTTGATACATCTTATTCTGTGGTGCACTTTTATGATTTGAGTGAGATATGGAAAGACGATAGTAAATTCTATATGGCCCTATCAGTGGGTATAAAATTGTGTTTTGGCCCCCATCAATGGTATAAAACTGTGTTACGTCTGGCCACATCAGTGAGTATAAAACCGTGTTCTGGCCTCACCCCTTAAAGGATTAACATATGGGGGACAATTTTACCATGGTAAACGAGATGGATAATAGTGTTTTCATTTGTTCTGATTTGTTCTGTTCTGAATTGTCTGATAATCTCTGTTTCACATTGTTATTCTGATTTTGATCTAATATGATATACTACGTTTTGAAAATCTGTTTTCAATATGAATTTTAAAATATCTTTATATGTAATTGTGGTAATGCCCCAACTTGCTGAGTGTTTTCCAAAACAGTCACCCCTTACATCTCTTCCTAGATATGAAAGAAAATCAAGTAGACAATGATGAATAAGACATGCTCGGGGGTTGGTGATGAAGTTTAGAGATATGAAGGTTTATTGCTTATGTTGAAATAAACATTGTCTCTATTTGGATATCAGACGTGAGAGTTACGCTCATTCTTCCAAAATATGTCAGTGCAGGAACTTAATTGTACACAATACATTTTGGAATGATTTTGCCCCTATTTTCAAATGGATTTGACAAAACTCAAAACATGAATTTTTCGTACTATGTATTAGCTTTCTAATGAAATTTTTTTCATTTCATTTGAACTAATACTCAAACAATTATGGTGAAAACCGTCACATATGTTACTTCTCTATTGTGGTTTAACATATTTTTGAAATACAATTTAATTACTACTACAATCATTCATTATCAAAACATATTTTCTCTAATAACATAACAATATCATAAATTATCGATAATCAAAGTATGATTTACGATAATACGATACATGGTTCTTACATTTATCCCCCACTTAAAAGATTTCGTAATGTATAATGATCCCTTTACTAGTTCTAGTTTTGATATTACTATAACTGGTGAACTCTTATATGTTTCCAATGTTATGTGTATATATGGATACTTAAGATTTTGTCCTCGAAATATTAAGTATCCATATATACAAATAACATTGGAAACATATAATAGTTCACCAGTTATAGTAAATATCAAAACTAGAATTAGTAAAGGGATCATTATACATTAAATACAATGGAACATGTGGAATATAATCAAACAAGTCTGGATATGATTCTCGCATCTTGCTTTCTAATTCTCACGCTGACTCTTTCACATCATGTCATTCCATTGTACTCGAACTAGAGGAATTTCTTTGTTACGCAATATTTTCTCCTTCTGATCCATAATGCCAACAGGTTGTTCAACATAATAAAGAGAAGGATCGAGCTCAACCGCATCAGGTCGAAGCACGTGTGATGGATCTAGTTCATACTTTCTCAACATAGAAACATGAAATACATTGTGAATGAATATAAAGCTTGTGGCAATTCCAACAGATAAAAAAGATCCCCAACTCGGTCAAGGATCTCATATGGACCAACATATCGAGGAGATAATTTTCCTCGCATGCCAAATCGAATAGTGCCTCTGAAGGGAGATATTTTCAAAAACACTTTATCACCTTTTTGGAATTCTAAGGATCGTATTTGTTTGTTAGCATAACTCGTTTGACAATCCTGTGCAGCTTTCATTTGTTGTCAAATCAACTGACCTTGTCATTCATTTCCTCTATCATTTCAGGTCCAGCAATCCGTCTCTCACCAATTTCATCCCAGAATAACAGTAACCTACATCGTCTCTCATATAAGACTTCAAATGATGCCATACCAATACTCGTTTGGAAGCTATTGTTGTAAGAAATTTCTACCAATGGTAAGGCATCTTGCCATCCCATTTTGAAATCCATCACAACAACACGTAACATATCTTTTAACGTTTGAATCGTACACTCAGTCTGGCCACTAGTTTGAGGATGATAAGCAGTACTCATAGCCAAACGCGTACCCATAGCTTCTTGAAAACTAACCCAGAATTTAGAAAAAAATCTGGATCACGATCAGATACAATCGAGACTGGAAAACCGTGCAGTCTCACAACATTCTTGATGTATAAAATGTGCAGATTTTGAAAGCCAGACAATAATAACCCAAATAGCATCACAGCCCTTGGGTGATCGAGGTAAATGAGTCACAAAGTCCATAGCAATGTGTTCCCAATACCATTTTGGGATTTCAAGACAATGGAGCAATCCTCTCGGTTTCATTCTATCGGCTTTCACTTGTTGGCAGAAAAGACATTTTGAAATAAATTCAGCAATGTCCTTCTTCATATGTGTTCACCAGAATTGAGGTCTCATTGTCAAATAAATTTTTCGGCCTCCAAGGTGAATACTGTATTTGCTATAATGTGCTTCGCGAAGAAGGGCTGATTTCAAATCAGAAGCATCAGGGACTACCAAGCGACCACTAAGTCGTAAAGAACCATCAAAAGAAATCTGAAATCCAGAAGGATGTCCTGCCGATACCAGTTTTTTAGACTTTTGAATCTGAGCATCATTACATTGGGCCTTTCATATTTTATATATCAGGTTAGGCTCAATTTGCAATACTGAGAGAGTGACAAAATTCCAATTCGAGTAAAAATTCCAGCCAAAAGTACATATACCCTCGTGTATTACTGAATCTCACAATCAAAGTCCTTCAGGAGTTCCATCCATCTGCGTTGGCTCATATTTAAATCAGATTGAGAAAAAATATATTTCAGACTCTTATGGTCCGAATAGATAACAAACTTTTCTCCGTACAAATAATGACGCCAAATATTCAAAGCAAACATAATGGCACCCAATTCAAGATAATGAACAAGATAACGAGTTTCATGAGATTTTAATTGATGAGACGCATAAGCAATCAATTTTCAATGTTGCATCAGGACACAACCCAAACCTTTACCAGATGCATCTGTACACACTATAAATCCTTCGGTACCTTAGGGAATAGTAGGCATAGGTGATGTGGTCAATCTCGTCTTCAATTCAAGAAAACTAGCTTCACATTCATCTGACCAAATGAATCTCTGATTCTTCTATGTCAGTTGAGTAATAGAGTTAATAACCAGCTAAACCTATGAAGCTATGGATCTCAGGAACATTCGTAGGTCTCGGCCAACTCAATAAAGCTTCAATCTTAGCAGGATCAACAAATATGCAATGTCTCGAAATGACGTGGCCCAAAAATACCAATTTGTCTATCCAGAATTCACATTTGGACAATTTAACATATAAATGACTATTGAGAAGAGTTTGAAATACCAGTCTCAAATGTTCAGCATGTTATTTTTTCGATTTCGAATATACCAGAATATCATCAATAAATACGATAATGAATCGGTCAAGAAAATCCAGAAAGACACGATTCATTAGATCTATAAAGACAGCAAGAGCATTAGTGAGATCGAAAGGCATAACCAAGAACTCATAGTGGTCATACCTGGTACGGAAAGCATTTTTAGGTTAATCTTCTTCTCGAACTCATACTTGATGATAACCAGAATGAAGATCAATTTTAGAGTATACATAAGTACCCTGAAGCCGATCAAATAAGTCATCAATACGAGGAAGTGAATACTTATTTTTCACCGTAGCCCGATTTAGTTGCCTATAATCAATACACATTCGCATAGTACCATGTTTCTTCCGAACAAATAAAACAGGAGCTCCCCAAGGTGATACGCTCGGTTGAATATATCCCTTATTGAGAAGATACTACAATTGTTCTTTCAATTTTTTCAATTCCAGAGGTGCCATGCGGTAAGAAGCTTTCGAAATAGGCGCAGTCCGCGACATAGCATCAATACTAAATTCGACTTCTCGATGAGGAGAAAAAGGAGGAATCTCATCGGGAAATACATCTGGGAACTCTTTCGCAACAAGAATGTGAGAAAAGAGGGCTCCTTCTTAGAATTATCAACATCATAAACAAGATAACCCTTATTCCCGTTAGATAAAAGCCGAGACATTTCCCGAGAAGATACCAAAAGAATTTTATCTTGGGAACCCTTGCCATAAAATTCTATTTAGGTCCATCAACAAGTCGAAATTGAACCACTCCATGAAAACAATCAACAGTATCTCGATTGGCTGTCAAGATATCCATGCCAACAATACAATCAAAGTCATGCATTGGAAGGACAGACAGGTTCAGAAATATCACAAATAAATATCAATGATACATCTTCAAATCATATTGAATCATCAATCTTATCAACAACTTACTCAAATTACATCAAGCAAGAGAAAGTAATACAAGTAAATTAAACATAAATGCACAATTCATTTGTGCCTATCAAAGTGTACACAAAACTCAATAGAGCATTCCCAGCAATGCTCTAATACCATACACTGTGGGGCCATTAGCTCCTAATCATTATTACAATGTAATTTGATTAGGGTTAATTAATTACAGTGGAAAACGATTGAAATTTTTCTTTACAATGAGCCCAAAATATGTCAACTACAGTAATGATACTAAAAATAGTATATAATAAAGTCTCGTCTAAACACATCAGATCACAAAATATTCCCACACATAATCAAAATCAACTACATAAAACCAAATCATATCCTCGGGACATGCCTTGGTAGATAGATACATATATACATTGGGATAGACCACTAACACTCAACTCAGATGTGACTCCCTCCAGAAGTACCCTCTCCGGTCTCCTGATAACCTGGAGTACCTGCCATTGTCGAAATACAAAGACTACAACAGCCACCGTTGGGGGTGAGCAAAGCTTCACATGGAACAACTATAATATATACAACATGTGTCTACACAATGATATATGATATGCAATGCATGTATGTCGTGGGGATAACAGGTCAAGTGCTCATCCACTGAGCATGTATCAGAACAATTCAAATCGCAATCAAATCAATGCTCGAGCTGGCACACTGGCTTTAATTAAGTATAAGGGATGATCTTATGATAGCGTCGGCAAAGTGCCATCAAATTCCAAATCTCAATCAATCAATTATCGAGCCACGAATGACTATGTTTTTACGGGCCACATAATGCCAAACATAGCATCGTGTTCAAAAACCCCATAATCAAATCCAATGATATAACGGTAGCCAAGGATCATAGCTCAACGTGCATGTCATGTATCGATGTATGAATAAAATGATGTGTGTTAACAAAATATTTATTTTATACATCGATATACGAATCATGAATGTCATGTATACCACATCAACTCAACAATTAAGGCATATAGACACATATTCTCAGCCAAATCAGTCAAACATATATCATATGACATAGATACCTGTCGTATGTTACTCGGTCACAACATACCTCAATTCTTCGTCTCCAATCAATGTAGCTTTAAGATTTCAGTATAGAAAATATCTCTACATCATCAAAATATTCATTCCAGTCAATGAATTCATTTAAAATCAATGTTTCAAGTTCCAAAAATCCTTTGAAATTTTGAAAATTCATATCAAATTAAAATCATAACATAATTCAATTATGACTTTGAAAAGTAGTTTCTCGTCGGTTATTCTATCGCATATGTAGATATCGAATTCAAATACATGCTATTTCAGCGATTCAAGAAATAAAAGTTCCGAATCGAGAAGAAACTTACCTCAAAAGAACGCTCTCAACGCGAGGATTCCGAATATATAATTGGTTTCGAGTTTTGACAACGTTTCGAGGTATATTCGGACGAGAGAATTCGATTTCCCTCTCTTTCTCTTCTCTGAAACGTAATGAAAATGGAAAAAACAAACATTCTTATCAACTTGCACCTAAAATATTCGCACTGGGGCGGTCATGAACTGGAGCGCGCCGAGTTCTGTCCGAGAGATGTTGTCATGCCGCGCTAGAGCGGTAATGATATTGCGCCTAGCGTGCTGGGTTCTATCTAACATATGGAATACTGCCGCACTGGGGCCGTCATGAATTGGAACCCTAGCGCGCTAGGCTCTCTCCAAAAACCTTGATAATGCGATGCTTGGGCGCTCAAGAAGTAGCGCCCTAGCGCGCCATATTCTGTCTGGAATGCTAGGTTTCGAATAAGAACAAATGGTCAAAATGAAAGTTGTAGATCTATGTATTGGCTTTCAATTGCCACTGACCTCACTCAATTTGGATATTGGACGTGAGAGTTACGCTCATTCTTTCAAAATATATCAGTGCAGGAACTGCAATGCACACATTATATTTTGCTATGATTTTGCCCCTATTTCCAAATGGATTTGGTCAAAACTCAAAATATGAAAGTTTTTGTGCTATGTATTAGCTTTCTAATGAAATTTTTTTCATTTCACTTGAACTAATACTAGATAATTATGCTGAAAACCGTCACATATGTCACTTCTTTATTGCGGTTTAGCATATTATTCAAATACAATTCAATTACTACTACAATCATTCATTATCAAAACATAATTTGTCTAATAACATAACAATCTCATGAATTATCGATGTCAAAGTATGATTTACGATAATACGATACACGGTTACATCTTATATGTTATCATCATTAAAGAGTTATCGACAATTTAAAAGCAAAAAAAGACTTATTTCTCTCAATATTTATGTAGAAATTAGTGTATAAACTAAAAATTTAGTTAATTGATGTGAGATTTAGAATTAATGTGGATGGGGGTTTATTGTGTACCTTTGGCACACTTCATTCGGTTTTCATTAGGCTCAAAGTGGGACACTATGGATAATTATGATAAATTTAGCAGGATCGAAAGGCTCAAACGATTCCAAAGATCACCTAAATCATCCTTATTCACATATTATCTGTAATGCGTTTTGAAGAGCACTCACACAAGTTCCAGACTACCTTCAATTCACAAGTAAACTCATACAGACTAATCATATGCAACTCAACAAATAAATGATTTTTTAAAGTAAGCATGTAAGAAGATACACATCTCATTATTCATTTAGGCTCGAGGGGCTATCAAATGATAAAATAAAAATGAAAACATGCCCAAAATACTTTGAATGATTTCCTAGATCATATCTGTGTTGCAGATCTGTGTTTGCAAACAAATAACTCGATGTCATGTGAAGATCCAAAAAGTTCTAGTTCTCAATCATTTACTTAGTATCATGAATGTGTTATAGTTTTCTAGGCACCGATAGCATCAATGATCATGGAAATATGAATAAATGGTGTGAACTCTTAAGAAACTGTAACAAGGAACATCGACTCAATTTCTTGCATTTAAAATCAAATTTTCTTCCATATTCTCATCATTGACAGACCAATTTCTTGTTTTCATGACTTTGACACACTGTACACTTAAACAAACTCTTTTTTAAAAAAAATAAAACCTCATTAATATGATTGAATGAATCATTGGTAAACATCACTCAACACTATGCGACTACCTTAAAAAACATGAATTGTCCTCAATCTATAAACGAAAGTAGAAACTTGATAAAACACACCTCTCACAACGAGCGATAGAAGTCGTTGCTTGAACCATCAACCATCTCTTCCTCATCCATGGCTGGGGTGGTGGTACATCATGTCTTTGGAAGTGGGATGGCCAAGTCGGCTATGATGGAAACTCTGCATCCTCTGTCCCAATCGGTGGAAATCGTTCAACAAGCACCCAAGTAATTTCCATCATATATTCATGAAAGTGTTATAGTTGTAATGTTGCTCCTCCATATCTAATCTTTGATCCCTCATACCCGCTAGAATAAAGTAAGTCGTTGCCCCATTATCGTCCTGTCAGATGGCTGTGGTGGAGGTCCTCGGTGCTCTAGGGCACGTTAATTATATTCTGCCCTTTCTACTCACGCTGCATCTTCCACTGGTCTACGCATAGGGTTCTCTTGAACGACAATGATATCAGCCTTGACCTTCGTTAACTCCTCTTTAGGTCCCCAAGTGACACCTACATGTTGGCATAGATCACACCTACATGTTGGCATAGATCAGTAATAAGGTTGGGGAATGGTAACCTGCCAGTGGTGGCTCCTGAGATAGTGCGGATGATAGAGGCTTGAATTTTTTTCCCCAAAACTATTGTCTTTCCTGTCACAATGTCATATACCAAATCTACCCTATCAATAGTAGTTTATGTGGCATGTGTCTTGGGCATCACTATGGCTACCAAAAGCGAGACCCAGCTCTTTGAGTCATTCAGCATATCAGACTTTTTTATGGTGATAGAGGTATTCTGATTCACCCTCTACTCGACCCCTCTTCTACACAGCTCACGAGTAATCGCGTTTTAGTTCACATGTTCATCCATGTACTCATTATATTCAAACTCTTGGAGATTTTAAATTATATTTATAGTTTGGGCATCAAGTGCCACTAATCAACCTTTCAAAAAAAACCTTAAAATCTTCACGCTTCACCTTTAAATTATTGTAAAACTCTCGTACCACATAAATTACTGGATCAGACGGTATTCGTGCAAACTCAATCCAAACCCTTGCAACAATCATCTCTACCAATTCACAGTGGGAGTGTGACATATCCGAACCTTATTCTTTCACAACCGGCCATTTTAGAAATGTTCCAAAATTTCTCTGGATCATAATTATTCGATGATGAGGTGCTTTGATTTCTTTTTTAGTGCCATATAATATCGAATAAGTCAATAAAATAATTCCAAAGTGAACCACCAACGATGATTAACCACTTGACCGTCAAAAATCTAACACATTCTTCAATTAAATCAAAGCTACTCAATCACTCAACATTTTCCAACGAAAGCACTAACTATAACCCAATACGATAATATACTCAATCCACTAATATTTCAAATAATTCACACTTCAGATCTTTTATCAATCAAAATTAGAGTGTGAAAATTGTGTAATAAATAGTCTAAGATTATGTCCTACTTGCACGATTTTGTGAAGAACTCAAGGCTCCCTGAGGTTGTTGAAGGTTAGGGTAGGTAGAGGAAGCAATGGTCGGATTTGGTTGCTGCTGTCTATTGTCCATGGTGGTTGGATGACAGCAGGTTGTCGGAGAAAATTTTCAGATCTTGACGTAAGTAGTTGTATTTTCAAGTGATAGAGAGTTTAGGTGATATTTAGTGGTGAAGGGCTTTGTAATGCCCAAGATTTTATTTTGTTAATCTGAGATGATTAATTGATGAATTGATCTGATTATGAAGGAACGCGCCGAGATAAGAATTGAGAAGATATGAATTATGTGCGAGGACAGAACACCTCGCGCATATGCGCGACGCGCGAGACAGGCAGAGAACCTCGCGCATATGCGCGAGCTGGTGCACTTGAAAATGCCGAGACATTAGGTTTCGCGCATATGCACGAGCTTTGGGCGTGCATATGCGCGAGGTGGAAAATGTTGATGCGCAGAGACCAGTAGGTCTCGCGCATATGCGCCGAGGAAGGTCGTGCATATGCACGAGACGTGCTGCACAAAGGAGTGAGCCACGTTTCTTGGCCATGCATAATATATATATCAACTCTTCAATTGTTTCCTCAGAATATTCAGAAAGAACCAAGAGTTCCAGGGGATAATGTTAAGCTTTTGATTTTAGAATTGTGATTTTTCAAAAATCTAACCGTTCGATTTTCGATCCGATTATATTTCCGTGCTCTTCTCGTCAAGAACTTCAAGAGGATGTAAGGTTTATTGATTTCTAGCATGGTTCGAAATTTATATGTTGGAGGAATCATGATTTGATTTCTATGATATGTTCTTGAGATATTAGACATCGTATAATCGCAGCCAGATCGAAGAACGGATACCGTATGAAATTGTTATGATTTTTCAGATTTGATTTGATTAAGATTATACAGATTTGGTATCAGATTGTGTTGTTGATTGATTATGAGTTATTGAGAGTGATGTCTATTTATATTGTATTGCCGGTATTTCGAGATTGTACCGTTTTGCCGTCAGAATTTGATAAGATTGAGATGTCTTGTCTGAATGGAATGGTGATATTGTATATTTCGAATGTCATTGCCAGATTGAGTATTGACAGCTTCGAATTCAAGATTTCGACTTCGTCAGATCGAGGAAAGAAAGGTATAAATCAATGTTAACCGGGAGATACGACTCGAGTTAGATTCGAATTGATTTTCCCAAAATCACATACTTATTTGTTATTGCTTTAATAGCTTTGTATTCGTTGAATGTATATGCTTGTTCTATTGATTTATATAAAAGCAGAGAAATGAAAATAGATATCGAGAAAGAGTCATGGGCAGATGTGCCTAGTCATTGGCAGAGGTGTCAAGACACTGGATGTTTGGTTTATATCGATATTACTTAGGAGTAGATCACTTCTATTGTAGAGATTCAATATAATGTGCCAACATCCGGGAACTTGGGATCCCTAGATTAGAGAAGAGTCGAGTCAGAGATTTAGAGTCAAGAGTTTGGCTTACAGATTTGCATGGATTCATGTTTCATAGATTATGTTACATGTTGATTAATAAATGTTTAATGATTTTGTATTTGTTTATATGAAATGCATGTATTCATTGTTTATACTGGGAATTATATTCTCACCGGAGTTATCCGACTGTTGTTGTGTTTGTATGTGTGCATGACAACAGGTAGGACAAGATCAGGGTCAAGAAGAGAATGAGAGATCAAGGTTAGAGTGGAGATCCGGACTTAGAAGTAGACTTGGTTTTCCACACCTGATGTAGTGATTGAACCTTAGTTTGTTATGAATGTATGTTGTACAAGACTTGTAATTTTGATCTTGATGTTAATCTTGTAAATGAAACAAGATTAATTTTCATATGTTGCGCACTCATGTATTAAAAAAAAATATAAACCCAAATTAATTAGAGTGGAGATCCGGACTTAGAAGTAGACTTGGTTTTCCACACTTGTTGTGGTGATTGAACCTTAGTTTGTTATGAATGTATGTTGTACAAGACTTGTACTTTTGATCTTGATGTTAATCTTGTAAATGAAACAAGATTAATTTTCATATGTTGCGCACTCATGTATTAAAAAAAAAATATAAACCCAAATTAATTAATTGATCCAATTAATCCCAAAGACGATTAAGAAGATGAATTAGGTTCGGGTCCCCACGCCAGGTGGTATCAGAGCAGTAGTTCCTTAGACTTAGATAGAAGCGAGTGAGCGGGGTAGATTGAGTTTTCTTTCCTGCTTTTTTGGTGCTAGCATGCGATTGACTATGATGTTGAATTACATATGTTGTATGCTAACATCACAACATGTTTTACTGCTTTGAAATACATGTTTACTTGAATATCTGATTTGATTGTAAACGTGTATTGTTGAGAATGAATGTGAACCAATTCTTGATCAGAGTTAAGATGATCAGAGGAGGACTGAGACAGATTTGTCAAATTTGATTACTAACCCTTTTGATAATCAGATATGCCTTCTCGAAGAATCCCAGAACAGGGTAGTACCTCGACTAATCCGATGGATGTCACAACAACCCCTATGGAAACACTGCTGAAGAGGTTTCAGTCGTTTAAACCGCCGACTGGGAAAGGCACTGAGACTTCAGTTGAATGTGAAAGTTGGCTAGATGACATTGAGATGTTGTTTGATTCCTTGGATTATTCAGATGAACGAAGAGTAAAACTGATTGGGCACCAATTGCATGATGTTGCAAAGAATTGGTGGCTCACGACCAAGAGAGCATTGGAGCATTGAGGTACGGTTATCACATGGAAAATCTTTAAGACTGAGTTTTATCAAAGATTTTTCCCAGTATTGTACAGAAAGGACAAGGGTGCGGATTTTACGAATATGAGACAGGTTCAGTTGAATATTGAAGAGTATGTGGCCAAGTTCTCTACCTTGTTGCGTTTTGCTCCCCATGTTGCTGAGAATGATGAAGCTGTTGCTGATCAGTTTATTAATGGGTTGAATCCTGAGATCTTTACACTGGTCAATACAGGGAGACCGAATAATTTTGCGGATGCCCTGAACTGAGTAAAAGGAGCTGAAGCTGGCCTGATGAGGCAGAAAGGAGCTTCATATTTTGCCCCAGTACAGAAACAACAACCACCTTCTCCTCAGTTTCATCAACCCCCTCTCAGATTTGATAGCAGCAGTAGCAGTGGTGGAAAGAAAGATTAACTAAAGCCAGAGGGAAATAGTTTTAGAAGTCTGGTAGCAGTTCATCTAGCTCCAGTGGTTCACTACAGAGCCAGAGTTATTCAGGGGCTTATTGCAAAACTTGTGGAGGGAGATATCCCACAGAGCAATGCCAAGGTGTATTTGGTAGTTGCAACATCTGCAGACAGCAGAGACATTTTGCCAGAGTTTGTCCACAATGAGGTTCCCAAGAATCCCAGGGAGCAGAATCATCTGGATCAGTGGCTCAGACTGATAGATGATCATCTTCTGTTCACTCGTTCCAGCCAGCACCTGCCCAGTCACAGCCAAGACTAGGAGAAAGCCAGACTGTTAGCCAGCCTACTAGACAGCAGGACATGGTGTTTGCATTTACTGAGGAACAGGCACAGGAAGCACCAGATGATGTTGTTGCAGGCAACTATTCTCTTTGTGATTATCTTGCTTATGTATTGATTGATACCGGTGCCTCCCATACATTATTTCTGAGAGATTTGCATTGATACATGCTTTGCCTGTTGAGTCATTATCTGATGTAGTATCTGTCTCTTCACCTTTGGGGAGAGGTCTTATATCAGTGAATGTTGTTTGACTTTGCGTACTGCAGTATGATGGTAATGAGATTGAGTTAGACATTTTTGTACTTGGAATGTCTGATATTTACTGCATTATTAGTATTGATATGCTTACTTGAGCTACCGTAGATTGTTTCCATGAGACTGTGAGATTCAGACCTGAGATGGCTGATAAATGGAAATTTTACGGTAAGGGTTCTAGATCGAGAATTCCTTTGATATATATGTTATATATGACTCGATTATTACAGAAAGGAGCAGAGAGATTCCTTGTGTATTCAGTAGACGTACTGAAATCGAGCCCATCATTGGCAGATTTGCCAGTGGTATGTGAGTTTGCTGATGTCTTCACAGATGAGATTCCGGGATTGCCTCCAGTCAGAGAGATAGATTTCAACATTGAATTGATGCCAGATACTGTTCCTATTTCGAAAACTCCATACATAATGGCACCGATTGAATTGAAAGAATTGAAAGAGCGTTTGAAGATTTAATGGCCAAGGGTTACATCAGACCAAGTGTTTCTCCTTTGGGTGCTCTAGTATTGTTTGTCAGAAAGAAGACGGTTCAGTGAGACTCTGCATTGTCTATCGGCAAAAAAACAAGATTACGGTAAAGAACAAATAACCTTTGCCTTTTATCGATGATTTATTTGATCAGTTGCATGGTTCTTCTGTTATTCCAAGATCGATCTGAGATCTGGATATCATCAGCTGAGAGTTAGAGATTCTGATATATCGAAGACAACTTTTAGAACCAGGTATGGACATTATGAGTTTATAGTCATGCCGTTTGGTTTAACGAATGCTCCTGCTGTATTTATGGGTTTGATGAACCGCATATTTCAGAAATATCTCGATGATTTCGTGATTATATTTATTGATGATATTCTGATATATTCAAAAAATTTGAATGATAATGCCGAACATTTGAGAATTGTATTGAATATTCTGAGGGGTGAGAAACTGTATGCCAAGTTATCGAAATGTGAATTCTGGCTGAAACAAGTTATATTTCTGGGACACATTATATCTGGAAATGGTATATCTGTTGATCCTAGCAAAGTTGCGGCCGTGATTAATTGGCCTAGACCTATATCTGTGCCAGAGATACGCAGTTTTATGGGATTAGCATGTTACTATAGTCGATTTATTAAAGATTTCTCCAGTATTGCTAAAAATATTACTCACCTGACTCAGAAGACTGCACCATTTGTTTGGTCAGAAGAATGTGAATCCAGTTTCTTAGACTTGAAGAAAAGATTAACTAGTGCTCCGATGTTGACTATTCCATCAGCGAGGACATGTTATTGCTTATGTCTCGAGACAATTGAAGCCACATGAATCTCGCTACCCAATTCATGATCTTGAATTGGCGGCTATCATATTTGCATTGAAGATTTGGCGACATTACCTATACGGTGAGAAATTTGAGATCTATTCTGATAACAAGAGTCTGAAATATCTATTTTCACAGTCAGAACTGAATATGAGGCAGCGAAGATGGATTGATTTATTGAAAGACATTGATTGTGAAATCCAATACTCTCCGAGGAAATCTAATGCAGCAGCTGATGCACTGAGTTGAAAGGTATGTTCTTTATCCTTATCGACGATTGGTGTTTCAAATTTGATTGAAGATTGTTGTTTGTCTGGATTAGTATTTGAAACAGATTGTAGACCATTGAGACTGTATACTGTTCAAGTTGAACCAGAGCTGATTTTGAGAATTAAAGAAGCTCTGAAAGTTGATCAGAACGTTCAGAACTCGCTTGAGATGGTCAGAGCAGGGCATCGATCCAAGTATCAGGTTCGTGATGATATATTGTATGTGAATAGTCGTCTAGTTGTGCCCGATGTTTCAGATTTGAAACGACAGATATTGTCAGAAACGCACAGTAGTCGATTCAGTATTCATCCCGGTGGCAGAAATATGAACAATAACTTGGAAAGACAATTTTGGTGGAAACAGATGAAAGCAGATATTGCCGAATTTGTATCCAAATGTCTGAATTTCCAACAGGTAAAAGCAAAAATAAAGAAACCAGGAGGTCTGTTGCATAGCTTATCCATTCCTGAATGGAAATAAGATCACATTTCCATGGATTTTGTGACGAAGCTACCATGTTTCTCCCGAGGTTGTGATGCGATTTGGGTGGTGATTGACAGATTGACCAAATCAGCATGTTTTATCCCGTACAAGATGACGTACAGGCATGACCAGATGGTAGAGATTTATGTCAGATAAGTGGTTAGATTGCATGGAGTGCCAAAGTCGATTGTATCAGACCATGATCCTCGATTTTACTTCGCACTTTTAGCACAGTTTGCAGCAAGCTCTAGGTATTAATTGCACCTTAGCACCGCATATCATTCACAGACAGACGTACAGTCAGAGCGGACTATCCAGAAATTGGAAGATATGATTAGAGCTGTAGTGCTAGTTTAGGCACTAGTTGGCAAGCTTCTTTGCCACTTTGTGAGTTTTCGTACAACAACAGCAATCAGACGAGTACAGAGATGGCTCCGTTTGAAGCGTTGTATGGCAAGAAGTGCAGATCTGTATTGGGATGATCTTTCTGAGGTATCTAAAATTGGGCCTGATATTATTCGAGATATGACAGAGAAAGTGAAGCTGATTCGACAGAGAATGAGAACAGCTCAAGACAGACAGGCCAAATATGCCAATGTTCATCGTCGACCTCTACTATTTGAGACAGGAGACAAAGTATTTTTTAAGATTTCTCCTTTCAGAGGCGTTGTCAGATTTGACAAGGAAGGGAAATTGTCTCCACAATATATTAGGTCGTACGAGATTCTCGGGAAGATAGGAGATCTTGCCTATCGACTCGTCCTACCGCCTTCTCTATCTGGAATACATGATGTCTTTCATGTATCTTCATTGCGGAAATATCTTCCTGATGCTTCACATATTCTTCAGCCAGACGAGGCCAAACTTGATGAGACTCTGAGTTGTTTTGAAAAGCCGATCCAGATTCTTGATCGTAAAGAAAAGCAACTTAGAACGAAGACTATTCTGCTTGTGAAAGTTAAGTGGAGTCGTCATGGCATTGAAGAAGCTACTTGGGAGACTGAATCAGACACGAGGCAGAAATTCCCAGAGCTATTTCACTGATGTTAGTTTCCTGTTTAGCTTCTGCTATACATTTCTTATTTGATATGATTTGACTACCTGTGATTTCGGGAACGAACTCGTATCTTAGGGGGGAGAAATGTAATGCCCAAGATTTTATTTTGTTAATCCGAGATGATTAATTGATGAATTGACATGATTATGAAGGACCACGCCTAGATAAGAATTGAGAAGGCATGAATTATGTGCGAGGAAAGAACACCTCGCACATATGCGCGAGAAGATGCGCGCATATGCTCGAGACAGGCAGAGAACCTCGCGCATATGCACGAGATAGGGCGCGCATATGCGCGAGCTGGTGCACTTGACAAATGCCGAAAGAATAGGTCTCACGCATATTCGCGATCTTTGGGCGCGCATATGCGCGAGCTGGAAAATGTTGATGCGCAGAGACCAGTAGGTCTAGCGCATATGCGCCGAGGAAGGTCGCGCATATTTGCGAGACGTGCTGCACAAAAGAGTGAGCCACGTTTCTTGGCCATGCATAATATATATATATCAACTCTTCGATTGTTTCCTCAGAAGATTTAGAAAGAACCGAGAATTCCAGGGAAGAATTTTAAGCTTTTGATTTTAGAATTGTGATTCTGCAAAAATCTAACCGTTCGATTTTTTATCCGTATATATTTTCGTGTTCCTCTCGTCAAGAACGTCAAGAGAATGTAAGTTTTATTGATTTCTAGCATGGTTCGAAATTTATATGTTGGAGGAATCATGATTTGATTTTTATGATGTGTTCTTGAGATATTAGACATCGTATAATCGCAGTCAGATCGAAGAACAGATACCGTATGAAATTGTTATGATTTTTCAAATTTGATTTGATTAAAATTATTTCCTGTATTTCGAGATTGTACCGTTATGCCGTCAGAATTTGATAAGATTGAGATGTCTTGTTTGAATGGAATGGTTATATTGTATATGTCGAATTTCATTGCCAGATTGAGTATTGACAGCTTTGAATTCAAGAATTCGACTTCGCCAGATCGACAAAAGAAAGGTATAAATCAATGTTAACCGGGAGATACGACTTGAGTTAGATTCGACTTGTGTTCCCAAAACCACATACTTATTTGTTATTGCTTTAATAGCTTTGTATTCATTGAATGTATATGCTTGTTCTATTGATTTATAGAAAAGCAGAGAAACGAAGATAGATATCAAGAAAGAGTAATGGGCAGATGTGCCTAGTCATTGGCAGAGGTGCCAAGACACTGGATGTTTGGTTTATATAGATGGTGCTTAGGATTAGATCGACTTCTATTGCAGAGATTCGATATAATGTGCCAACGTCCGGGAACTGGGATCCCTAGATTTGAGAAGAGTCTAGCAATAGATTTAGAGTCAAGAGTTTGACTTACAGATTTGTATGGATTCATGTTTCATAGATTATGTTACATGTTGATTAATAAATGTTTTATGCTTTTGTATATGTTTATATGAAATGCATGTATTCTTTATACAAGGAATTATATTTTCACCGAGTTATCCGGCTGTTGTTGTGTTTGTATGTGTGCATGACAACAGGTGGGATAAGATCAGGGTCAAGAAGAGAATGAGGGATCAAGATTAGAGTGGAGATCCGGACTTAGAAGTAGACTTGGTTTTCAACACTTGATGTAGTGATTGAACCTTAGTTGGTTATGAATGTATGTTGTACAAGACTTGTACTTTTTATCTTGATGTTAATATTGTAAATGAAATAAGATTGATTTTCATATGTTGCGCACTCATGTATTAAAAAAAAAATTTAGACCCAAATTAATTAATTGATCCGAATAATCCTAAAGACGATTAAGAAGATGAATTAGGTTCGGGTCCTCACAGGCGTGGTCTCTGGAGATTCAAGAATACCAATGGAGGCGAAGTGTAGGCATTATATGTGGCCTCCCAGATCTGGATATGTGGTCAAAGATGGATTAAGCGGATAAATATTGAATATAGAGACGCCAGAGTTCTCAGATGTAGACGGAGACAGTGAGCGGTGGTTATAGAATGGAGAGCTTGTTGAAGATTTTGTGGTAAGGGCTAAGAGAATGAATATCAGATCTGCATATATGAAGTTTATATAGTCAAACATAGAGGCAATTCCCTATCGCGCAGGTGCGCGAGCCGGTCTGACTCACTAGTCCAAGTCCAATTCAAGCAGCACAGTCGGTATGCTTTTGTAAGGGTGAGCGCTCCACCCTGTATCCATTGCATGAAAAGGTGCATCATGGGCCCACGATGTTATAGTATGGATGTGCCTAGAGTTCTGATTTTCAACGAGGAAAACTCACAAAAAGCGCGGTGGTGATCTAGCTCTACACTTCCTTTTCGTATTTTGTTCCTACAAAAATTTATATTAACGTACTTTAGTTGACATGAAAATATGCGACCTTACTAAAGTGGTGAAGACCCAAAATTTTACTATACAAAGAGATAATGTACCAAGTTGATTTTTGTTTTGCATTGAAAATGAATTATGTCATGGAGGAGAATAAATTACATGCAACCTTTGGCATGCAAGGGGAAGGCCTAAAGTCACATTGGTGATTACATATCATAAACCATGAAACCTTTGGCATGGAGAGGGAAGATCTAAAGTCACATTGGTGCCTATAAATTGTGGCAAAGGAATGAGTGAAATCACATCAAAACATCAAAAATTCTCTCCAAAAGTTGCAATTTTCGAGTACAAAAAACTCTGCCCAATTTCAGAAAGTTTTGCTCTTTTTTTACACTTCTAAATCAGATCTCCATCGTTCAGAATACAGCTACACGTGTTTTGAGCAATATATCCAAAATTCAAATTGATCCAACGGTTCAATTAGGCGCAAACATCTTTACAAAGTGACTGATTTTTCAGTGTCAAACTCCAACATGTTCATTCCAAAATTTTTGGAACAAACTTTTAAGTGGGCTTTTGCTATGTATTTCTTTGTATTTTAAACTTTGCACAAGTATTTCATGACATGCTTGTATGTGTGTCAAACCATTTTCGAAAAATGATATTATATATTTCATAAAATCTCGACCGATGTACGATATGTTCCTTCTATTTCTGATGTTCTTTGATTCTGCTGAGTTCATTAAAAAATTTCAATAAGTGTTGTTTGATACATCTTATTATGTGGTGCACTTTTATGATTTGAGTGAGATATGGAACGACGATAGTAAATTCTATATGGCCCTATCAGTGGGTATAAAATTGTGTTTTGGCCCACATCAATGGTATAAAACTGTGTTATGTCTGGCCACATCAGTGGGTATAAAACCGTGTTCTGGCCTCACCCCTTAGAGGATTAACATATGGGGGACAATTTTACCATGGTAAACGAGATGGATAATAGTGTTTTCATTTGTTCTGATTTGTTCTTTTCTGAATTGTCTGATAATCTCTGTTTCACATTGTTATTCTGATTTTGATCTAATATGATATACTACGTTTTGAAAATCTGTTTTCATTATGAATTTTAAAATATCTTTATATGTAATTGTGGTAATGCCCCAACTTGCTGAGTGTTTTCCAAAACAGTCACCCCTTACATCTCTTCATAGATATGAAAGAAAATCAAGTAGACAATGATGAATAAGACATGCTCCGGGGTTGGTGATGAAGTTTAGAGATATGAAGGTTTATTGCTTATGTTCTTCCTAAGTTTTGATTCAAGTTGTACAACGCTTCCGCACTTTTTATTTCATTTGGAATTTGTCGCTGTAAGACAAGATTATTTTGAGTTAATGATGAAATTGATTGGTTTTGGTTTTATACTGAACTATGAGGCTTGTTGTTTAGCGATTATGTGATTGTTGAACAACATCGGTGTTGGCTAACCCCGGTCTCGGGACGTGATATTTAAGTGATATCAGAGCCGCCAGGTTCATAATCCGGCTAGGAGTTTGATAGAGAAAATTTGGCGAAGTCAAATTTGGGCAAAAGCTCATGATTTCCCATCCAAATCATTCTGATATATCACGATCATCTCCGTTTTTTTAAATCTTCAAATTTAAGTTTTCACCATAATTGGATGGCTTATACTTTTGCATAGTGTCTCGAAACTCAATCTTACTGCTTTCAATCTATGTGTGATTACCACTTCTTTCTGCTTTTGGAAAATCCCATTCTGTTCGATCCAAATACCTTTCTTATCTGATAATTAAATTTTGATCCCTTTTTCATTTGATATGTATTGGAAATGACCACCCCTCGTACACGTGCTCAAGCCGCCCTTCGCAAGCTTCAACTTACCATTGAAAACCAAACATGAGACATCGAAACCATAAAGGCTCAACTCGTTAGAGGAAAATAAGGAAAACAAGAACTCATGGAGAATAGGAACCTGCTTCAAACTGATTTACAATGTCTCACTCATAATCTTGATCGAGTTCGAGAGCCAGATCACCCTAACCCTACGTAAACCATCTCACATGGTACGACTAGTTTTCCTTAACCGAAAGTTGATAGTAAGGATTGAAACTGAGAAGGATCTTTCAAAGCACTCTCGTTATCAACATGAAGACCTTGCTAGCGAGCAAGAACATTATATTGCTAAGATTCACAGCGCTATGGATAGGCTGCAAGAACAAAATAACTATATGCACCTTGTCGTGGAAAACGTGAAAGAAGAAGAAGAAGTACCTATGGATGAAGTGGAAAAAGAGCAGTGATGATGGAGAGATGATAAGGTAGGCTAGACGGGTATTATGGTTATGAAGGATCGTGTGATGGGCACGTTGAGGTGCTTCAAACACAATATTCTCCAAGATCTGTAATAGTTCGTGTTCAAAGAATGTATATACCGATGAATTAGATCGAGTTTGGTTTTAAACCAAGCTGAAATACTCGAAGTAATCTTTAATAAGAAACACTGATATATTTTATATTTTGTGCAACTGAATAACTGAAAGTAACATGGATCAGTTCTGGCTTATATCAATTCAGTTATGGATAGAACTGAACCGATATCAGCTGAACTGATCAAATTAGTTAAGAACAAAAAAAGCGGTTAAACAGAAATAACACAAGATATGTGTTGGAAACTGAATTTTGATATTTGACAAACTAAGCGTCTAACTGATTTAAAAAGAATGTTAACCGAACTAAAACATGTTGCCATTAACTGAAGAAAAACACGCAGACTTTCGAAGGAAAATGAACCAGGAACTGAACTACACAGACAAATAACTGATAAGTTGGAACTGATTAGTTACTACAAATAGTTGTGAGCTTCTCAACTACATACTATCAGCTGATCCCTTAAATTTACACGTTCTCAGTTAAGATATTCAACAGACAAAAGCTGACTGCAACAAGTAGTGGTATCGCCGCATTACAGAAAAGTTGCAGTGCACGAATGTCTGAAGAATGTTAACATGGCATGCAACGGATAGAAATATTTAATATTACCGTTGGAGGGAAGCCTATATAGCAGAGAAGAGAAATTGAAGAAAAACACCAAAAAACCACTGAATCGTTGAACCTTTGAATTTTTTAACACTCGAAATCTATTCAGTTACTCTGCTGAAATTTTTGTAAACAAAAAAGCTCACGCTTATTGCATACATCCATAGCTGCTAGGATATAATTCGAGCTTTCAACACAAACTATATTACTCAATCTATAAGAGATCATCTGTGTTAGATTTATTCAGTTCTATTGAGTTTTGAAAAAGATTTTGTAACTAAGAGTTTCAGTTTCGCATTGTTAAGTCCAAAACTGAAGTGGGTCTGTACAAGTGTTTGTATCCATCAAAGTCTTTTAGTGAATATCCTATAATTGAGATAGAAGGGGTGACATAGGAGTGTTTGAAATCTCCGAACATCCATAAAATCCCGTGTCTTATCATTTCATTTTTTATTCTATCTATCAGTCAGTTTATTTGTGCACAACTATTTGTTAACCGATTGATATTGACTTAAAAGATTCCTGAGTATGAGTTTATCACTAAACTGACTCATCAGTCGAAAAGGTTTTGAAAATTGAATGTGTTTATTCAACCCACATTCTAAACACTCTTTCACCCTTAACTGATCATATCAAGTGGTATCAGAACGGTTGAATCTTGTTCCAGAATACTTCCATATACTAACTGATCAATATGTCTTCATTCAATAAAATTCCAATGTTCTCCAGAGAAGACTTTGATGATTTGAAAATCAGAATGCAGGCTCATTTAGCTGCACAAGATGATGACATGTGGTACGTTATAACAGACGGACCCATGAAAATATTGAAGGCAAATATAGCTGTTGCTATAACTGATGGGGGACAACATTGTATTGAAAAACCCCGAGAAGAACGGACAGCTGAAGATAAAAGCCAATGTGGACAACGTGGCAAAAGACATATTATACAAAACGCTAGATAAATTCACTTTCCGCAAGATAAAAAAGTGCAAAACTGCTAAGGAAATATGGCAGAAACTAATACAACTTTGTGAGGGAAATGAGCAAACAAAAGAGAATAAGCTATCTGTTGCTGTTCAAAAGTTTGACAACATCAAGATGAAGAATGGTGAATCCATGCATGAGTATGATGAAAAAATAAGCCGCATTATAAACGAACTGAATGCAGTCGGAAAGGAGTATTCAAACAAAGAGGTAGCACTGAAGGTAGTCAGATGTCTTCCCAAGGAATGAGATGTTAAGACCATGGCAATGAGAGAGTCAAAGGACCTGAACAAGGTCGAATTTCATGACTTATTTGTTGAATTAAAAGCGTACTAGTTTGAGCTGCAAACCAGAGAAGGAGAACCTTCTACATCAGCTGCTACAACAGCCTTAACTGCTGTCAAGCTGGAGCCAGCTAGTTCATTTGACAAATCTACTGATCAGTTAAGTAATGATGCTATGTCATTATTCATCAAAAGATTTGGAAGATTCATGACAAGAAACCAAGGAAATTTCCAAAGACAGTATTAGAAGAATCATTCCAAAGAAGAACCTATTGCTTGCTACAACTGTGGCAAAACTGGCCGTTTAATTGTTTACTGTCCCAAGCATATGACGACAGTCGTGGCTCAACTGAGAAAGGAAAGAAATCCTGTGAGCACAAAAGAAGATCAAAATATGACAAGAAATTTTACAGAAAGAAGTATGAGGTTCTTCTAGCTGAGGAAAGAAAGTCAAAACGGGCAGAATCTGACAGTGATGATTCAGATTTTGAAACCTTGAGCTATTCCAGTGACGATGATGAAGAAGTCAAGTGTCTAATGGCTAATGACACAGAACTGGAGTCAACAAGTCAACATATATTTGACTTTAGATCAACTGATTTCACACGAGATGAACTCATTTCTACACTTCATGACATGGTAAATGAATATCACAAACTTGCCTTATCTTTTGAAGAGGTCAGAGCAAAGCAAACAGATCCAAAAGATAATAAAACTTAAACTGATGAATTAGTTGATCTGTTGAGTCTTAAACGAGAGATTTCTGAGCTCAATGCTGAAAGAAGCAAGAATCAATCAATGATTCAACAGTTGATGCTTGAAAATTTAAAGCAAACTGAGCTTATTAAAGCATAGAACAAATTATCTGTTGCATTAGCTGAAATGCAATATAAGCAAAAATCAGTTACTGATAAAACTGGTTCAGGGTTCATCCACCAAGATGAAACTTCCACTAGTGATACTCAACCAAAACTGAATTCAAAAAAAGAGAAATATATCCACTTTGTAAAATCAGTTGTGATACAAGAACAACTAGAGCCAAGTAAACCAGTTATACAGCCTACAGAAAATAAGAACAAGGCTAGAAGATATGGTATTGATTATAGCCCAACATTTTCAACTGACCCACAAAGTCAGTTATAAAAAAGATTCAGTAATAAATACTTGAACTATTCAAATGGCTACTCCAATTACTTTAACTGCAAGCTAGTTTTAAAAAGATATCGGCTGAATAACCAGTTGAAAAAGGCTATTACTCATATTGCTTCATCTGCACTCTATACATCAAGCACACACAAGCCGAGAAAAACAATCTGGAACACAGTAACTTGAAGGTCAGTTAGATTTATCCAAGTCTGGGTTCCTAAAGGACTAATCATTTTTGGACCCAAATAGTTGTGGGTACCAAGATTATATGTTGTGTGTGATTGCAGATGACAGGTACAAACAAAGAATCAATCTGGTTTCTGGACAGTGGATGCTCACGTCATATGACAGGGGATGCAAGTTTGCTATCCCAACTGATCAAATACACTGGTCCAAACATGAGTTTTAGAAACAACTCCAAAGGTAAAACTATGAGTAAGGGTAAGCTTATGCATGGTAACTCTACGATTAAAGATGTTTTATTAGTTGAGAATTTGAAGTATAACTTGATTATCATCAGTCAGTTATGCGACAAAAATTTCTCAGTTCAGTTTGACAGACACAATTGTTCAGTTAGAAACTCAAATGATGAGGTCATCCTAACTGGCAATCGTTGTGGGAATACCTACAAAGTCAGTTGGACTGAACAAACTTATGCACCAGTTTGTCTTAAAGCTTCCAAATATTTTAAAAACTGGTTGTGGCATAAGAGATTGAACCACTTAAACTTTAAATCCATTGCATATCTGGGTATCCATGATCTTGTAACTGGTTTGCACATAATAGATTTTTCAGAAGATAAAATTTGTTCAGCATGTCAGTTTGGTAAGCAAGTAAGATCTTCATTTAAAAACAATGGTTGTAAATCATCTTCTCGATGCTTAGAACTGCTACATATGGATCTTTTTGGTCCTATACCAGTCATGAGCTTAGGGGGAATGAAATACACTCTAGTAGTCGTGGATGATTTTTCAAGATTTACTTGGGTTATCTTTCTCAAATCGAAAGACCAGACTGTTGTACAACTGATTAAGCTTTTTAAAAGACTTTTAAATGAAAAATCAGTTGAAATTGATTGAATAAGGTCTGATCGAGGGACTGAATTCATCAATCAAAATCTTTCACAATTTTAGAAAATGCTGGAATCAAGCATGTGCTCTCAGAAGCAAGAACTCCTCAGCAAAATGGTGTAGCTGAGAGAAGAAATCGGACCCTTAAAGAAGCTGCTAGAACAATGCTTGCTGACTCTGATATTTTTCAAAGATTGTGAGTAGAAGCAGTAAACACTGCATGTTACACTCAGAACAGATCAATGGTCAACAAAAATCATGTGAAATGACAGTATGAGATTTGACATAGACGTAAAAGTGTGGTTTCCTATTTCAAAATATTCGGCTGTAGATGCTTTATTCTTGACAATGACATGATGCTAAATATGTAGAGGGAATATTTTTGTGATATTCTTCAATTAATAAAGCTTACAAAGTTTTTAACAAATGCACTTTGAATGTAGAAGTGTCTATTCATATTGTATTTGATTAATCTGTGCTAACTGATAAGCCAACTGAACCAGTTGATCGCTTTATAGATATCAGTTTGGAGGATGATAATGAAGAGGAGAATCATATTAATCGAAACATCCTTCAAACACCAGAACCAGAAGTGCTGGATCAATAAGTTGAACAAGAAATTATTACTGATAGTCAGTTGGTGGAGTAAAATGATAACAATCAGTTACCAACTGATACAACAGCAACTGAAGCTGAAGAAAACATTCAGTTGCCAACTGAAGTTGCTGAGATGAATGCAACAAATTGTTGCGACTTTGATTGTTGCACTCCCAAGAGCAGGTTGTCCACAAGTAGTATAATTCGATGAGTTCGAATATCGTATCCACGAAGAGGCTAAGGTAATTAAAAGTCCACTACAATGTGTTTTTATTTATTTTTTATTTTAGTTGTTTGAATCTTTAATTGGTAATTTTCAATTGTTCAAATTTTAATTTAAGTAGTTGAGATTAAAGGATCCACTCTTGATATTTTAATAAAGTTAACATTAACGAACATTATTGAAATCCACTTAATAAAATGGTTCCAATATATTAAATAATCATATTTATATTATGTTATATATTATTATCTTATAAGTATATAATATATAATAAAACTTATAAAATCTTATAAGTATATAATATATAACAAAACTTATAAATGTTGTCAAGTATTTATTGTGCTATATATATATTTGTAAACACTAAATCAAGGTTCCCACTTTAAATGGTTGGTAAAACAAAACTAACATTTAAATGGTACCAAGAAATTAATATTATGATATTTTTATATATAGTAAATCAAGGTTTCCACTTTAAATGGTTGGTAAAACCAAACAAACATTTAAATGGTTCCAAGTAATTTAATATTATAATATATTCATATATAATAAATCAAGGCATCCAATTTAAATGGTTGGTAATACCAAACTAACATTTAAATGGTTCCAAGAATTTAGTGTAACATATAGCAACAACAAATCAAAACTCCCACTTATAAGTAGGGTATAAAAATGCTTAAAGAAATAAATATAACATAAACAATTAATAATGATTAAATAATATAAAACATAGATTCTTACCTTTTAGTAACATTATTATCATGCCAAGAGTTTCACCTTTTCATCTCAACTTTAGGAAGTTAGCTATTCATTATTCAAAGTGTAAAACTTTGAATATGAAATTAACATGCTAATTATATTTAAATGAAGAAATAAAAGAAAAATATAGAGAGAAATATTATGAACTTAAAGGTTTGTTCATAGAATGAGGGATATCTCAATACATTACAATGCACCCCTATTTATATCCAAATTTGGGGAGACAACCACAAATAAAATATTATGTTTTACACCTAAGTTTTCATTGGTGTTCCAAGAAATTAATATTTTAATGCACATCACTTTTGAAAATCTTTCCATCCGAATTTTTTTTTCCACATAAAAAAAAACATGTAGATATCTGAGTTGTTGAGTTGTGGTATTTTTTTCACACCATTTGACCAAGCAATTTGAGAGATATGGTCAAAATAATAGAGCATGGTAAAACTGCCACTCATTTGGTAACTTTATTTGTTGCTTAATTTGATCCCAATTGTGAGAGGATTTTTATCTCATTCTTGTCAACAATATTGTAGATATTATAATTAACTTTCTAGAGGTCCAAGAATCACCTTAATCCCATTTGCAACGCCAAGTTTATTCTTGTTTTATCGAACCTGTAAAAAATAGTAAAAACTTATAATTACACAACAACTTATATTTTATACAATTTATTATAAAACATATAATATTTAAATTTAATAAAACAAAAACTATATATTTATATTATAAAACATTTAATTAATATACAATTTTTTATCTTTATCACAAATACATAATAAAGATGGCAGAAATCACATCCACGAGAACTGGTAATAGTTAATCCATCTGATCCGATAAGAACTAGGAATCAAATGATTAATTTATTTGTTCATTCTGCTTTTGTTTCCCAACTTGAACCTAAGAAAACTGATGAAATTGTTGCTAATCCTATCTGGATAAATTCAATGCAAGAAGAACTAAATTAATTTACCCATAACAACATTTGGAACTTAGTTCCAAGACCAGTTTCTAAAACCATTATAGGTACAAAGTGGGTATACAGAATAACTGAAAGAAGACGGTTCAGTTGTGTGCAAAAAAGCAAGACTTGTAGTACAGGGTATAAGCAAGAAGAAGGAATAGATTACAATGAAACTTATGCACTAGTTGCAAGACTGGAGGCAATAAGAATATTCCTTGCCTATGCATCTTTCAAGAACTTTAAAGTCTACCAAATGGACATGAAGAGTGCATTCTGAATGGTCAGTTGTAGGAAGAAGTATATGTTGAACAACCACCAGGTTTTGTTCATCACTCTCTTCCGATCATGTCTATCATTTGAACAAAGCCTTATATGGTTTTAAACAAGCTCTAAGAGCTTTGTATGAAACTCTTTCAAAATTCCTAACTGATCATGATTTTACTGTTGAATCAGTTGATAAGACTCTGTTCAAATTCACAAAGAATGATCACATTTTACTTTTGAAAATATATGTCGATGTTATTATTTTTGGATCAAATAACCCCAAATTATGTGAGAAATTTGCCAAGTTAATGCAAGAAAAATTCGAGATGAGTATGATGGATGAACTGACATTTTTCCTCGATCTACAAGTTAAGCAACTAGAGACTGGTATCTTTATCAGTCAAAACAAATATACAAAGGAACTGCATAAGAAATTTGGCATAAAAACATGTTCATCTGCAAATATTCCCATTAGTTCATCAATCAAAAGAGACAATGATCGAGGGGGAATATCAGTTGAGACGACATTGTACAGATGTTTAATAGGTTCATTATTTTACGTAAGTCCTAGTCGTCCTGATATTGTATTTTTTGTTTGCATGTGTGCTAGATTTCAGGCAGATCCTAAGCAATTGCATTTTTCAGCTGCCAAACGTATTTTAAAATAAGCACATAAAATGTAGGTTTATGGTATGCTAAGGATTCTTCTTTCAATTTAGTAGGATATTCAGATGCAGATTATGCAGGATGTAAGCTAGATCGTAAAAGAACCAGTGGATCTTGTCAGTTTCTAGGAGACAGACTGATCTCATGGTAGCAAGAAGCAAACATCCGTAGAAACTTCCACAACTGAAGCAGAATATCTTGCTGCTGGAACCTGTTATGCCCAAATGATCTGGATTCAACAACAACTGAAAGAGTATGGAGTCATTGCAAAAGAATCACCAATATTTTGTGATAATACAAGCATGATTGCAATTACATACAACTGATAAGTGCATTTTATGCACTTAAATTATCTTTATAATTCATACAGATTGTTGGTCTTTTTGGACAGAATTATGCGTTCCGTGTTGTTTTTGGTGTGAGTACAGGATTAGGTACGACTACGACGTGGGCATGAAAATGCATTAAAATGGTGCTTATGAGAAGAAGGGTGAGAAAAACAGGAGCCGAGGGCAAAGCAACGGCGCACATGCGTGACTTATTCCCGCGCACATGCGCTACTGGCAGAAAGATTGGCGCACATGCATCCCCACAGCCGCGCACATGCGCGACCCATACAGTGAGTCTCGCGCATATGCGCCGCTCATGGCTCGCATGTGCGCAAGAGACAACATGCGACAACCCGAGAGCAGCGCGCATATGCGCCGCTCATGGCGCGCAAGAAGAAGACAAGCACGAGAAGCACCCGCGCATATGCGCGAGTTTGTGCCGCGCATATGCGCGCGGCGCGTACAGTCAGAACAAATAAGAGTTTCGCGTGGATTTTAGGGGTTCCGAAATATTTTTAGCACAGCCGTCACACCACTCGAGAGAAAAGGAGAAAAAGTGAGAGCGCACGGAGCACGAGACACGAAGAACGGAGATAGAAGACGTTGAATCCGGACACGGAGAAGCACTTTCATCTCTCGCCAACACGTTCTTAATTCGGTTTCTTACTTTTACGTTTTTAATGATTACAAACAGGTTTTGTGGTGATTTAAATTCGAGCATGAACTAATTTTATTTTCTAGAGATTGATGTAGTCGTGGTTGAACCTATGTGAATGACGATTTGAATTTTCATTGAATTATTTCATCGTGTTTATTTGTGATTTCTTGTTTTTAATGCTTTTGAATTACTGGCCATAATTCGATTGATTACATAATTGAAATCTAACACTCGACAGAGGAGATTGAAATTAGGACAGAAGAAATCACATCGTTAGATATTATAACGTGCAAAAGACGTATAACTCTGACGAATCCATAAAAGAACCTTGTTTACATTTACTACGTGTTACGTGATTTTGAATAGAAATATTAAAATCAGTAATAGGTAGTACATTTCTATTTAACACTCGACAGAGGGAATAGAAAATATTGTGAGTTCTTGGTTAATTAACTTGGTGCAATTTAATTTAATGTTAGTCAATGTTAATTTAGCATAGGGGAGACTCGACGAAATCATATCTCTAGATTTATTTTCTCAGTGAATTTTCTGCTGCGTGCTAGAATTACAGGAATTGTTATTTTATTTGAATTGATTTTAAACCAACTATTTGATTTGTTTAAATAAAGTTGAGCTATGTCAATTGTGGTAATTAATATACAGTTTTAAATATTTACTCTTCGTGAGATCGATATCTGTACTCTAACCAGTACTGAAACTTGACACCGTATACTTGCGGTAGTGAAAACACGCGACAAGTTTTTGGCGCCGTTGCCGGGGAGTAAACTATTTAATTGCATATTGATATCATTACTAATTAGTCTTTACTTTAATTTAGAATTTATTTTATTTTATTTTATTTTATTTACCTTATTAATCTATAATCTTTTTGTTTTGCAGTGCATGCGAAGATTTCAAAATCCCGACTTGCTAATTTTTTATCCGGAAATCGAAAGAACTGCCAGGAGATTAAGGAAAGCAAGGAGAGAAGAAATTAAACCGATGGCTGAAAACAGAGATAATCAGAATGAGCTCCCTAGAGAGGTGCCAATCCGGGAACATTTCCGCCCAGTCATCAACGCTCACTACTCTGGAATAGCTCGTGGAACTATTGCTGCTAATAATTTCGAGCTAAAGCCCGCACTCATCAACATGGTTAAACAGAACCAATTTGGAGGAGCAGCCACCGCAGATCCCCATCTTCACCTCAGAACTTTTCTGGAGATCACGGATACGGTAAAAATGAACGGTGTTTCTGACGAAATTATTCGATTGCGCCTGTTTCCGTTTTCTCTCAGGGATCATGCTAGGAGCTGGCTCCAATCTCTACCACTGGGAAGTATTACTACTTGGGCAGATTTGGTTACGAAGTTTTTGTCAAAGTACTTCCCTCCTGATAAATCTGCTCAGCTGAAAATAGATATCACCAACTTCAGGCAGAGAGAATTTGAAGTGTTATATGAGGCTTGGGAGCGATACAAGGAATTACTCAGGAAGTGCCCGAATCATGGCTATGCAGATTGGGTGCAGATTGAGTTATTTTACAATGGTTTAGACAACTAGAGGGAATGTGGATGCAGCCGCCGGAGATACTATTTTTTCTAAAACACCTGATGAGGCCTATGATTTGCTTGAACAGATGACCATCAACAGTTATCAGTGGCCGAGTGAAAGATCTGGATCAAGGAAACCTGCTGGAGTGTATGCTGTAGACCCGATCACATCACTTACTGCACAGGTTTCGGCATTGACCGCACAGATTGCAGCGATGAACAAGCCAGGCCAATCTACGTCTGATGTAGCATTGGTGACTGCTGAGGAAGAGCCAGTTGTGGAGGAAGCTCAGTACATCAACAATCGCGGCTTTGGAGGTTATCGAGGTAATCCTCCCCCTAATACTTATCATCCAGGTTTGAGGAATCACGAGAATTTCTCCTATGCAAACAACAAGAACGTATTGAATCCCCCACCGGGGTTCAATACACAAAAAGGGGAAGGAAAGCCATCTTTTGAAGATCTGGTTGGCACATTTGTGACTGAGTCTGGGAAGAGGATGGCGAGAACTGAGTCTCGTCTTGATAATATGGAGACACACATGGGCAATATGGGTGCCACGATGAAGTCCTTGGAAACACAGATTGGGCAACTAGCCAATGCTTTAAAAGATCAGAATCGAGGACAGTATCCCAGCAATACCAAGGTGAATCCTAGGGAACAGTGAAAGGCTGTCACACTTAGGAATGGCAAGGAAGTCGGAATTCCAGAGCCTGCTGAAGAAAGTGTAGAGGTTACAGTCGAGGAAGATGAAGGAAAGAGCGAAAGTGTTGGAGAAGAGAAAGTATAGGAACCTGAGAAAGTACTTAAACCGCAGCCCTTACCAAAGGTGAATCTTCCATACCCACAGAGGTTCAAGAAGAAAGGACTAGATGATCAGTTTGCGAAGTTCCTGGAAATTTTCAAGAAAATAAACATCAACATCCCATTTGCCGATGCATTGGAGCAAATGCCCAATTATGCTAAGTTCATCAAGGATGTGATGTCCAAAAAGAGGAAACTTCAAGAGTTTGAGACTGTAAAGCTGACCGAAGAGTGCAGTGCAATAATTCAAAGGAAATTACCACAGAAACTCAAAGATCCAGGGAGTTTTACTATTCCTTGTGTTATTGGTGGTTCTAGAGTAAATAGAGCTTTATGTGATTTGGGTGCTAGTATAAATTTAATGTCTTTTTCTATTTACAGGACATTGGAGCTTGGCGAGGTGAAACCTAGCAGTATTACTTTGCAGCTGGCGTACAGATCACTTACCTATCCACGAGGGATAGTAGAGGATGTGCTGGTAAAGGTAGATAAATTCATATTTCCTGCTGATTTTGTCATCTTAGATATGGAGGAAGACCAGGAGACGCCACTTATCTTTGGACGGCCATTCCTAGCTACTGGAAAAGCCTTGATTGATGTGCACAAGGGCGAGCTCACATTGAGAGTAGGTGGAGATGAAGTCGTGTTCAACATCTTCAACACCATCAAAGGACCAAATGTGGTAAGTACTTGTAATAGCATTGATATAATTGATTCATGTGTATCTCATGTTGGTGCAGGTAGGATGACAAAGGACTCTTTAGAGAGATGCTTGTGGGAGTCAGCTTCCACAGTGGATGAAGAGGACTGGGATGTGCGAGAGGATTTACTTGCCCTTAATACGCTACCTAAAGAAAAGAATAATGCAATTAAAGAGGTACCAAAAGCATCTCCTGAATTGAAATATTTACCGAGTCACTTGTGCTATGCTTTCCTATACGAGGGTTCGTCACATCCGATAATTATATCTTCTGCTCTTACTAGTGATGAGAAAGATAGGTTGTTGAGAGTGTTGAGAGAATTTAAATCTGCTTTGGGATGGACAATTGCTGATATAAAGGGGATTACCCCTACTGTTCGTATGCATAAAATATTGATGCAGGAGTCCTATACCCCCTATGTTGATCATCAGAGGAGGCTTAATCCAGCCATGAAAGAAGTTGTGAGGGCTGAGGTATTAAAATTGTTAAATGCTGGTGTTATTTATGCTATATCTGATAGTTCAGGGGTGTCACCAGTACAGGTAGTGCCTAAGAAAGGGGGAATAACTGTAGTAAGAAATGAGAATAACGAATTGATTTCAACTCGTCCAGTGACTGGTTGGCGAGTGTGTATAGACTACAAGAAATTGAATGATGCGACCATGAAAGATCACTTCCCCCTTCCCTTTATTGACCAGATGCTTGATAGAGTAGGTGGTTATCATTATTAGTGCTTTCTAGATGGTTATTCAGGTTACAATCAGATAGTCATTGCACCGGAGGATCAAGAGAAGACTACCTTCACTTGCCCCTACGGTACATTTGCTTTCAGGAGAATGCCATTTGGTCTCTGCAATGCACCTGCTAATTTTCAGCGGTGTATGATGGCCATATTTTCTGCTATGGTCGAGGAAATAATGGAAGTTTTTATGGATGATATTTCTGTGTTTGGTTCATCTTTTGATCATTGTTTGCAGAATCTAACGCTTGTTTTGCAGAGATGTCAGGCAAAGAATCTAGTGCTGAATTGGGAAAAATGTCACTTCATGGTCTCAGAAGGTATTGTGCTTGGGCATAAAATTTCGGCTAGAGGGATAGAAGTAGACAGAGCCAAAGTTGTGGCAATCAAAAAGCTCCCACCGCCGAAAAATGTGAAAGGAATCAGAAGCTTCTTTTGACATGCCGGGTTCTATCGTCGTTATATTAAAGATTTCTCTAAAATTACTAGACCTTTATGTAATTTGTTAGAAAAGGATTCAACATTTTTTTTTGACGATGATTGTTTGCAGGCGTTTAACAGGATCAAGGCAGCACTGATCTCTGCACCCATCATGATAGTGCCTGATTGGAAGGAGCCCTTTGAGCTCATGTGCGATGCTAGCGACTACGCTGTGGGAGCAGCATTGGGACAAAGGCGAGATAAGATGTTTAAAGCCATCTACTATGCAAGTCGTACACTCGATGCAGCCCAACAGAATTACACAACTACTGAGAAGGAGATGCTAGCAGTGTTGTTTGCATTCGAAAAATTCAGAACATACCTCATTGGCACCAAGGTAACTGCTTTCACTGACCATGCAGCTCTTCACTACTTGTTTGCCAAAAAGGATGCAAAGCCCAGGTTGATACGATGGATCCTCCTACTTCAAGAATTTGACTTTGAAGTCAAAGACAAGAAAGGTTGTGAGAATCAGGTGGCAGATCACTTGTCACGCCTAGAGTTGGAAGAAAAAACTGAAGGTGGAGTGATTAATGAGTCGTTCCCAGACGAACACCTCTTCAAGGTAAATGTTACACATCCTTGGTTCGCAGATATAGCTAATTTTCTTGCTGCAGGAGAATTACCACTAGATTTAACTTACCATCAAAAGAATAAATTTCTTCATGATACCAAGTTTTATCTGTGGGACGATCCTTTCTTGTTCAAGAGATGCGCTGATCAGATAATCAGACGATGTGTAGCAGAGGAAGAAGCGGGTACGATACTAGAGCAGTGTCATTCCTCACCCTACGGTGGACACTTTGGAGCATCTAGAATAGCAGCTAAGGTATTACAGTCAGGTTTTTATTAGCCTAATTTATTTAAAGACAGTTATACTTTAGTCAAGTCATGTGATAAATGCCAAAGAGTTGACAATATTTCTAGACGACATGAATTACCACTAACAAATATTTTGGTGGTGGAACTTTTTGATGTCTGGGGTATTGATTTTATGGGTCCATTCCCATCCTCTTTTGGTCAATCTTATATTTTACTTGCTGTTGATTATGTGTCAAAATGGGTGGAAGCAATCGCCACCAGTACTAATGATGCTCGAGTTGTTGTTAATTTTGTCCACAGGAACATCTTCACAAGATTCGGAACGCCTAGAGCCATTATCAGTGATGAAGGTACGCATTTCTGCAACAAAATTTTTAACTCACTATTGGCCAAATATTACGTGAAGCACAGGGTGACACTGGCATACCACCCGCAAGCCAATGGGCAAGCATAGATATCCAACCGGGAGATCAAACAAATATTAAGAAAGACAGTGAAGACAAACCGGAAGGATTGGGCGATCAAGCTAGATGATGCATTATGGGCATACAGGACTGCATATAAGACACCTATCGGGATGTCGCCTTATAGGTTGGTCTTTGGGAAAGCTTGTCATTTACCTTTGGAACTGGAGCACAAGGCATTTTGGGCTGTCAAAAAATTAAATTTTGATAAGGGAGCATCGGGCGAACAACGACTGCTGCAGCTGAATGAGATGGAGGAGTTTAGGAATGATGCATACAAAAATGCCAAGATATACAAGGAAAAGACCAAGAGATGGCATGACAAGCAGATTCTTCGACGACTTTTCGAACCATGGCAACAGGTGTTAATATTCAATTCCCGACTGAGGCTGTTTCCTGGTAAGTTAAAATCACGATGGTCTGGACATTCACGGTGGAAACAGTGTACCCACATGGGGCAATTGAGCTAAAATGCAAAAATGGTGAGACATTCAAAGTCAATGGTCAGAGAGTCAAGCATTACTTTGGAAATGAAGTGCGACACATGGACAACATCCCACTGGGAGAACCAAAGTAGACTGAAGAAAGTCAGGCTGATGATGTTAAACCAAGTGCTGTGTGGGAGGCAACCCACATTTATTTATTTTTGCATTTATTTTAATTATTTTATTTTATTTCGATTCCTTAGTTTATTAATTTTAATTTTTCGATTCAAGTATTAATTTGCCTTTTGTTATTTTTTGCAGGTATTTATTTATTTAAAAAAAAAATTGAGAATCGCTTGGACAGTGTGCTCCGCGCACATGCGCAACAAATTTCCGCGCACAGGCGCGATATTGGCAGAGGGTTTAGCGCATATGCGCCACTCCGGGCACGCACATGCGCGAAAATTACAGTGGCCTTGGCGCATATGCGCCACTCCGGGCGTGCATATGCGCCACATTCCAGCATGCAGGCCCGAAGCAGGCGCGCATATGCGCCGATTTAAGGCGCGCATATGCGTGCGACTGAAGTTTAAAAAAAAAAAAGGATCGCAAACCATTCTTCAGATTTTACACAGCAGCCCCCTCCCTTTTTCAGAAGTCCCTCACGCCTCCGCCGCCTTTGAAACGCCGCGCCGCCGTCGCCGCCATCAGCAAGCCGACCACCACAGCCTACACAACAGCCATCTTTCCACCAACACTCCGATTTCTGGTCACTCTCTCGTGAAGTCAAAGGTTTAATTCGAAATTTTTCTCCAATCTTGAAATTTGTTGAAGTTGGTGTCAATCTAGTGAGGAATTTGTGATATTGTGAAGTGGGTACGTCGAATTGGTATAAATCTTCTGTAATTGGATGTACGTTGAATTGCTTATTGGATTATTGGTGTGGTGCATTTGTAGTGTTTAAATTTGGGGGTTCAATTAGCTTTGATTTTGTCTGTTGGTTGAGTTTAAAGGGTGGTGTAACCATTGTTAATTGAGATGGCACCGAAGAAGAAATCAAAGAAGGGTGCTTCTTCTTCTGCGAGCTTTGATTCGCATCGATTTTGGAATGAAGAATCTCAACAAGTGTATGAGAGCTCGATGACTCGGTCGATTATCCCAGAGAGGGGATTTAATTTATCAACATTACGTGGTTTTATTAAGTGTGAACTGCAAAGAAGACAGTGGGTTGAATTTGCTCAACCGCCTCTAGACGCTGTGATTTCTGTCATGCGAGAATTCTATGCCAATCTGCGAATACGACATGATGAGTCAAAGGTACTGGTGCGAGTAAAATTGGTATCGTTCGATTCTCAGACGATAAATACGATATATCAGATGCAAACCTCGAAGAAGACGAGTACAGTTCATTCTTAGACGATGGGGTTGATTGTTTAGAGGTCATTCGGACTGTGTGTCGGCAGGCGCCGTATGGAAAATGAGCGCGAGTGGTCCATTCTCACTGAAGAAATCCGAGATGAACCCTGATGCTAGTGCGTGGACGTCATTCGTGTTGGCTCGGGTTCTCCCATCCTCACATTACCACGATGTAACCAAAGACAAGGTTGCGCTTATCTTTGCGATTTTGATGGGCAAATCTGTTAATTTGGGAAGAATAATATATGGATCGATCATGAGAGCCGGCATAGGGTTAGCCCCGGTCGCCCTTCCATGCCCTCAAATTGTCAGCGAACTATGCAGACAGGCCGGCGTCTCTTGGTCGCCTGATGAGCAAGTGCTTAAGCCGAAGGCTCCCATCGTTGATGTAATGCCCGGAACAATGATTGACATATACGAATATGTTGTGAAGATTGTACATAACCATAAGAAATAAGAAATGATATCATATATGATTTTCAGTATGATTATGACTTGTTAGGACAGAAGTACTGTATTGGATTATGATTGAGAATATGATAGTGTTGATATCTATTGAGAATTAGATTGACCGGCATCGAGAATATTGGAGTATTTATATTTCGGTGAGACCGGAAGGACCGAACCGAGATCGGAACGTACGATCAGAGTTCGCACCGTCCGTTCGGAGTTCGGAGCGTCCGAGCCAGGTGGCTGGACACATGGATGGCATGCAATAGTTCGGATCGACCGATCGTAGTTCGGATCATCCGAGACAGTTGGCTGGAGACGTGGAAGACATGCAGGATTCGGAACGTCCGAAGTGAGTTCGGAGCGTCCGAAGTATGTCAGATCGGATCGTCCGAAGTAGATCGGATCTTCCGATCGTTGTCTATAAATAGAGGCGCGAGGTCTCAGTTTAGAGTCATTCCTACGAGGTCTCAGTATAATTAGAAGTGTTAGAAAGTCATTTCTATTTCAGATTCATCTTCTCGACTGTGACAGCAATTCTACGACGGAAGGTATACTACATGCTTTGTTTTGGGGAATCACGACTCAAATGAGATCACATTTGAGTTTCCCAACTAAAATCACATACGAGTTTTATTGTTTATATCTTGATATAGGTATTATTATAGATTTGTTTATATGCAAATCTCGTTATGCTTTGTTTACAGATCATGTTACATTGCATTAGATGATTATGCTTGTTTACAGATTTTGTATTCATGCATTAAGATAGGACAGTCTGGAGATCAGGCAGACTTCTAGACGTTCGGTTCTATCCCAGCTTAGGGGAAGATCACCCCCCTATTGTAGACGTGGATACAGATCAGGCCGAAGTCTAGGAATAAGACGTACCGTCACCCCGATTGGGAGGGTAGGTGATAGATCGTCTTATTCACACCGGGATCCCTAGAGTTTTAGTCGAGTCGCATCTAGACATGATTAGGCTCGCATTTCATGATTTTATATGAATGACATTCATATCAGCATGTTTCATGTTTTATAGTATTTATATGCATGTTCACATGTTTATACTGGGATGTGTTCTCACCGGTTTTCCGGCTGTTGTTATGTCTGTATGTGTGCATAACAACAGGTGGGGCAGGATCTGGGTCGAGACAGAGATGATCGTGTTAGCGTGGAGATCTCGGGCCTAGCAGATGGACCAGTAGTTGTCTTTTGGTTATGTATTGTATTACTGGTTAGGTGAGGACATACAGAATAATACATGTATTTGATGTTTGTATGTTGTAATTAAATAAAGAACTTGTGCTTGTCTAGTTACATTTTGATTTAAATATAAAAGCGAAAAATTGACCCACGTTTTTAATAACAATCCATTTAATCCCAAGAAAAAGTATTAGAGCCCGGGTCCCCACAACAGGTGGTATCAGAGCCGATAGTTCCGTTAGACTGGCCGATAGTTCCGTTAGACTGAAATAGGATAGAATGAGCGGGGTAGATCGAGTCTTCTTCCTTGCTTGATGATGTGCTAGCATGATTATTGCTTTCTTATTACATGTTGTTTGGTATTTGATTAATTTCAGCATGTGATTGACTGAATCAGAACCGAGTCTAGATCAGAGGTAACTGACTAGATGATGGCTGAGACAGTTGTATATCTTGTTTACTAATCAGTTGGATTATTAGATATGCCTCCTAGAAGAGCAGCCGTACCTCTACGACCAGCAGCGCCAGAGCAGGGGAGTACATCCGGAGATTCTATGGATGTTACGGCGACCCCTATGGAGACGTTGCTGAAGCGATTCCAATCCTTTCGACCTCCCACTTTAAAAGGTACCGAGAATGCCATCGAGTGCGAAAGTTGGCTTGAAGATATTGAGATGCTATTCGACTCGTTGGAGTACAGTGATGAGAAGAGGATCAAGCTAATTGGCCATCAATTGCAAGATATAGCAAAGAATTGGTGGTTGAACATTAGGAGAGCTTTAGAGCAGCGGGGTACCGAAATTTCTTGGAAGGTATTCAAGACCGAGTTTTATCAGCGATTCTTCCCTGTATCCTACCGTAAAGATAAAGGCGCTGAATTCGCAAACCTGAGGCAAGGGCCATTGAACATTGAGGAGTACGTTGCTAAATTCTCTTCTTTGCTTCGTTTTGCACCCCATGTTTCAGGAAATGACGAGGCCATGGCGGATCAGTTTATAAATGGCCTGAATCCAGATATCTTTACGTTAGTCAATACTGGGAGACCCGATAACTTCTCGGATGCATTGAATCGTGCCAAAGGAGCTGAAGCAGGATTGCTTAGACAACGGAGTGCTCCGTATGTTGCACCAAGTCCAAGACCGCCACTACCTCCATCCCAAGTTCCTCCTCCTCGAGTCGAAAGTGGTGGTAGTGGTAGTGGACGCAAAGAACAGCTGAAGGCGAAGGGGAAACAGTTTAAAAGACCAGGGAGCAGTTCATCGAGCTCCAGCGGATCAAAACAGAGTGGTTTTGATCAAAGTTCAAGGTTTATCGGTGGTTATTGCAGTTCCTGTGGAGGAAAGCATGCGACTGAACAGTGTCAAGGGGTGACAGGGAGATGCAACTATTGCAGGCAACCAGGGCATTTTGCCAAAGTCTGTCCACAGAGAGGTGTACAGCAAGGCCAGAGTGGAAGAGCATCCGGTTCAGTACCTCAGTTTGAGCGGCAGGCATCGTCGGTTCACTCTTTTCAGCCTCCACCAGCACCGACTCCACCCAGAGGCCGAGGTAGTCAGACTGTGACTCAACCTCCGAGGCAACAGGCCCAAGTGTTTGCGTTGACAGAGGAGCAAGCACAAGATGCACCAGATGATGTTATAGCAGGTAACTGTCTCCTTTATGGTTATCCTGCTTATATCTTGATAGATACAGGTGCATCGCATACATTCATCTCAGAACGATTTGCATTGTTGCATTCATTGCCTGTTGAGTCTTTGTTAGACGTTGTGTCTATTAATTCTCCGTTGGGAAGTGGATTAATATCTGTAACTACGGTTAGACATTGCATTCTACAGTTTGAGGGGCATGAGATTGACCTAGATTGTATAGTGTTGGGTCTAGCTGATTTTGATTGTATAGTCGGTATTGACATGCTAACGAAGTACAGAGCCACCGTGGATTGTTTCCACAAGATTGTCAGATTCAGACCCGAGATGACAGACGAGTGGAAATTCTACGGGAAGGGTTCCAGATCTCGGATTCCCTTGATTTCGGCTCTTACTATGAACAGACTGTTACAGAAAGGAGCGGATGGTTTCTTTGTTTATGCTGTAGATATGCAGAAGTCGAGCTCGGCATTGGCAGATCTGCCAGTAGTACGGGAATTTCCAGATATTTTTCCAGATGAGATCCCAGGATTACCTCCGGTTCGTGAGGTAGATTTCAGCATTAAACTTGCGCCAGGTACCGTACCTATTTCGAGAGCTCCATATAGGATGGCACCCATCGAACTCAAAGAATTGAAAGCACAATTAGAAGATCTTCTAGCCAAGGGATATATCAGACCTAGTGTATCTCCTTGGGGCGCTCCGGTGCTGTTCGTGCGAAAGAAAGACGGGTCGATGCGGTTGTGTATCGATTACCGGCAGTTGAACAAGGCAACGATCAAGAATAAATATCCTTTGCCTAGGATCGATGACCTATTTGATCAGTTGCAGGGATCCTCGGTCTATTCTAAGATTGATTTACGTTCTGGTTATCATCAGCTCAGAGTTCGAGATATAGACATACCAAAGACAGCGTTTCGAACCAGGTATGGACATTACGAATTTATTGTCATGCCTTTTGGTTTAACAAATGCTCCTGCGGTATTTATGGGCTTGATGAACCAAGTGTTTCAGAGATATCTAGATGAATTTGTGATTGTCTTCATTGATGACATTTTGGTGTATTCAAAGAACAGAAATGAGCATGCAGAGCATCTCAGAATTGTTTTGCAGACGTTGAGAAACGAGCGACTGTATGCTAAATTGTCAAAATGTGAGTTTTGGTTGAATAGAGTTGTCTTCTTAGGACATATCATTTCTGGAGATGGTATTTCTGTTGATCCAAGTAAAGTGGAAGCTGTGATCAGTTGGTCGAGACCGACTTCTGTACCAGAAATACGCAGTTTCATGGGCTTAGCCGGATACTACAGAAGATTTATCAAAGATTTCTCCAGTATTGCAAAACCAATAACTCAATTAACACAAAAGAATGCACCATTTGTTTGGTCAGAGGAGTGTGAGTCTAGCTTTGTTGAATTGAAGAAAAGGCTGACCAGTGCTCCAGTATTGACGATACCTTCAGGTACAGGTGATTTTGTTGTATATTGTGATGCTTCTCATAGAGGTTTGGAATGTGTTCTTATGCAGCGAGGTCATGTGATCGCATACGCCTCGAGACAATTGAAGCCACATGAAGTTCGATATCCCATTCATGATCTTGAATTGGCGGCTATCGTGTTTGCATTAAAGATTTGGCGTCATTATCTCTATGGCGAAAAATTTGAAATATTTTCAGATCACAAGAGCCTGAAGTACCTATTTTCGCAATCAGAATTGAATATGAGGCAACGTAGATGGCTAGATCTTCTGAAAGACTTTGACTGTGAAATCAAATATTATCCAGGAAAGTCAAATGCAGCAGCCGATGCCTTGAGTCGTAAGGTATGTTCTTTGTCCTTATCAACGATAGGTGTTAACAAGTTAGTTGAAAATTGCTGTATGTCTGGATTAGAATTTGATACAGATAGTAAGCCACTACGACTCTTTACGATCCAAGTTGAGCCCAATTTGATTATGAGGATTAAGGAAGCACAAAAAACTGATCAGAATGTGCAAAGATCAATCCAAATGGTCAGATCAGGGCATGTATCAGAATATCAGGTACGAGATCATGTGTTGTACGTGAATAACCGTCTAGTTGTGCCAGATGTTGCAGATTTGAGACAGCAGATTCTGACGGAGGCACATTGTAGTCGGTTCAGCATCCATCCTGGTGGCAGAAAGATGTACAATGACTTGAAGACACAGTTCTGGTGGAAGCAAATGAAGTCAGACATTGCCGAATTTGTGTCTAAATGCTTGAACTGCCAACAGGTGAAGGCCGAGAGGAAGAAGCCGGGGGGTTTACTTCAGAGTTTATCCATTCCAGAATGGAAATGGGACCACATTTCCATGGATTTCGTGACGAAGTTACCTCGATCATCCAGAGGTTGCGATGCGATTTGGGTCATTATTGACAGATTGACCAAATCTGCTTGTTTCATCCCTTATAGAATGACGTATAGACAGGATCAGATGGCGGAGATTTATATTCGTGAAGTAGTCAGATTGCATGGAGTACCGAAGTCTATCGTATCAGATCGTGATCCACGATTCACTTCACACTTCTGGCACAGTTTACAGCAGGCGTTAGGTACGACCTTACACCTTAGCACTGCTTACCATCCTCAGACAGACGGACAGTCAGAACGGACTATCCAGACATTAGAGGATATGTTGAGAGCCGTCGTGCTAGATTTTGGCATTAGTTGGCAAGATTCCCTACCTCTTTGCGAATTCTCGTACAATAATAGCTATCAAACAAGCATTGAGATGGCACCGTTTGAAGCTTTGTATGGCAAGAGGTGCAGATCTCCGCTATATTGGGATGATGTTTCAGAAGTACCAGAACTTGGGCCAGATATGATTCGTGACATAACTGAGAAGGTAAAGGTTATTCAGAAAAGAATGAAGACAGCACAGGATAGGCAAGCAAAGTACGCCAATATCAGACGTAGACCGTTAGTATTTGAGGTAGGAGATAGGGTATTCTTGAAAATTTCTCCTTTTAGAGGCGTTGTGCGATTTGGCAAACGTGGGAAGCTATCTCCTCGATACATTGGTCCGTACGAGATTCTTGAAAAGATTGGCGATCGAGCTTATCGACTTGCTCTTCCTCCTTCTTTATCCGGAATACATGACGTATTTCATGTATCAATGTTACGCAGATATATGCCAGATGTTTCTCATGTTATTCAACCGAACGAAGCTGAACTTGATCAAACCTTGAGCTATATAGAACGACCGATACAGATTCTTGATCGAAAGGACAAACAGCTCAGAACGAAGACCATTCCACTTGTGAAAGTTCAGTGGAGTCGACATGGCATTAAGGAAGCGACGTGGGAAACGGAAGAAAACATGAGGCAGAAACACCCCGAGTTATTTATATGATATGAGTATGTATTCAGTTTTAGATTATCAAACTGTTTTAAATAATTTGTATGATTACTTCAGTTCGAGGACGAACTTCTGTCTTAGAGGGGGAGAAATGTAATGCCCGGAACAATGATTGACATATACGAATATGTTGTGAAGATTGTACATAACCATAAGAAATAAGAAATGATATCATATATGATTTTCAGTATGATTATGACTTGTTAGGACAGAAGTACTGTATTGGATTATGATTGAGAATATGATAGTGTTGATATCTATTGAGAATTAGATTGACCGGCATCGAGAATATTGGAGTATTTATATTTCGGTGAGACCGGAAGGACCGAACCGAGATCGGAACGTACGATCAGAGTTCGCACCGTCCGTTCGGAGTTCGGAGCGTCCGAGCCAGGTGGCTGGACACATGGATGGCATGCAATAGTTCGGATCGACCGATCGTAGTTCGGATCATCCGAGACAGTTGGCTGGAGACGTGGAAGACATGCAGGATTCGGAACGTCCGAAGTGAGTTCGGAGCGTCCGAAGTATGTCAGATCGGATCGTCCGAAGTAGATCGGATCTTCCGATCGTTGTCTATAAATAGAGGCGCGAGGTCTCAGTTTAGAGTCATTCCTACGAGGTCTCAGTATAATTAGAAGTGTTAGAAAGTCATTTCTATTTCAGATTCATCTTCTCGACTGTGACAGCAATTCTACGACGGAAGGTATACTACATGCTTTGTTTTGGGGAATCACGACTCAAATGAGATCACATTTGAGTTTCCCAACTAAAATCACATACGAGTTTTATTGTTTATATCTTGATATAGGTATTATTATAGATTTGTTTATATGCAAATCTCGTTATGCTTTGTTTACAGATCATGTTACATTGCATTAGATGATTATGCTTGTTTACAGATTTTGTATTCATGCATTAAGATAGGACAGTCTGGAGATCAGGCAGACTTCTAGACGTTCGGTTCTATCCCAGCTTAGGGGAAGATCACCCCCCTATTGTAGACGTGGATACAGATCAGGCCGAAGTCTAGGAATAAGACGTACCGTCACCCCGATTGGGAGGGTAGGTGATAGATCGTCTTATTCACACCGGGATCCCTAGAGTTTTAGTCGAGTCGCATCTAGACATGATTAGGCTCGCATTTCATGATTTTATATGAATGACATTCATATCAGCATGTTTCATGTTTTATAGTATTTATATGCATGTTCACATGTTTATACTGGGATGTGTTCTCACCGGTTTTCCGGCTGTTGTTATGTCTGTATGTGTGCATAACAACAGGTGGGGCAGGATCTGGGTCGAGACAGAGATGATCGTGTTAGCGTGGAGATCTCGGGCCTAGCAGATGGACCAGTAGTTGTCTTTTGGTTATGTATTGTATTACTGGTTAGGTGAGGACATACAGAATAATACATGTATTTGATGTTTGTATGTTGTAATTAAATAAAGAACTTGTGCTTGTCTAGTTACATTTTGATTTAAATATAAAAGCGAAAAATTGACCCACGTTTTTAATAACAATCCATTTAATCCCAAGAAAAAGTATTAGAGCCCGGGTCCCCACAGTTGATCCCTATATGCCTCCCGTTGATTCAGATGACGAGGACCTGCCACAGGCACCGCTTCAACCACCACCACCACCACCACCTGAGGGAGCCCGACAGCGCAGAGGAGACATATTGAGACGACTAGAGATTGAGATGCAGGATCAGAGGCAGTTACTAATCGAGCAGCGCAAGGTGCTAGATTCACTTCAGTACCGCACGGACCACTTTATGGGATTCATGATGGATTTCACTTCCGTGCTCGCTCAGCGGTTCCCGCCTTTAGGTCCAGAAGATCCCATGTTTCCCCAGCCGCCTGCTTGGCCACCACAGTATCCACCACCACCACCACAGTATCCAGGACCTCCTCCACAGTACCCACCCCAGCAGATTGATGAGGATGTCGATGATGATGACGGCGAGCACTGACGCTCGTCTTGTGAGGTATGCATGTCCCATTTCTTTCTTGTTTATACATTGAGGACAATGCATATTTTAAGTTTGGGGGGGGTGATTTGATTATTTGATCTGAGTTAATTTGTTGCTTTGATGTTATTTTTTTTATGCTTATTTAATTAAAAAACATGTTTCATTATTCTTTATGTTTTTCTTTTCGTAGTCGTTAAATTTTTTTTTTTTTGAATTGTGGAATTAAGGTAATAACCAAACAATGATGAGAGTTGACCCGAAATCCATGTTGTTCCTTGATTACGAATCCGATTACGAATCCGAATGCATGCTATCTTTACTTAACCGTTTACACATTAAATCGCGATTGCTATGATTGTTGATACACCCGATGTCGAGAGAGTGTTCATGTGGTTTGTGATTTGTAATGAAATGAATGGACTCCAAAACCTGCATGTTGATTACTTATTGTTGAGTTACATGTTCACTAACACAAAAATATTCAGGCAATCTTTGATTTATGTTGGGCCTGTTTTTCCTTGAATAAATTATCAATTGTTAGCCCTTTGAGCCTAAATGAGAATGAGATGTGATTTGTTTTGTTTGAATACCCGAAAATATGATCTGTCTATGTTTTGTTGATTGGTAAATTGAAAGTAGTCTAGAACTTAGTTTGGCACTTTTCGAGGTGAGATACGGGTATTGTGTGACTTAGGGATGATTTAGGCGATTTTTGGAACGTTTGAGCCTTTCAATCCTACCCATAACATCATATACACCCTAGTGTCCCATGTTTGAGCTTAATGAAAATCGAATGGAGTGTGCCAAGGCACACAAGAGCCCCAATTCGTATAAATTCTAAACTCCTACGTCAACTACCAACTTTTGAGCACATACACTAATACCTACCGAAAACTGAGAGAAAACGAACCTGTGTATCACTACAAAAGTTCTTCTCCCTTGTGTGCATATAAGAATATCATGAAAAGGTGAAAAGAAAGAAAGAAAAATGTCTATAAAAAAAAAAGAAGAAGAAAGAAAAAGTTGAATAAAGAGGGAAAGAGTATGACATGTGATGTGAAAAGGAGGACAAAATGGTGAAAATGTTGTGGCAAGGCAAGTGGAAGTGAAACAAAAGGAAGGAGACGCGTGTTGAAAAATAAATTTGTTTGTTTTCTCACTTTTGAATCCCTACCTTCATTTGAAGCCATTAGCCATAGCCTAACGCTATATACTTAAAAGACCTATTAACCGAGTCACACGTACCCAATATACTAGTGGAGAAGAGTTGTCAAGGTTAAGCCTATGGACACTTGAAACATACCGTCGATAGACACAGAATTTGATTGTGTACATGTGCGCATCTCATGATATTGGATTTTATTTGGTTAATCGTTGTCTTCATAATACCACTTTGTTTAGCCAAATATTACCCTATAAGTCCTGTTGATTTGTGAAGGTAAATGTGTGTCTCAATGATTTTGCTAATTGCATGTGTGTCGAGGAGTCCAGAATTTTATGAGATGAACATCTATGAACTTATCTTGGCATTTGGAGTGGGTAAACGAGAATAGAAAAACACACACGCACGTGAACTTTGAGTAATTTGGCATGTGTTCGATTCAATATCATGGAAAATGTAATCTCTGAGGCCAGTGGTTATACTTTTATTCCACAATTCTTGTTCGTTTAGTCACTTCCTTTAGGATGTGTTTAGTCTAGTCTAGTTAATGTTTTATTTATTTTTACTTTTATTTTGCTCGGGACTAGCAAAAGTTTAAGTTTGGGGGATTTGAGAAGTGCATTTTATGCACTTAAACTATCTTTATAATTCATACAGATTGTTGGTCTTTTTGGGCAGAATTATGCGTTTCGTGTTGTTTTTGGTGTGAGTACAGGATTAGGTACGACTACGACGTGGGCATGAAAATGCATTAAAATGGTGCTTATGAGAAGAAGGGGAGAAAAACAGGAGCCGAGGGCAAAGCAGCGGCGCACATGCGCGACTTATTCCCGCGCACATGCGCGCTAATGGCAGAAAGATTGCCGCATATGCGCCCCCACAGCCGCGCACATGCGCGACCCATACAGTGAGTCTCGCGCATATGCACCGCTCATGGCGCGCATGTGCGCGAGAGACAACATGCGACAACCCGAGAGCAGCGCGCATATGCGCCGCTCATGGCGCGCAAGAAGAAGACAAGCACGAGAAGCACCCGCGCATATGCGCGAGTTTGTGCCGCGCATATGCGCGCGGCGCGTACAGTCAGAACAAATAAGAGTTTCGCGTGGATTTTAGGGGTTCCGAAATATTTTTAGCACAGCCGTCACACCACTTGAGAGAAAAGGAGAAAAAGTGAGAGCGCACGGAGCACGAGACACGAAGAACGGAGATAGAAGACGTTGAATCCGGACACGGAGAAGCACTTTCATCTCTCGCCAACACGTTCTTAATTCTGTTTCTTACTTTTACGTTTTTAATGATTACAAACAGGTTTTGTGGTGATTTAAATTCGAGCATGAACTAATTTTATTTTCTAGAGATTGATGTAGTCGTGGTTGAACCTATGTGAATGACGATTTGAATTTTCATTGAATTATTTCATCGTGTTTATTTGTGATTTCTTGTTTTTAATGCTTTTGAATTACTGGCCATAATTCGATTGATTACATAATTGAAATCTAACACTCGACAGAGGAGATTGAAATTAGGACAGAAGAAATCACATCGTTAGATATTTATAACGTGCAAAAGACGTATAACTCTGACGAATCCATAAAAGAACCTTGTTTACATTTACTACGTGTTACGTGATTTTGAATAGAAATATTAAAATAAGTAATAGGTAGTACATTTCTATTTAACACTCGACAGAGAGAATAGAAAATATTGTGAGTTCTTGGTTAATAAACATGGTGCTATTTAATTAAATGTTAGTCAATGTTAATTTAGCATAGGGGAGACTCGACGAAATCATATCTCTAGATTTATTTCCTCAGTGAATTTTCTGCTGCGTGCTAGAATTACAGGAATTGTTATTTTATTTGAATTGATTTTAAACCAACTATTTAATTTGTTTAAATAAAGTTGAGCTATGTCAATTGTGGTAATTAATATACAGTTTTAAATATTTACTCTTCGTGGGATCGATATCTGTACTCTAACCAGTACTCAAACTTGACACCGTATACTTGCGGTAGTGAAAACACGCGACAAGTTTTTGGCATAACTCAGTTCAATTGATTTATCTTAATCTTTGACGATGATATGTCAGTTGACATTTTCTTTTATATAACTGTTCAGTTAGTTATTATCAGTTATTTTCATAACTGTTCAGTTAGTAATTATAAGTTGTCATTTTTTTAATTGTTCAGTTAGTCATTATCAGTTGTCGATAATAACCGTTCAGTTAGTTATTGTCAATTAATTATTTTTCAACTGATATCAGTTCATTTGCAGAAAAGGAAAGAACATTGAATCGAAACAAAATTTTATTGATAAAATCTAAACCAAGTTACACGACTCATTCTTTCTAGCGTCATCTTGCTAATGAGTCAACCAGTTAGTCAAATCATGACTGTTGAGTCTCCTGAAGGCTTCTGAAGAAGAAATACTTTCAGGCACATAACACTCCTTCATGAGCATCAGATGAATCAGCACATCATCTTTAACAAGCTCAGAAATATGATCGGATTCAGCACTCCTTTTATACTTCCTTGCAGTTGATCTCTACTTAGTAGTAGCAGGAAACTCACCACTGTGAATTTTTTGGAGATCATCAACTTTAGTCCAAGTGGACAACACCTTTCAATAGACAAACTTTTCCAGATCCTTCTTTAGTCTCTCCAAATGATAAGGCGTCAATGCAGGATGAGGGACGTTGAAACTACTTTCATAATCCATCGGATTTTAAGTGTTATTATCAAATAACAATGGTCTTATTTATAGACAGCCCTTAAAAAGACAGGAGGAAGACGAAGAGTCATCAGTTACCAAAATAGACCTAACTGATCCAGACTAAGTTTCTTTTACCCTTATTTTATTTATATGTATTTATTAAGGGGGAATATCGAATATCAATGGTTAACTGAGAAGACAATAGTCAGTTGGTCCTTAACTAAAATGGTTCACCTCATAACTGGTCATTTAGTTGCTGACCTAACTGATCTTCTCCAATAAGTTAACTGATAAATCGATAAATATTCCATAATAAGTGATGTTATGTACGTCTTTCAATGAATAGTGTAAAAGCCCGTGTTTCGTATTCATAATTTTGCGGATTTATTAAATTTTTTCTAAATAAATAATTATCTTGTCTCATTTATGTAAATAATTTTAACTTTAAAATAACAGCGGAAGCAAATATTATTTTCAACCAACAATTTAAAACTAATCCAACGTAAACATCAATTTGAAAATAATCCAACGTATTAAAACTGAGTTTGAATAATAAAAGGTGCATAAACTAAATCATGAGGTCCTTGGGTTTACTACTGCTATCCCAAGATCGCTCACTTGTCTCCGCCCGCGGGCTTGACCTCATCAATACATACAACAATCAAGTCTAGTGAGTCTAAAGACTCAACATGTGTATATCGTGAATAACAAGTAATATATATCATAAAATCGCATGCAACGTAAAAATAAAGTATCGTAAAGTTTACGGTGAAAATCGTATCATGAATAATTATAACTACGTGCATATCTGAAAATTCATACGTAAAAGCTTTGCTCAATAGAGCTCTGTCATAACATATCATAATTATTCTGGTAGAGATAATGTTTCTAAGCAAGTGACCCATAACATAGCGTAAGCGCCTGATCAGACTAAACCACAGTATACTGGGCGGTAGAGATCAATCGCAGCCCTTGGACTGGATGTCCGTACCCATACATAATCATAAACTGGTCGTAAGTCACCGGGAGGAGAGGTCCTCGGTTGCGCCTACCGACTTCCAAACCCATAAGCATAAGGTGGCCACAAGACATATATCATATATCTCAAAAAAATAAACATTTTATATTTTTATGCACGTAATATAATTATAACCTTATTTTACCGGATGAGTTGGATCGTTCCCAGGCATGCTGCGACTTACTATTAATATGTGACACATGTAATAAATCTTAACTTGACAAAATTTTAACAATAGAACCAAAAACGAGACGATTCGGACCAATAAATTGATTTTTAACCATGGCTCCGTACCAACCCGAACCAACATTAAATCGACGTTTAACCATGATTAAAAATACCTCAAACATACTGAAAAATATGCATAATAACTGTAAAACACGAAAATAGGTGAAAGGAATCCGAAAACATAAAGCACTATTTCGAGAGTCATTTTGGCACCTTTCACCGTAAATTCTCGTACGACCTCTAAACTCGACCAAATCATAAACGGCAAAAACAATGACTTTCCTAACTTGTTAAGGTAGTGTCCAGTCCAAGGCCATGGGCTAAAGGCCAACCAAGAACTCAAACCACCTCCTAAACCGCGACGCAAAGTTGCTGTCAAAAAGGCAGCAGTAACAGCTTGTGTCTTTTGTAGTGTAAATCCTGAATTTTATGAATATGGGCTTGGACCATCGCCCAAGGACTCTTATCAACATCCTAAGGCATGGCTTGTACCATGGCTAAGTGCTAAAAGTGTACCACGAACCAAGAAAATACTTATGTCATTCCAAAGCTCCTACCGAGAACCCAAATTCTGTGCATTGTGATGTGTTTGTAATGTTTACTGTCTTGGCTCGTTCCAGTGGCTGTATGGTCAACCCTGGCTCAATCTAGACATGATATAGTGTTGTATGAACCATGGCTATGGGCTACAAGCAAGCCACAGCCCATCCCAACACCTCAAAACCGAAGTTACTCACACAAACCAGAAACAGAAATTTTTCGAGTGATGCTTGTGTTGTTGTTTTAAAAATCTGATGGAACCATGAACCAAGATTTGAAAGAACACCTTGGTCACGTCCTAGACATGATATGGAAGGGTTCTAACCGTGGCTATAGTCCCTAGGACAGCCATGATTTGAACTCTCACCCTAAACAACCAAATGATAAAACCTTGACTCCAATTCTGCACTTAAGGGAAAAGTTGCTGTCATTTATTTGTTTTTGCGTGTATGGGTTGAACCATTGAACGAAAAACACCCTAACACATTCTAATTCATGCCTAGTAGCAGCCATGTGAGCCTGGAACCGAAGCAACACACTGTAATCAACAAAACATCTCAAAACGTGAAGTTGGAAACAAAAGAGTTTATAAAAATTTGTACAGATTTTGCTTGGGAAGATTGCTGTCAATTTCGTGATTTAGCTTGAATCATGGTTATATAATGGTTTAAAAATATCTATAGGACTTGATTGAAGAGAAAAGAAACAACATATACATGCCTGGAATTTGTTTTGACACAAAACAAATCAATACGACGAAGACGAGCGGCGGAGCGGAGTTGAGTTTTCCTTCTTGTTTCAGCTACTGTTATCACGTTCATAAGCTGTTATTTCTGATATGTTTCGAAGGTGAGGGTGTAGGCTTGTTAGGAAATGAAGAGGAGTGGTATAGGAGGTGTTAAAGGTGCCATAACATACATTAAAATGGGAGTTACAAGTGAAGGAGTGGAAAGGTTTTTGAATTGTTTCTTCTTCTCTTGTTTTATTGCTGCTGTTTTCACGTTTTTAGCAGCTGATTCCTTCTGATTTTTCGAGCATGAGAGTGTAGGATATGTAGGTAAGGAATATGAATGTTATAAGTGGTGTTAAATGGGTCATAACATGCATTAAGGTGGGAGGTTACAACTCAAGAAGTGGAATGCTTTGAAATGTTTTCTTATTCCTTGCTAGCCTATTCTTTTCCCTCATTTTTGTTGCATATACACGTTCGTATGCTAGGTAGTAAGATGAGGATGAATGTGGTGTGCTATAATATTTGAATTACCATTACTTGGTGAATTAAGAGGGTAAATGAATACACCATGAAGTGTAATTAGGAGTGGTTTAAATGGGGTGTTACTAACCTTTGAATTACTTTAAATGTTGGACTCAAAATTATTATTGCTAATTTTCATCGTATTTATTATTTAAATCTTGTATTTTAATTTCTTAAAGTTTAGCACTCTCATTATATATTTTAGTGAATTTACACATTAAATTTGGGTTAGATTATTGCATGACATTCATGACTTCAAATTTAAATATTCAAATGCTATGATTAATTTCTTGAATATACTAGACTTAGATTAGTTTATCCCGCTTTGTTTACATATTTTAATTTAAACTTTAATTAAATATTAACCTAAAAGAATTTATTTAACAACTTAGCTCTAATTAATTTAAATGAATCTTAAAAAATTCTATTTTTTTAAATTAAATTATTCCTTGACTTCATTTAAATTTAGGAATATTTTTCTTATTATTAGTTTTATCTCTAATCTCCAAACTCCAGTTCGGCCTCGCGTATTTATCCTGAAAAAATAAAACTAAACTTCTACTTTTAAAATAAATAATCATGACTTAAAATTATTAAAATAAATCAAACACTTCATATTTATAAAAATTTATTTTTAATTTAAATAGTAGCAATTATGCATGACTTATACGAAATCTGATTTTTCGGGTTCTACAACTCTCCCTCCCTTAAAAGAAATTTTGTCCCCGAAATTCGCTTATCCTTGATAAACAAAAAGTTTAGACTCTTAATTCTAGAATCCTAAGAATCCACGCTTCCGATGCGCTACTCTGATAAGATAAATATTAAGCTGTCCTTACGTTTCCTAAATAAATTTGTCTACCAAAATCATCGTTTGTGAATCGCAACTTAAAACAACTTATGATAACGTAGTTCTATTCAACTATAGCCCCGAATTTTGACGTATACCGCAATTCCTCATACTATAGGTGGATGTCCAAATTTAACGCGCCTTACTTTTCGTATAATATACCCAAGATGTTCATTGACCTATTATATTTCAATATTGAAATCTTAACAGCATCCCTTCTTAACTTTATTGAATTCAAGATATGTTAAAGCTTCAAGTCCAAGTATTGCATTCATGCTGTTCGACTTAGGAGGTCTTAGTAAAACACTTAAAAGTTTAAACCTTATCTCAACCCCATAATAATATTAGACTAAGATCCTTGAATCGAATGTTTATCTTACCGCTCCAAACTTACATAACCTAACTATTTAGAAGTGCATCCCAATATGACGTTGTTGCAAATCTTAAGTTCGAGTGGTCTTAATCCATAAAACCCAAACTATACTGTAACGTCTCCTCGTTTTAAAAGTGCGGAATATTTTTTTTTCTCTAGCTTGCATTTTCGAAATAACATTTAAAAATGATCTTAAATATTCGACCATAAAAATAGCTTCGTTTAAAAATAATCAAACTCATCTTTTAAAATAATCATATTTATATTAACATAAAAATAGGCATGCTGTCGTACTGAAAATATTATTTAAAAATACCCATAAACATTTGCTAATAAAAAGGAGTAAAAATCGTAATAGAAAAATATAACATTTAAAAAAAATGATCTTAAATATTTGTCAGTAAAAATAGCGCAGTTTAAAATAACCCAACTCGTTTAAAATCATGCGTAAACATAAACGTATAAAAATTCTTAAAATCATCAACGTATGAAAATATTCATCTCCTCTCAATCTCATAAATCGTAATGCGGAAAACATGTGGTCCTCGGGTCGTGTCACCTTACCAGGTCTGCCTACTCAGAGTTCAGCACTTCCAGTCTCCTCATCATTAAGCTCACCTGCATCACACACGCCTAGTGAGTCTAAAGACTCAACACACCTGCACCGTTAATAACAAGTACATATACGTAGCACACAGCAGTGAAAAATATCATACTCAATATATCTAAAAAATTTAAATTCTAACAAATGTATAATTTTAACTCTTAAGATCATTATTAAAACTTAAGCTATTCCAAACCTTAGGATCCCAAAAATTAAGTTAATTTATTGTCGAATCTTATAACTTAACTAATTTCTCGACTTTGTCTTAAATTGTTGGCACTCTAAATTCTTAATTTGTCACAACAATATTCCATTAACACTTAGATTTTTAAGCCCAACAATGATTCATCTTACCATGCCCTTGGTTACCATTCCTTATAACTTTATGACCCAATTGTTTCAAGATTCTAGATATCCCCTCCACCTAAATCATCAAAAATTATTGTCATTTAAACTATTTGATTCTCACTTACTGCTAAACTAGTCCCCAAATTTCTTATCAATTGCAATATTAATTCTTAATTTCCTCAAAAATTATCCAATTTGTCCTTAATTTAGGAAATTCCACAATCACACATAAGTTGTTGGCGTTCCTAAGTCCATTTTATAAGTTCCTCGAAACATAAAGTTCAATAATTTTAAGTTTCTCAGACCCAAAATCAATTCCCATATTTTTATTTGGCTTAAATCTATGACTTTTTAAATTAATCTTTAACTATAACATATTAATGCGTTTTAATCCCGAATTAAACCAAACCTTAGCATAAAATTCCCAAATTAAAAATTTAGAATTCTAATAATTATTTGAGCTTAAATATAATTTCTCATAATTTTATCAAGCTTAAATCTATGCGTTTCAATTAATCCTTTAATTTACGTTTCGTGCGGCGACTAAATCCCAGATAAATCCAAAACTCATTATTTTGATCCGAAACTTACCAAACTCCTAAAAATGTCCCAAAACATATTCAAAAGCATCCCTTGATGTAAGCTCAAGCCCATTTCAAAACTTAATCGATTTATTTTTAAAACTTGGACCGGTGTCCCGGTTTTAACCCGAATTGACTCGAAACTTAACCGAATTTTCCCCATCTTTTTACCACACCTAATAAACATCTAAAAGGTCCTAAAAACCTCAAAACCAGACATTTAGAGACTTGAATAATAGGCCAGCAAGCTGCTGGAATTTCCAGCAAGTGCTAACCCGAAAGCCTTAGTCACCATCTTTCCTTAATTCGACTCTCATGCTTAAACCGATTCGAACCGGACCCAAACCAAGCCCTAGACCCAACCCTTAGACATAACTTAAGACCATGAAACACCCATTTCAAACTCAGAACTAACTCCCGAGCCCCAAAGCAAGCAAGAGCATGACTAGCCTAACCCGTCTTCCCTTGGTGCAGCTAGTTGCTTACTGGTCCAGCCACCTTCCCTAGCCAACCCAGCTCTGAACCAACACCACCAGGCCCTCCATAGGACCCTAAGGAACGACCCAAGACACTGCCCCATGCCCTGGCCCCGTCCAGCAACCGCCCGAAACCCCACAGCCGTAACTTGCTCTACGTGAACTCAAGTGCACAGCTGCAGCTTTCTTTGTTCAGCCTCTTAGCTGCTGCTCCAGGCCATGAACCACCATAAAGAGACTCATCCTAGGACCCTTAGACACGCACCAGACCATAGCCCCAGGCCCCAGCCTACCCATACACCAGACCACGCCCCACAACCATCACAGCACCTCAAGCCCCAACTATCGGCTACTTCTTTCAACTTTCCTTCCCCTCATCACCAGCCTTAATTCCAGCCTCTTTCCACTGATATACTTGACCCAAAACATCTTCGTAACCACCCAAGACAGCAACCCCTTACACCAGCATGCATGAAAACGTGAGATGTATGCAACAACATACGGTTTTCGTGCCAAACCAAGAACATAAAAGCTTTGCCATGCCAATACCGAAAAATGCATAAACATAACACACATGACAGCACATATATGACGTGAATGATGCATAAAAGAAGATACATGGCGTGCCTTTGATTATTGATGAATAAATGAGAGGTAGGAGGCGCCGGAGAATTTCTTTGCAAGAACAAGCCATGGCCGAAACTTTGCTTGAGTTGCTGCTGGAAAACCGAGAGAATGGAGAGGGGAGGGGAGGTTTGTGAGTGGAGGAAAGTGGAAGATACAAATGTGCCTTGATGATTTTTTATGCGAGAAGATGGAAGAAAGGGAAAATGGAGAAGCCGGATGAATCTATCATGAAAAACAAGCAACAACCGATACTTAAAGCTGGGGAAAGTTCTGAAAAATAATGAAGCCAATAGAAATGATGTTGAAAGGGAAAGCTGTCGGTTGATTGTTGTTTGAATAGTGTAGGGTAGACATTAATATAATATTTAAATAATTAATTAGTAAATAATGATCCTTAATTAAAAGTTTAAAAAATATTTAAGCCCAATAAACTAAAAAATAAGTCCATTAAATCCAAACACACTCCCAAAAATATTTCATGTTTGAAAGTTTTTGAAAATATTAGCCGAACCCTCAAAAAATTCCCTGATTCACTAAAATTTGCGTACCGTTAAAAATAAAATTTTACGGATAAAAATATCCAATAAATTCTAATTTATGAAAAATATCTTTAAAACATCTTATATTAATTAATAAAAATTAATCGTGTAATAAAAATAATTTTCTTGAAAATTCTCCGGTCTCCGCTTCTCGTTCGTGCGCGAAATGAAACTTAAAATCATAGTGCATGAACTTTTAACATTTCATGAATTAAATGCTATCATGCAATAATAATGCATAAAATGCATAAAAATAATTAAACACAATTTAATAAAATAAAAATACATTTTAATTCTTTAAAACAATTTAATAAAATAACAAAGAAATTTAATAATTTGCATGTGTGTGGTTCACGTGGAATTTCCGATTTTCGGGACGTTACATATACGATACCGATCTTCCACCTAAATAATAAAATTATTCTAGCACAAATTACATGCTTCAACTATTTCCTTTTCAATTAGAATAAAGTTGAGACCTAAGACCCTGGGATTTTCTTTATTGAAGCGAACGTCGCACCCTAACGTATCCTTAATACTTAATTAATACTAGCTTATAAAACTTAATAAGTTAGTCCATGGTAGCATTAGACTAACTCTACTAAATCAATTTCACTTATAACCCATATAATTCTAGAATCCCCATATCAAGCGTTTAGATTTCTTACTTGATAAAAATCTTAATATTCATCAATTGATAACTTATATTGAACACAACTAATTCCTTTTTGTTTTTATTTCACTCAAAATTTCTGTATGAACAAATATCCCATAAATTTGAAATTCAAACTTACCTAATCCAAATAGCTTTGAATAAAATAATTCCAATACGCATATCCGTTTAATCTCAAGTTTGTTAATGATTTCCAAAATTTCTCAAGACAAAGTGTCTACCTCACCTCTTACGTGCATCTACCAATTATACTAACTATCATCGTACCCAACTTATCCTAAAATTTTTAAATTCTCACAAGGTATAATCTTAAATGTTAAGATCATGACTAAAACTTGTGACACATAAAACTTATGTTCCCAAAAATTTACTAACTCAATGTTTATCCTTATAACTTAACTAACCGATCAAATTTACCTTAAATCGTCATCACTTTAAATCCTTAATTTGCCACAACATGATTTCACAAACGCTTAAATTTTCATGCCTAAGATTGATTCATCCTACAATGTCTTTGGTTACCATTCATTATAACATTATAATCCAAATATCTAAATATTCTATATTTCCTTCGAGCCTAAATAACCGAAAATTTCTACCATTTAAACCGTTCAATTCTCACTTACTACTAGATAAGTTCTCAAATTTCCTAAGATTTTAAAATTAATTCTTACTTTTCTCGAATATCATCCAATTTTTCCCTAAATCTCGGAAATTCCACAATTATCCATGAGTCCTCAGTATTCTCAATTTCATTTTATAGATTTCCTGTATCATAAGGTTCAATAGTCTTAAGTTTATTATACCCAAAATTAATTCCCATAACACGTCTTACATTTCTATAAATACTTAAAATCCCAAGTGTTCCTCAAAAGTTCACATTTAATCCTTAAAATTTTGAAAATTACATCCTGACCCTTACAGTTCTCCCAATTTACATTTTGGCCCTACAACTCTTCGAAATTTGCATCATTGTCCCCATAAAAATTTCCATCTTTACCTCATTAAAATTTTAGATTCTCGAACTCGAAATTTATTCCCAAAATTTGTTAAATTCGAAAATAGTCCCTTAGAATTTTTTTTTGCACTTAGGTCCTCAAATTGTTAGTTATTACAATTAGGTCCCTAAAATTCTTAATTCATGCAATTCCATCCTTAAATCTAACTAGGTAGAGCATGTATCCTAAATAAATTCTCATAATTAATCTTACATTTCATAGGTACTTAAAATCCTCAAATTGTACATTTATAATCCTAAAGATTGTCGTAGTCTTCGAATCTCTATTGCTTATATGAAATCCTCAAAAATTTTCTCGACTAGCAACCAAGAACCATTAATAATTTCTTAGAAATTATAAAAGCCTCAAAAGCATTCATAATTTTGAAGATTAACTTATAACCCATAAGGAGGACATCAACACTACTGACCTAAAAATTAATATAGTCAAATCATTTTCAACCTCTCCTAAAGCCCAATATTCGAATTCTTAGACATGTCCAATTCCAAACGTAACCAACATGCATAATTCCATAATTTATTTATTTTTAATTTAAATAGACACTGAACAATTAAAATCTGAACGTAAAAATATTTCATGAAAACATGTTGTTAAAATAATTCATGCTTTAAATAAAATGCGTAAATGTAAAACTTACAGACCGAAGACGTGACTTCATGAGCTTCTCGAGAGCAGTAGTAGTACAACCTTTTAAAAGATCATAGGCTCTGATACCAACTGTAAAAGCCCGTATTTCATATTCATAATTTTGCGGAATTATTAAAATTTTTCTAAATAAATAATTATCTTGTCTCATTTAATTAAAATAGACATGTAAATAATTTTAACTTTAAAATAACAGCGGAAGCAAATATTGTTTTCAATCAACAATTTAAAACTAGTCCAACGTAAACATCAATTTAAAAATAATCCAACGTATTAAAACTGAGTTTGAATAATAAAAGATGCATAAACTAAATCATGAGGTCCTCGGGTTTACTACTGCTGTCCCAAGATCGCTCACTGGTCTCCGCCCGCAGTCTCGACCTCATCAATACCTACAACAATCAAGTCTAGTGAGTCTAAAGACTCAACATGTATATATCGTGAATAACAAGTAATATATATCATAAAATTGCATGCAACGTAAAAATAAAGTATCGTAAAGCGTACGGTGAAAATCATATCATGAATAATTATAACTACGTGCATATCTGAAACTTCATACGTAAAAGCTTTGCTCAATAAAGCTCTGTCATAACATATCATAATTTTTCTGGTAGAGATAATGTTTCTAAGCAAGTGGCCAATAACATAGCGTAAGCGCCTGATCAGACTAAACCACAATATACTGGGCGGTAGAGATCAATCACAGCCCTTGGACTGTATGTCCGTACCCATACATAATCATAAACCGGTCGTAAGTCACCGGGAGGAGAGGTCCTCGGTTGCGCCTACCGACTTCCAAACCCATAAGCATAAGGTGGCCACAAGACATATATCATATATCTCAAAAAAAATAAACATTTTATATTTTTATGCACGTAAATATAATTATAACCTTATTTTACCGGATGAGTTGGATCGTTCTCAGGCTTGCTGCGACTTACTATTAATATGTGACACATGCAATAAATCTTAACTTGACAAAATTTTAATAATATAACCAAAAACGAGACGATTCAGACCAACAACTTGATTTTTAACCATGGCTCTGTACCAACCCGAACCAACATTAAACCGACGTTTAACCATTATTAAAAATACCCCAAACATACTGAAAAATAAGCATAATAACTGTAAAACACGAAAATAGGTGAAATGAATCCAAAAACATAAAACACTCTTTCGAGAGTCATTTTGGCACCTTTCACCGTAAATTCTCGTACGACCTCTAAACTCGACCAAATCATGAACGGCCAAAACCATGACTTTCCTAACTTGTTAAGGTAGAGTCCAGTCCAAGGCCATGGGCTAAAAGCCAACCAAGAACTCAAACAAACTCCTGAACCGCGACGCAAAGTTGCTGTCAAAAAGGCAGCAGTAACAGCTTGTGTCTTTTGTGGTGTAAATCCTGAATTTTATGAATATGGGCTTTGACCATCGCCCAAGGACTCTTACCAACATCCTAAGGCATGGCTTGGACCATGGATAAGGGCTAAAATCCAACCACAAACCAAGCAAATATTTATGTCATTCCAAAGCTCCGATCGAGAACCCAAATTCTGTGCATTGTGATGTGTTTGTAATGTTTACTGTCTTGGCTCATTCCAGTGGCTGTATGGTCAACCATGGCTCGATCTAGACATGATGGAGTGTTGTATGAACCATGGCTATGGGCTACAAGGTAGCCTTAGCCCATCCCAACACCTCAAAACCGAAGTTACTCACACAAACCAAAAACAGAAATTTTTCGAGTGATGCTTGTGTTGTTGTTTTGAAAATCTGATGGAACCATGAACCAAGCTTTGAAAGGACACCTTGGTCACATCCTAGACATGATATGGAAGGGTTCTAACCGTGGCTACAGTCCCTAGGACAGCCATGATTTGAACTCTCACCCTAAACAACCAAATGATAAAACCTTGACTCCAATTCTGCACTTAAGGGAAAAGTTGATGTCATTTATTTGTTTATGCGTGTATGGGCTTTAACCATTGAACCAAAAACACCCTAACACATTCTAATTCATGCCTAGTAGCAGCCATGTTAGCCTGGAACCGAAGCAACACCTTGTAATCAACAAAACATCTCAAACCGTGAAGTTGGAAATAAAAGAGTTTATAAAAATCTGTACAGATTTTGCTTGGGAAGATTGCTGTCAATTTTGTGATTTAGCTTGAATCATGGTTATATAATGGTTTAAAAATATCTATAGGACTTGATTGAAGAGAAAAGAAACAACATATAGATGCCTGTAATTTGTTTTGACAAAAAAACAAATCAATACGACGAAGACGAGCGGCGGAGCGGAGTTGAGTTTGCCTTCTTGTTTCAGCTACTGTTATCACGTTCCTAAGCTGTTATTTTCGATATGTTTCGAATTTGAGGGTGTAGGCTTGTTAGGCAATGAAGAGGAGTGGTATAGGAGGTGTTAAAGGTGCCATAACATACATTAAAATGGGAGTTACAAGTGAAGGAGTGGAATGGTTTTTGAATTGTTTTTTTTTCTCTTGTTTTATTGCTGTTGTTTTCACGTTTTTAGCAGCTGATTCCTTCTGATTTTTTGAGCATGAGGGTGTAGGATATGTAGGTAAGGAAGATGAATGTTATAAGTGGTGTTAAATGGGTCATAACATGCATTAAGGTGGGAGGTTACAACTCAAGAAGTGGAATGCTTTGAAATGTTTTCTTATTCCTTGCTAGCCTATTCTTTTCCCTCATTTTTGTTGCATATACACATTGGTATGCTAGGTAGTAAGATGAGGATGAATGTGGTGTGCTATAATATTTGAATTACCATTACTTGGTGAATTAAGAGGGTAAATGAATACACCATGAAGTGTAATTAGGAGTGGTTTAAATGGGGTGTTACTAACCTTTGAATAATTTTAAATTTTGGACTCCAAATTATTATTGCTAATTTGCATGGTATTTTATTGTTTAAATCTTGTATTTTAATTGCTTAAAGTTTAGCACTCTCATTATATATTTTAGTGAATTTACACATTAAATTTGGGTTAGATTATTGCATGGCATTCATGACCTCAAATTTAAATATTCAAATGCTATGATTAATTTCTTGAATATACTAGACTTAGATTAGTTTATCCCCCTTTGTTTCCATATTTTAATTTAAGCTTTAATTAAATATTAACATAAAAGAATTTATTTAACAACTTAGCTCTAATTAATTTAAATGAATCTTAAAACATTCTATTTCTTTAAATTAAATTATTCCTTGACTTCATTTAAATTTAGAAAAATTTTTCTTATTATTAGTCTTATCTCTAATCTCCAAACTCCGGTTCGGCCTCGCGTATTTATCCTGAAAAAATAAGACTAAACATCTACTTTTAAAATAAATAATCATGACTTAAAATTATTAAAATAAATCAAACACTTCATATATTTATAAAAAATCATTTTTAATTTATATAGTAGGAATTATGCATGGCTTATACGAAATATGATTTTTCGGGTTCTACAAATAGTGTTTTAAATCATGGCCCCACCTAGTCCAATTAAATTCTACACACACTTTAATCATATATATATATATATATATATATATGAAGGGTCTAATTCATTTTGATATTTGACATGTCATAACTATTTATTTTAAATGCAAAGGTTTAGTTTTATCTTTTCAGTTAAATACGCGAGGACGGACCGGAGTTTGGAAATTAGAAATAAGATTAATAATAAGAAAAATATCCCTAAATTTAATCTAAGTCAAAGAATAATTTAATTTAAAGAAAAAGAATATTTTAGGATTTATTAAATTAATTGAAGTCAAGTTAGTAAATAAATCCTATTAGGTTCAATATTTATTTAAAGCTTAAATTAAAATATGTAAACAAGAGGGGATAAATTAATCTAGGTATAATATAGTCAAGAAATTAAACATAGCATTTAAATACTTAAATTTTAATCCATGCAAAGTCATGCAAGAGTTTAATTTAACTTCATGTGTTAATTCACTAAAATATATAATGAGTATTTAAAATCTTAAGAATTTAAAATACAAAGTTTAAATAATAATATACCATGCAAATGAGTAATAAAATTGGTTAAGACAATTCAAAAGAGTAGTAAATTCATTCTAGTCACCTCAATGGCCTTTAAAATGAATACCATTACTCACCTTAAATTCAAAAAGTTATTGGTAAATTTAAATACTATAATACACCTTATTTCTAATCAAACCATTACCATAACAAACCAACGGGCGGTGGGAATAGAAAGGAAAGAAGCTTCGACAGTAGGGAAGAAAGATCATTTCAAAACCCATTCAAAATTTCTTCACTTGTAACCTCCTACCTTAATGCATCTTTAACACCCCTAATAACACTCATATTCATTATCTAGAAAATCCACACTCTCTCCTTTGGAAAATATCAGAAATAAGCTAATGAGATCGTGAATAGCAGCAAGAATGAATAAATAAGAACAGCTATGGCAACGGTGAAGAAACATTTCAAGTTCCCACTTGTAACTCCTAACTAAATGCAATTCAAGACTCACTTAACATCTCCTATATCATTCACTTTCATCCCTTATCTTTCCTACACTCATATGCTCAAAAATACATCAGAAAATAGCAGCTGAAATCGTGAACAACAGCAGAAACGAGAAGAAGGAATCCAACTCGGCTCCGTCGCGTCGTATTGTTGTATTGATATGTTTTTCTTCAGAACAAATTTCAGGCATGTATATATTATTTCTTTGCTCTTCAATCAAGTCATATTAGATATTTTAAATCAGTATATGTTCAGGAATTAAGGGACAACACGAAATTTGACAGCAATGTATTAAAAAATTTCAGAACATGATTCTCGGCCAATTGGTTGTGCTTCACGGGTTTTGGTGATTTTGTTGCTTACAGGGAGTTGCTCGGTTCCAGGCTCACATGGCTGCTACTAGGCATGAATTAGAATGTGTTAGGGTGTTTTTGGTTCATTTGTTTCGGTCCATACACCCAAGAACAGAGAAATGACAGCAACCTTCCCTTAGGTGCATATTTGAGTCACGGTTTTGAGGTTCTAAATATTTAAGGGAGTGTTCGAATTATGGTTGTTCCAGAAATTGTAACCATAGTTAGAACTCCTCCTTAACATGTCTAGTAAGTGACCAAGGTGTCCTTTCAAAGCTTGGTTCATGTTTCCATCAGATTTTTAAAATAGCAATACAAGCATCACTGGAAAACTTTTAGTTTCTGGTTTGTGAACTTTCAGTTTTGGGTGGGTTGTTTGGGTTATGGTTGGCTTCTAGCCCATAGCCATAGTTCATACAACTCTCCATCATGTCTAGATCGAGCCATGGTCGATCAAATGGCCCTTGGAACGAGACAAGACAACAAAACATTTCAATACAATACACTGCACAGCAAGTAGTGTTCTCGGCTAACATGTTGCATTGTCCTAGGTGTTGACTCGGATTGTGTTTGGCTTTTAGCCCTTATTCATGGTCCAAGCCATGCCTTAGGATGTTGGTAAGAGTCTAGGGTCGATGGTTCAAGCCAAGAGTCAAAATTGTTCAGAGTTTCAACCCAAATAAGCAACATAGCCGCTGCTGTATTTTCTATTTTTTTGACAGTAACTTGGGTCACAGTTTTTGGTGTGGTTTGAGTTCTTGGTTGGCTTTTAGCCCATGGCCTTAGACTGGACAGTACCTCAATGAGTTAGGAAGGTCATATTTTTGGCCGTTCGTGATTTGGTCGAGTTTAGAGGTCATACGAGAATTTACGGTGAAAGGTGCCAAAGTGACTCTAGAAAGAGTGTTTTATGTTTTTGGATCCCTTTCACCTATTTTTGTGTTTTGGCAATTCTTATGCATGTTTTTCAGTATGTTTGGGGTATTTTTAATCATGGTTAAACATCGGTTTAATGTTGGTTCGGGTTGGTACGAAGCCATGATTAAAAATGAAGTTGTTGGTCCTAATCGTTTCGTTTTCGGTTTAGTTGTTAAGTTTTTGTCAAGTTAAAATTTATTTGCATGTGTCACATATTAGAATTAAGTCGCAGTGAGCCTGGGAGCGATCCAACTCATCCGGTAAAAATAAGGTTATAATTATATTGCGTGCATAAAAATATAAAATGTTTATTTTTGAGATATATGCTATATGTCTTGTGGCCATCTTACGCTTATGGGTTTGGAAGTCGGTAGGCGCAACCGAGGACCTCTCCGCCCGGTGACTTACGACCGGTTTATGATTATGTATGGGTACGGACATCCAGTCCAAGGGCTGTGATTGATCTCTACCGCTCAGTATACTGTGGTTTAGTTTGATCAGGCGCTCACGCTATGTTATGGCCACTTGCTTAGAACATTATCTCTACCAGAAAATTATGATATGAAATGACAGAGCTCTATGGAGCAAAGCTTTTACGTATGATTTTCAGATATGCACGTAGATATAATTACTCATGATACGATTTTCACCATACGCTTTACGATACCATATTTTTACGTTGCATGCGATTTTATTGTATATTTACTTGTTATTCACGATATATACATGTTGAGTCTTTAGACTTACTAGACTTGATTGTTGTAGGTACCGATGAGGTCGAGACGGAGGGCGTAGATCAGTGAGCTATCTTGGGGCAGCAGCAGTATACCCGAGGACCTCATGTTTTAGTTTATGCATTTTTATTATGTTTAAACTCAGTTTTAATATTATGTTTAAACTCAGTTTTAATATGTTGGATTATTTTTAAGTTGGTATTTGAAACAATATTTCCTTCCGCTGTTATTTTAAAGTTGAAATTATTTACATGTTTATTTTGAAGCAAGTTATTTATTTATTTAGAAAATTTTTAATAATTCCGCAAAAATATGAATACGAAATACGAGCCTTTAAAGTTTCATTTTTGCTGACGGAAATATCACTACCACTATCAACATTCAGCTGCTGATGATAGATGAAGACTTCTTCAGCAAGCTCTTTCAGCTGCCAACTTATGGGCTTGCAAGCATCTCTGAAGTCTAATCTTCTGATGTTGAGGAGATGCAAAATCTGCTGTCGGCTGATGGTCAGAAAATCAAAGTTTCCGATCCAAAGAAGGAAATGAAGACGGAAATCCAACTGCTGGCTTATATTGTGGCCAAGGGGCTTCTAACAAAGGCATGATCCTTTGCTGCACTTACTTTGGAGAAATTCCAAGTCATGACTACTATCATGACTGGCAAAAGGATGAACTGGAAAGGGATCATCTTAACCCTACTGAAAAATATGTTTCAGTCATCTAAATAGTTCAAGGGATTTGCCATACAACTCACCTATCTGCTGAAGGTCAAGGACTTAGTGGGTGACTCATCTGAGAGATCATCCATATTCAAGGTTTTCAATGCTAAGAATGTTCAGCCACCAAAACTCAAGCTGGACATCTCACCTGAAAAATTGGTCCTAGTGAAAAAGGTGATTGGGATGCAAGGGGCTCCCAAATCAGTTAAGAAAGCCAGAATGGAAATTCAGAAAAAAACGATCAAACGCGAACTGATCGTAAGTGAAACTGACTCAGAGAAGAACTCGCTCCCAAGATATCCAAAAAGCCCATGACTCAAAATACAAAACCAGTAATGGCTATGGGCACCATCCCATCTGAGAGGCTTATTCAATCTGGAGCTGAGCGGCAAATCAAGGCTACTCCACTATGAGCGATACCAGTTGAAATGACAACTGATGATCAGCTGCCTCTATATGTTGCTCTCAAGAAGACTATCACCGAATCTAGTGATAAAAAGAAATCTATTGGAGTAAAGGCTCCACTCTTCAATATTTCCGGCCCAACCTCTCTGACAGCTGCAAGATCTATCTAAGGGGTAAGTGGTGCGAGAACAAGTTGATGCAACCAGGTCAGGACTGAGCATCTCTCATGTTCTGACTGATTCAAAGGGCAAAAAAAAGATGACTGAAAAGCCTAGACCAACCAACACCATTCAAACTCACAATGACCTTATCTGGAAGGAATTCAATGAATTCCCTGAGGGTAAAGTCAAAACTTATGATAAATGGGTAAAATTTAGAATTGTTGAGTTTGCCAGGCAGTTGCAAAAGAAATCAGTTTTAAAGAAGTTCATTGTCTTGGAAACAATTGTTCTAAAAATGGTCAAAGCTGCTACAGTGGTTCAAGCACTGGAAAGAAAGAAATATTTCTTTGATTTGGTACGGGCGAAGAAGATAAATCAGATGATTGGTCAGCTACGCCATCTTACAATCCCAACTGCTCTTAATGACAAAGCACTTCATGACCAACTGGACATGGATTTGATATCTCTACAAATGGCGTTCAAGAATTGGGAAATGGATGAGGATCTAATCATTCCAGAAAATTCCCAAGAACTCTCATCAGATGAGCTGGCTGATCAATCAGCTCAACCAGAAAATCCATCCAAGGACCCAGTTACTGACTCTGCTGAACAGGTATCCGATCCTTATTCAAAGGATGAAACCAGTCAACTGATGTTCGTCAGTCCTCAACTGCTGGATCTGAACTCTAACGGACGCTAAATTGTCATTGGAAAATATTGATGAAGTCATCAAATCAGTTGCCTCTGATATTCAACAAACTTTTCTACCGAAGCAGTTGAAGAGTTGTTCACAACTGAAGAACCAGTTTTTCAATTCCAATCTCAACCAACTGAAGAGCCAGTTCAGTTGACTTACACAACTGAAAAGGTAGTTTTTATGCGAACTGAAGAAGCAATTCAGTCATCTGTTATTGAAAGGGGATTGGTTACGGTGCCCGGTTGCGCAACGGAAGTTCTAAAATTGTTTTGTTTCAACAAGAACAAGAACAAGAACCGAGCACACCACAAAGTAGTGTAGCAAATAAGCAAAACACAATATGTCATACATAGGGTGTTAAGACAAATATACCTATCAATCTCTTGAGATTGATGTTTGGCTCCAACTTAGTTGATAAACAAATAAGCTCCTCAAGGATGACAATCTACAAGCCTCCCTTTGAACACTCCTTGTTCAAAAATTAGGCCCACCAGCAACTAGCTAGAACTCCTCTTATTTTGCACTAGAAAATTAAAAGTATTTTTCAAGGAGAAGTATTTTTTTTCCTCAAAAATTGAAGAAGAAAAATTGGAGAGAATGGTGAAGGAGAATTTCGGCCAAGGGGGTGAGAGTGAAGGGGAGAATGAGTTGCCTTGGTTGTGTAAACAAGCTAAAACCACTTTTAGCATGCCAAACTATGAACCAACAACTAAACTTAGCAGAAAACTGAATAATCAGTTACTACAAACAGTTGTGATATTCTCAACTACATACTATCAGCTGTCCCTTAACTTTACACTTCAGCAGTTAGGACATTCAACCGACAAAAGCTGACTGCAACAAGTAGTGGGATCACCGCATTACCAAAAATCTGCAGTTTACGAATGTCAAAAGAATGTTAACGTGGCATGCAACGGATATAAAGGTTCAAATTGTATTTAATATTACCTTTGGAGGGAAGCCTATAAATAACAATGAAGAGTAACTGAAGAAAAACACCAAAAAACCACTGAATCATTGAACCTCTGAATTTTTTAACACTCGAAATCTATTAAGTTACTCTGCTGAAATTTTTGTAAACAGAAAAGCTCACGCTCATCGCATACATCCATAGCTGCTAGGATATAATTCGATCTATCAACACAAACTATATTACTTAATCTAGAAGAGATCAGTTGTGTTAGATTTATTCAGTTCTATTGAGTTCTGAAAAATATTTTGTAACTAAGAGTTTCAGTTTGGCATTGTTAAATCAAAAAATGAAGTGGGTTTGTACAAGTGTTTATATCGATCAAAGTCTTTTAGTGAATATCCTATTTTTGAGATAGAAGGGGTGACGTAGGAGTGTTTGAAATCTCCGAACATCCATAAAATCCCGTGTCTTATCATTTCATTTTTTATTCTATATATCAGTCAGTTTATTTTCGCACAACTTATTCAACCCCAGTTTCTAAACACTCTTTCACCCTTAACCGATCCTATCAATATTTTTGTGGATGTTCGGAGACTTCAACTGCTCATAAGTCACCTCTTCTACCACCTCGGGTAGGATCTACTAAAAGATTTTGATTAATTACAACAAGTGTAATAACCCACCCAACTTAGGACTTATCCACTGCCTAACTAAACTCCTAGACTAGACTGAAGGCAGCACCTTCCAGTCAACACTTGTTTAACGTCTGTGTGTCAAAGACTATATACACAAGTTTTATGTCTTTATGGCTGACTGAGTTTGAGAGGTTGTGTGTATGTGTGTGTGAGAATTGATCTTTGAAAACAACCTCAAAGGTGTTCTCACACACTGAGGAAAATATGCTTCTAAAACTAAGCTGATAATACGTTGAAGTGTTCTCTCTAGGTTGATTGCTTTTTGTAAGCTGATATGCAATATACGTGCCCTTTTTCTCTGTATATATTCACACAAATCTCTTATTCGTTTTCGCTGATCTTCTATTTATAGGAGGGAAACTGATCGTACAATGAGACTCAATAATTGTATCCGTTGCAGCTTGAATGCGTTCCTTGAGATTCGTGTCTCGACTTTTCCGACATCTATGCTTGAACTTCTTGTCTTTAGGCTTTGCTACAACATTCATTATTGCACCTTGATCGTACAATAGCTTTTGTATCGTTGTGCGTAGCTGGAATCCACTTAGGCAATATTGTCTATATCTGCAACTGATTGAATCCTACATGATGCACCTAATTGGTCATCTGAACTGATATTCAGTTGGGCTGGTGAGATCGTTTGACTCGTCAGTTGAACTGATTTCACTCTTTCAGTTGAACTAATAAGTTGGGTTCTTCATCAGTTGAGTACTTCATCAGCTAGCCGACCTTTTGAAGCTCTTATGCTGAACTGCCTATCAGCTGGACAATCAGTTGAATTGGTCTTTGATATATAAGTTCAACTGATTCAGTTTGGGCGATCAGTTGGCGCTTTCAGTTGTGCGTCTCGACAACTTCAGTTTTGGCTCGATAAAAGATCAGTTGGAATCTCGATCAGTTCCAGTTTCTGCGCACTATGGTAGAATCATTGGTAACAAAATAACAAGTTTTGTTAATATCCAAATTAAGCAAGATTGCGAACACAAAATGTTCCAACAGATTATATGATACGAAAAGAAATAAGTTTATCATTTATTTGGGAATGTACAAAGATAAGTTTAATTATATTGAGAATGTACCTATCAGATATAAGTTAACTTATATTCTTGGGAATACACCTATCTGATATATGGTGACTTACATTTTTGAGAATTTACCTATTGTAGATAAGCTTCTGACTTAGGGATGAAATGTTTGACTCGGGGATAATAAATTATTTATGAAAATATGAGATAAAAATTATATAAGCTTTGATATTCAGATGTGGAAGTTAATTTTTGTGTCAATAATTAACGGTATGCACATTAAATTTGGATGTTAAGTGCTAAATTTAAATATATAAAATTTTTAATATATTATGAAGGTAAGAAATAATATATTAAGATATTTATATTAATTTATGTAATTTTCTTATGAAAATAAAGTAAGATATTGATGAGCACCGAGGAAGTGTAGCATAATGCATAATAAGTTCTGACTCTTCTTATAGTACAAAAAAAAAGAAGATTTAAGGAGAAAGACATCCAATGAAACTTGTTTGTGTTAAAGCATGCTAGGCTCATAGTTTTGATTAAAGAAAGATTTAGTAAAGGCAAATTGTTTGAGGAAGTAGTTTCTTTCGTACAAGGTTGAAAGATCTTTTAACTAGGTTATAATAATTGGGACTTGAGTCAATAGGCTTATAAGTTATGTTCTAAAATTTTATATTAGTTATAAGTTTTGAGATAGTAATCGTGATATTTTAAGATATAATAAAATAAGTATTGATGCACATATATTCAATGTGGATTTTATTCAGTGTACTATGGAAATGGATTGGTTGGCTAAGAATTATGCCTTGATGGATTTCCAGAAGAAGACTGTCAACTTGCAGACTCCAAACCATGAGAAAATCATATACCATGGTAGATCTAAAGAGCAAAAATCTCTTCTATCGGCATCACAAACTTGGAAAGCCATGAAAAGTTGTGAAGAAATTTACCAAGCAATGATCAGTGAGGTAAATGACGAAGTTACTCTGAAGATAGAGGATGTAACACCTCTGACCGATTTTATAAAATAACACAGCGGAAATTAAAAAAAATTTACTTGAGGGAAGAAGGATTAAAAATTTTCTTTACATAAAACATTTACAATCAAAAGTATATACATGATCAATAAAATGATTCAACAAAATACAAAATATCATTTTTGTGATCATGTCCAAAATGCTATCAAAATAGCCTTCTTCCTTCCTTCTCTATATGCATATGACCCCGGCTTCAATCAACATCCCGGCTCGTCGCTCTTATCTGCATCACATGAAATAACTGAAATGAGTATAAAACTCAGCAAGTGGAACTCTTACATAGCAATGGATACATATCATACTCTGAAAAACATAACTTTGAAAACATTAAATACCATCAACTCTGAAACATAAATATCATAGCATTAATAGCAATAACGATAGTATTTCTCTTTTCTTTGATGAATTGATATCTTGATAGTATCTTTGTCTATGTACCTATATCCCATCGATATGAATCGATACTCTGTTGGGATATAATCCTATGGTCGTTGATCAACTAATTGCATGCAATATCTGACTATGTATCTATCAATCCAATAAATCATTTGAACTCTCTCTTTGGCATTAAATCAAACACTTTGAATACTCTTTTATTTTTTATTCCCTTTTGACATAATTGAGACATAAAATTCCTCTAATATACAACTAAGTGTATTAATACATAGCATGAATCAAATGGAAGGGAATAACATGTTAAAACCATTGAAACACCATACATATATTATCATGTGAGTACAAGGAAATGAATTCTACTTACAACACTTGTTAAACTTGATTCTATTCTCTTGGATAAATTCCTACAACAATAAACCATATATTGCACCATCAACAACCTATTAATCACAAACCCATAATCTCCCAAAATCAAAATCCAAGAATAACCAAAGACACAAGCTTACCTTAGCTCCTTGAACCAACAATGACCATGTTCTCTTTAAAATACCCAAATAAAAAGCTTGAATCAAAGGCACAAAATGAAGAAAATAAGAACCTTAGGTCACCTTGCTGAAGAAAATCGAGAAGAGGGGGAGAAGAAATGAGGAAATAAGAGCCAACACTTGCCTTATATCACTTAAATCTCGAAAACACGCTTCTACTGTTCATGCACCGCGGGTGCACTGCTGATCTTACCGCGGGTGCACTACGTGTACTAGACAACAACCGAAAATCTGAAAACGTCGACCGCGGGTGCGCTACAAAACTGACCGCGGGCGCGGTGCCGCTCTGCCAATCCACCGTGGGTTCGGTGATCAAATGACCGCGGGTGCGGTCACCCCACTGTCCAAATACCACGGGGGTGGTAGCTATCTGACCGCGGGTGCGGTCACCTCTGTAGCCAACAACAAACTCTATGCAATAAAAATCGAATCACAACGCTGCTTCTCCTCATAATTTGGCAACACTCCCAACAAGAAAGTTGCACCTCTATACCTTATCTATAATCAACAATACTATAAACCATAAATCTCAATTCTTAACATCAAAACTATACTTAAACTTAACCAAATAGTCAATAATCATACGAAATCTTAAACCGTACCGTTCTCCAGGCTTGGCTATTACAATCTCCCCTCCTTAAAGGAATTTCGTCCTCGAAATTGACGTCAATGCGCGAACAACTCAGGATATTTCTCTTTCATCTCATCCTCTATTCCCACGTGGCTTCTTTGATCAAATGATTCCTCCAAAGGACTTTAACAATGCCGATCTCTTTGTTTCTCAACACTTTAACTTTGCGATCCAGAATCTGAACTGGAATCTCTTGGTACGTAAAATTCGGCGTCAAATCCAATGGCTCGTGGCGAAGAACATGGGAAGGATTCGAAATATACTTCTTGAGCATGGAGACATGAAAAACATTATGATCTCTGTCAAGATCTCACGGTAGGGATAACCTGTAAGCACGATCACCAACTCTATCCAAGATCTCAAATGGGCCAATAAATCTCGGACTCAACTTTCCCTTCTTGCCAAACCACATCACACCCTTAAGAGGTGCAATCTTCAAGAACACATGGTCACCAACCTCAAACTGCAACGGTCTACGACGCACATCAGCATAACTCTTCTGTCTCGACTGTGCTGTCTTCATCCTCTCTCGAATAACAGCAACAACATCAGCTGTCTTTTGGACCAACTCTGAACCCAACATCTTCCTCTCGCCAATCTCGTCCCAATACAAGGGAGATCTACACTTTCGGCCATAAAGTGCTTCATACGGTGACATGCCAATCGTCGCCTGGTAGCTATTATTGTACGTGAACTCAACAAGAGGCAATTTGGAATCCCAGCTACCAGTATAATCAATAATACAAGCTCTTAGCATATCCTCTAAAATCTGAATAACTCTCTCTGATTGACCGTCACTCTGGAAGTGATATGCTGTACTGAATGCTAACAGTGTACCCATAGCTCTGTGCAAACTCTTACAAAACTCTGAAGTAAATCTAGGGTCACGATCAGACACAATCGACACAGGAACACCATGAAGTCTAACAATCTCAGCTAAGTACTCTTCGGCATACTGGTTCATGGAATACGTCATTTTGACTGGAAGAAAATGCGCTGACTTGGTCAACCAATCAACAATAACCAAAATAGAGTTATAACCTTTCTGCGTTCTGGGAAGACCAGTCACGAAGTCCATCGTAATATGCTCCCATTTCCATTGAGGAATCGAAAATGATAGCAATGTCCCAGCAGGTCTCTGGTGCTCTATTTTCACCTGCTGACAAGTTAGGCAATGAGAGATAAACATGGCAATATCCTTCTTCATACCTGGCCACCAATAGAGTCTACGAAGATCCTGATACATCTTGGTGCTGCCTGGATGTATCGAGTATGGCGATGTATGTGCCTCTGTCAAGACGTCTCGCCGAATATCATCACCTGTAGGAATACAAATACGGATTCTGAATGTCATCAAACCATATCCATTCATCCCAAACTCTGAATTACCTCTCTCTTCTGCTCTGGATCTCAACTCTGTCAACTGTAAATCATTAACCTGCTCTCTACGAATCATGTCCGTCAATGTAGCCCGAATGACCAACGCTGAAAAGCGAGCAATGGTTCCCAGAACCACCAAAGCTATCTCCTCTCTTTGCAAGTCTAACAACAAGAGCTTCTGAATCATAGCACTCAAAGAAGAACTCGACTTACGGCTCAATGCATCTGCTACAACATTCGCATTGCCTGGGTGATAACTAATCGTCACATCATAGTCTTTGACAAGCTCTAACCACCGCCTCTGACGCATATTGAGTTCTTTCTGAGAAAACAAGTACTTTAAACTCTTGTGGTCCGTGAAAATTTCACACTTTTCGCTCTATAAGTAATGTCTCCAGATTTTCAGGACGAAAACCACAGCTGCCAGCTCCAGATCATGCGTAGGATAATTCTTCTCGTAGTACCTCAGCTGGCGAGAAGCATAAGCTATAACTTTCCCACGTTGCATTAGCACTGCACCGAGGCCCTTCTTCGATGCATCGGTATAAACAACAAAGTCCTCTGAACCACTGGGCAATGCAAGTACAGGAGTTGTCGTCAACTTGTCCTTCAACTCTTGAAATCCACTTTGGCAATCATTGGACCACTCAAACTTCACAGTCTTCCTCGTCAGATTGGTTAACGGCAGGGTAATCTTAGAAAAGTCTGCAATAAAATGACGATAATAACCCGCCAAACCAAGGAAACTGCGTGCCTCTGATATAGTTGTAGGAATAGGCCACTTCTGTATCGCTTCGATTTTCACTGGATCAACAGCTATACCATCCTTCGAAACAACATGGCCTAAGGAAGAAATCTGCTCCAACTAGAAATCACATTTCTTCAATTTAGCATACAACCTCTTCTCCCTCAACAACTGAAGAACAACTCTGAGGTGCTCTGCATGAAGCTCTCTGGTCTTGGAATAAATCAATATGTCATCGATGAAAACAATGACAAAGCTATCCAAATACGGCTTGAACACTCGGTTCATAAGATCCAAGAAGACTGAAGGAGCATTAGTCAGACCGAAAGACATCACAAGAAATTCTTAATGACCGTACCTGGTCTGGAACGCCGTATTAGGGATATCAGACTCCCTAACCTTCAACTGATAATAGCCAGATCGCAGATCAATCTTCGAAAACACAGTAGCGCCCTGCAGTTGATCAAAAAGGTCATCTATCTGTGGCAATGGATATTTATTCTTGATAGTCACTTTGTTGATTTCTCTATAATCAATGCAAAGCCGCAAAGACCCATCTTTCTTTTTGACGAAAAGAACCGGAGCTCCCCAAGGCGAAGAACTCGGCCGAATGAAACCTTTATCTAAAAGATCCTGCAACCGAGTCTTCAACTCTTTCATCTTTGAAGGGGCCATTCTGTACGGAGCCTTAGAAATAGGAACAGTACCCGGAACTAGATCAATCACAAACTATACATCTATGTCTGGCGGTAAACTCGGAACATCATCCTCAAATACATCAGGGAACTCTCTCACCACATCAATATCATCAATATTCAACGTAACCATTCTATCCATATCAACAAGCGAAGCGAAAAACCCATCACAACCTCTACAAAACAACTTCTTAGCCTCAAGACACAAAATAAAAGTAAGGAACAGCGAAGTACCTGCACTGGCGAGCATACCTTCCCTATTGCCATCATCTGCAAATTTCACCGTCTTAGCAAGGCAATTAATCACTGCACGATAGGTTGATAGCCAATCCATGCCAAGTGTAATATCAAACGCAACCATCGAATAACAATCAAGTCGGCAAAAAACCACTCGCTCATCAATTTCACAGAACACGCATACACAATAGACGTAGGGCACAACACTTCTCCCGAAGGAAATACAACATTAAACTGGAGGGGAAGAACAGAAGAAACTAAACCCGAATATCTCAAAAATAGTTCAGACATAAAAGAATGAGTAGCACCTGTATCAATTAATGTCGTAGCTACTCGGCCTGAAATTAATATAGTGCTAGAGATCACAGAAGAATCATGGTTTATACCTTCCTTCGTCATGGTGAAGATGCGACCCTGCACCTTCTCTTTACTCGATCCTCTCGGACAGTCCTTGGCAATATGGCCTGCAGTACCACATCGATAGCAAGTGTGAGTACTGAATCTGCACTCTCCCCTATGATGCCTATTGCACTTGGGACACAATGGCTTCTCTGGATCAAATAGAACTGCCGGTGCTTTAGAACTCGGTTCCATCTTGCCTTTCCCCTTAAAACTGCTCTTTCCTCTTTGGCTCGAACCCTGAACTCTTTGAGCAATAGCCTGCTGCCTCGCCTGTCTCTCTCTGGCAATGTCTTTCTCATCTTGCTCGGCTAACAAAGCTTTAGCCACAATCTCTTTATATGTCACCGCCTTAGACATATTGATGTCCCTCCTGATCTCTGCTCGAAGGCCTCTAATGAAATGAGCACCATTGTCTTTGTCATTGGAGGCAATATACGGGGCAAACATACAGCCCTCCTCGAACTTCAGAATATACTCATCAACATTCATACCTCCTTGACGAAGCTCTAAAAACTCAGTCACATTCCTTGCTCGAAGTGCATCTGGGAAGTACTTATCATAGAAAAGATCAGTAAAATCTTGCCACTTTAATCCTGGTACATCAACACCTACCTTGGTAGCATTCCACCAAATGCGTGCAGCTTTGACTAACATGAACACTGCACAACTAACTCTGTCCTTGTCTTCATAGTTGAGATGATCAAATATCGCCTCAAGTGCTTTGATCTACTCTACAGCCACCAATGGATCAGTGCTTCCTACAAATTCCGGTGAATCCATTCTCTTGAAAGCAGTAAAGATCCCATCAGTTCCAACTGCTTGAGCCACTTGTCATCTCCCTTGACCTCTACCTTGACCTGTACCTTGCAAACAGAGCAACTGTTGGATCTGCTCACTATGAACCTTGGATTGCTCTTTCAGCAACTTGCCGAACTCGTCAACAACTCTCGATGAAGATATATCCTCACCCTCTGAAGCCTTTCTCTTAGGAGGCATTACTCCTACAATGTGCTCACATAATACGTATCAACCAATAACAATGAATAGATGTAGAAGAAGACATACTCGGAAAGTAGACAAAGTCATATGCATTGGTCCGAAGAACGGTGCTCTGATACCACTAAATGTAACACCTCTGATCGATTTTATAAAATAACACAGCGGAAATTAAAAAAATTTTACTTGAGTGAAGAAGGATTAAAAATTTTCTTGACATAAAACATTTACAATCAAAAGTATATACATGATCAATAAAATGATTCAACAAAATACAAAATATCATTTTTTTGATCATGTCCAAAATGCTATCAAAATAGCCTTCTTCCTTCCTTCTCTATATGCATATGACCCCGGCTCCAATCAACGTCCCGGTTCGTCGCTCTTATCTGCATCACATGAAATAACTGAAATGAGTATAAAACTCAGCAAGTGGAATTCTTACATAGCAATGGATACATATCATACTCTGAAAAACATAACTTTGAAAACATTAAATATCATCAACTCTGAAACATAAATATCATCGCATTAATATCAATAACGATGGTATTTATCTTTTCTCTAATTGATTGATATCTAGATAGTATCTCTGTCTCTGTACCTATATCCCATCGATATGAATCGATACTCTGTTGGGATATAATCATATGGTCGTTGATCAACTAATTGCATGCAATCTCTGACTATGTATCTATCAATTCAATAAATCATTTGATCTCTCTCTTTTGCATTAAATCAAACACTTTGAATACTCTTTTCTTTTGTATTCCCTTTTGACATAATTGAGACATAAAATGCCTCTAATATACAACAGAGTGTATTAATACATAGCATGAATCAAATGGAATGGAATAACATGTTAAAACCATTGAAACACCATACATATATTATCATGTGAGCACAAGGAAATGAATTCTACTTACAACACTTGGTAAACTTGATTCTATTCTCTTGGATGAATTCCTACAACAATAAACCATATATTGCACCATCAACAACCTATTAATCACAAAACCATAACAATAAATCCATAAAACCAACATCATCAACAAACCCATAATCTCCCAACATCAAAATCCAAGAATAACCAAAGCTACAAGCTTACCTTAGCTCGTTGAATCAACAATGACCTTGTCCTCTTTCAAATACCCAAATAAGGAGCTTGAATCAAAGGCACAAAATGAAGAAAATAAGAACCATAGGTCACCTTGCTGAATAAAATCGAGAAGAGGGGGAGAAGAAATGAGGAAATAAGAGCCAAAACTTGCCTTATATCACTTAAATCTTGAAAACACGCTTCTACTGTTCATGCACTGCGGGTGCGCTGCTGATCTTACCGCGGGTGCGCTGCGTGTACTGGACAACAACCGAAAATCTGAAAACTTCGACCGCGGGTGCGCTACAAAACTGACCGCAGGTGCAGTGCCGCCTCTGCTAATCCACCGCGGGTGCCGTTCTCAAACGACCGCTGGTGCGGTCACCCCACTGTCCAAATACCGCGGGGGCGGTAGCTATCTGACCGCGGGTGCGGTCACCTCTGTAGCCAACAACAAGCTCTATGCAATTAAAATCGAATCACAACGCTGCTCCTCCTCGTAATTTGGCAACACTCCCAACAAGAAAGTTGCACCTCTATGCCTTATCTATAATCAACAATACTATAAACCATAAATCTCAATTCTTAACATCAAAACTATACTTAAATTAACCAAATAGTCAATAATCATACGAAATATTAAACCGTACCGTTCACCAGGCTTGGCAATTACAGAGGATATTCCAGTTATTCAAGAATTTCCAAACGTCTTCCCTGAAGAATTGCCTGGCACGACTCCTGACCGTGAAAAAAGTGGAGTTTGAGATCAACTTAATTCTTGGTATTGCACCAATCTAAAAAGCACATACAGAATGGCCCCAACAGAGTTAAAGGAACTCAAGGATCAACTTTAGGAGTTTCAGGATAAAACATAGATTCGACCCAGTGCATCTCTGTGAGGAGCCTCTGTATTATTTTTGAAAAAGAAAGACCGGAGTATGAGGCTGAGTATCGATAATAGGGAGTTGAACAAGATCACTGCTAAGAATAATTACCCTCTCCTGAGGATAGATGATTTTTTCGATCAATTGAAAGGAGCCAAGGTCTTTTCAAAACTCGATCTAAGGTCAGGATACCATCAATTGAAATTCAAAGCAGAATATATTCCCAAAACATCCTTTAGGACAAGGTACAGACCTTATGAGTTTACGGTAATGCCGTTTGGACTTACCAACGCTCTAGCAGCATTCATGGACGTCATGAATATAGTCTTTAAACCATACCTTGATAGATTCGTTGTAATGCCCGAGATTTTACTTTGTTAATCCGAGATTATTGATTTATGAATTGTTGCGATTAGAAGGACCGTGCCGAGACAAGAATTGAGAAGACGTGATTTATGTGCGAGGAGAGAACACCTCGTGCATATGCACGAGAAGAGGCGCGAATATGAGCAAGCATGACAGAAGACCTTGCGCATATGCATGAGACAGGGCGCACATATGCGCGAGCATGTAGAAATTCCAAATGCCGAGACAGTAGGTCTCGCGCATATGCACGAGACACGGCGCGCATATGCGAGAGCAGGAGAAATGCAATATGCCGAGACCAGTAGATCTCATGCATATGCGCCATGGAGGGTCGCGCATATGCGCGATACGTGCAGTACAAAGGATGAGCCACATGTACATATGATAGAAAAGAACCGAGAAGCTTCAGTGAAATCTTAAGCTTTTGTCTTTCATAGAATTTTGATTGCGAAAGATCCGTCCGTCAGAATTTCGATCCAAGTTTAGTTCCACGCTCCTCTTGTCAATAGCTTCAGAAGGATGTAAGTTTTCTTCCTTTTACTACATGATTCGAAATTGTGATAGGGGATGTGAGGGCCTTGTTCCTGATTAATATTTTATTAACACACACTCAGGATAATTAGTATAAACAGCGAAAACGAGTTAAAATTTTTCTTTTTGGCCCAATAGAAATTTCGGCATGACCTCCCCGTAAATAGGACATACCGGAAAAATATAAAATAACCAAAACGACTAAATCAAAAAACCCTCAACAAACATCCAATACGAAACAATGCCAACCAGGCACAATCACAACAACGATCCTCCACAAACACAATATACAACTACTCGGGGCATACCCCGGTAATACATAGACTCCATAATACATAAATATAATATCTGGGGACTCGATGACTGAACTCACAGAGAAAAACAATGAAAGCTTGAGCTCAAAACTCAAAGAGCTCTAGCGCCCCTCGGTGCTTCATCCTGAGCAGCCGAAGACGAACCATCTACATGACCTGCTATGGAAACACAGAACAAACCACAGCAGTCCCAAAGGACATGGGTCAAACCCCAGTACGAAGATCAAATAAATTACAGCATATATAAATGACATGTAATGAAATCAATGCAATGCATGTACGGGTGCAAGATGTCTGGATGTCAGGAGTCAAAGGATCGATATCAACAATCATAATATGCTCGAGCTGGTCCACGACTCAGCGGACCTGTCGACGACTCAGCGGACAGTGTCTAGGGATATGGCTTCACACTTGATGCCAGCAACTACCTAAGCCGGACCGAGTCAAGGTGCCCAAAATCCACAAGACACAATATAATATCATATACAGATCTCAATCGAATATCAACGGGTATCAATAACTGAAGGGCTCAATATGAATGTGTGCTCAACAATGTATATCAATCCATAGATTATTCCAATATATTTGAAAATCATGTTTTATTTTAAGAAAATAAGGAATAATCTTAAATTTGCATCCAAATTCCACACAGAGCACATAATCACATAATTCACATAAAATCAATTAACTCACATCAATTAAATTACACGTCGACATAGACGCTGTAAGAAATCGATCAATCCGTACCTTAACCTTCAAATTAAATTACCACAATAATTACGAAGACCTCGGCGCTTCCTGGTTATCAAAACCTGTGGCAATGAGTTTATTTTCATCAATTAAATACTCAACTCCTATCCAATTACAATTTACCAATTCCAGCTTGTACCTAGGATCGATTTTAAGGTCATAACTCAATCAAAACCTAACCGAATTACACTTATCATATATGGCTGAAATCCTAACTCAAAATCCCACATTTCATCAGAAGATACCGACACAAAAATCCGTCATCTAGATGCTGATAAACACCAAAAACAAGAAACTTTGAAAACAATAAATCTGTACAGATTCTGGTTCGACACCTTGTAGCATAAAATTAATATCTAATTCATTATTGACCCAATTCAAAATCCGCCAATTGGAGATGAAAGACAACTCAAATATCTAAGTTTTCCTAGAAGAAATCATTCCCAAAATCTTAGTAGATAATTCCAGAATTAAGCAAGAACATGCTGTTACTCCCAAACTCGCGGACTGAATTCCCAGACTGAGCAGTTACGGTAACTCCCTCAATTCTTAATGGAATTTAACGGGTCAATTATCGTTTCGAAGACAAGACATAGCTCTACAACTTTCATATAGATCACAAGTCCAGAATCCGAGTGAAAACAGGTCACAAACTCGAATTACAGAATGTATTCTGCACGCATCAGTACAGAGTTCGGTTTTTGACACATTATGGTAGAAAAATCATATCAAATCCGTTTCTTATCCAAATTCGATGATTCTAGTGGCTATAGAAAGCTAACAAACAGAGCTACCAATTCTTTTGGAACCACAAGTCGAGATTCTTAACGCACAATACACAAAACTTCAAATTTCAGAAGCACAAAAACTGAACTCACCAATATTCTGCACAGAACAGGGCTCACGAAATGGTGCTTCGATCTGCTCGCTCCCTTGATCAAAATTCGTGATTTCTGACTTGAATCGAAGCCTAGGATGTTAGAAAGACACCCCTTCAGACCGATCAAGATTTGGACACAGGACGAAGGAGATATCGCAACTTTCCCGCAGCTGCTCCAAGGGTTGCGGGAATTGGGTTTCTTCTTTCTTTTTCCCTTTTCTTCCTTCTCTCACTTCTTTTCTCTTTTTATGCGATATGTGTGTATGTATATGTATATTTATAACTCAAGCCCATTTATCTCGGTCTGTATTTATTTTGTTCTCGTGTGTTATTAAATTCCAATATGCATTTTAATATCGTCTATAAACCGATATTTTCTAATACATATTTTTAAACACACTATTTAATTTTTGGCTTAATTATTTTAAATTCCTCAATTTAAAATAATTAATCTTAATTATCGCCAAATAACATATAATTAAATCGGGTCATTACATTTCTCCCCCTCTAACAAAATATTTCATTCTCGAAATCAAAACACACAACACACACCTTATATACAACATAGTCAAACATCTACCACTGATAGTACATAGGAAAGTCAGAGTACATGGAATAATCTATAACAGTTTCAAACAAGTGAGGCCATTCTTGCCGCATTTTAGCCTCCAGCTCCCATGTAGCCTCTTCAGTCCCATGCCTACTCCACTGTACCATAACCAGTGGAATTGTCTTATTTCGAAGTTGCTTATCCTTCTGATTAAGAATTTGTATAGGATACTCAACGTAGCTAAGAGAACTGTCTAACTCCACATCCTCGGGTCTCAGAACATGAGATGGATCTGGCTCATACTTCCGCAGCATAGATACATGAAACACGTCATGTATAGCAGACAAACTCTGCGGCAAGTTCAATCGATAAGCCAACAAACCGATCCTCTCAACAATAGTATACGGTCCAATATAACGTGGAGCTAACTTTCCCTTTTTCCCAAATCTCATTGTGCCACGAAATGGTGACACCTTTAGAAAAACTTGATCACCAACTTGAAATTCCAAAGGTCTACGCCTTTTATTTGCATAGCTAGCTTGACGATCCTGAGATGCTTTCATTCTTTTTCTGATCAAATCAATCTTTTCATTCATCTCTTCAACAAATTCAGGTTGTGCCAATGGTTTTTCTCCAATCTCATTCCAACATATCGGCGATCGACACCTTCTACCATACAAAGCTTCAAATGGTGCCATTCCAATAGTCGTTTGGAAACTGTTGTTGTATGAGAATTCTACCAATGATAGAGATTCTTGCCAATTACCTCCGAAATCCATAACTACTGACCGAAGCATATCTTCCAAAGTCTGAATGGTTCTTTCTGTCTGACCATCAGTTTCGGGATGATAAGCTGTGCTCATAGCCAACTTAGTTCCCAAAGCATTCTGAAGACTGCTCCAAAACTTAGATGCAAATCTTGGATCTCTATCAGACACAATAGACACTGGAACTCCATGCAACCGAACCACATTATCCAAATATAACCTTGCCATTTTCTTGTAAGGATAGGTACGATCATATGGAATGAAATGTGCTGACTTGGATAATCTATCAACTATAACCCAGATAGCATCACAACCTCTGATAGACCTGGGTAAGTGAGTTACAAAGTCCATTGCAATATGTTCCCAGTTCCATTGTGGTATTTCTAAACTCTGTAACATACCTCCAGGTTTCATTCTCTCAGCTTTCACCTGTTGGCATGTCAAACATCTTGCTACAAATTCAGAAATGTCTTTCTTCATCGCATCCCACCAGAAATAAGGTCTCAATATCTGGTACATTCTACGATTACCAGGATGAACACTATGGCGACTACAATGCGCCTCTTGAAGCAACGCTTCTCTCAATTCTGCAACATTTGGTACCACTAATCTGTCATTCATTCGCAAACAACCATCTGATGAGACATTATACTTATCTGGATTACCAGACAAAACCAACTCTTTTGATTTCTGAACTTTTGGATCTGTCTTTTGAGCCTTTTTAATTTCAGCAATAATCTGTGGCTCAAACTGCAATGCAGAAACAATAAAATAATTATCTTGTGGCTGAAAATTCCATCCAGAAGTACACAATTCATCATGATTCTGCCAAATATGAATGGATGCTAACATGTCATCCTGATATTTCCGGCTTAATGCATCTGCAACCTGATTCATCTTCCCTGGTTGATACTGTATTTCACAGTCAAAATCCTTCAATAGATCTAACCAACGTCTCTGCCTCATATTCAGCTCTGACTGAGTGAACAAATATTTCAAACTCTTATGATCTGAGTAAATAATAAACTGTTCACCATATAGATAGTGTCGCCAAATTTTCAAGGCAAAAACAATGGCTGCAAGTTCAAGATCATGAACTGGATATCGGGATTCATGTACCTTTAGTTGCCTCGAAGCATAGGCAATAACCTTTCCATGTTGCATCAATACACATCCCAATCCTTTAGCTGATGCATCTGTACAAACCACAAATCCACCTGATCCAGACGGCAACGCCAACACTGGTGCTGTCGTCAATTTCTCTTTCAGTTTCAGAAAACTCTGCTCACACTCTTCTGACCAAATAAATCTTGCATCCTTCTTGGTCAGTTGGGTGATAGGTCGGGAAATCTGAGAAAACCCTTCAATGAATCGTCTGTAATACCCGGCCAATCCCATAAAACTTCGAACCTCTGGTACATTGGTTGGTCTAGTCCAATTCAAGACCGCTTCAATTTTACTTGGATCGACGGATATTCCTTTGGCTGATATCACATGACCCAAAAATATGATTTGATCTAACCAGAATTCACACTTTGACAATTTAGCATACAACTGAGCATCACGAAGTGTTTGAAGAACTAATCTCAAATGCTCTCTATGTTCCTTTCTTGACTTTGAACACACCAGTATATCATCAATAAAAACAATAACAAACTTGTCCAGAAAACTCCTGAACACTCGGTTCATTAAATCCATAAATACTGCTGGTGCATTAGTCAACCCAAATGGCATCACCAAAAATTCATAATGCCCGTATCTGGTTCTAAAAGCTGTCTTAGGAACATCTTCCTCTCTAACTCGAAGTTGATGGTATCCTGATCGTAGATCAATTTTTGAATATACTGAAGTTCCCTGTAGTTGATCAAACAAATCATCGATTCTAGGCAAAGGGTATTTATTCTTGACGGTGACCCGATTCAATTGCCTATAATCAATGCACATTCTCATGGAACCATCTTTCTTTTTAACAAAAAAAACAGGGGCTCCCCAAGGTGACATACTAGGTCGTATGTACCCTTTTTCCAGTAAATCCTGCAATTGCTCTTTCAACTCTTTAAGTTCTGCAGGTGCCATTCTATACGGAGCTTTTGAAATTGGAGCAGTTCCTGGCATCAATTCGATGCTAAAATCAAGCTCTCTCTGCGGTGGAAAACATGGTATCTCCTCCAGAAAAACATCAGAAAATTCTTTCACCACCGGTATATCAGACAATCTCGGCTCTTCCTTTAAAGCATCCACAGCATAAATCATATATCCCTCATTTCCTAAGGATAATAGCTTAAACATTTCCATCGCTGAAACTAAAGGTATTTTAGCTTGCGATCCTCGACCATAAAAATTCCATTTGTCACCAAGATGAGGTCGAAAACGTACTACACCATGAAAACAGTCTACAGTAGCTCGATAATTTGTCAAGGTATCCATACCAATGATACAATCAAAGTCATACATCGGTAACACAATCAAATTAGTAATCATAATACTGTCACCGAAATGAAATACACAGTTCAACACAATCTGCCCTGATAAAATCACTTTACCGGCTGGAGTGGACACAGATGCAAACTCATCCAATGATGTAGTCACAAAGTCATATTCATCAACAAAATTGGATGCAAAGAAAGAGTGAGATGCTCCTGTATCAAATAAAACTCGTGCAGTGTAACCATTAATTAAACAAGTACCTGCGATTACACCACCTGGAGCCTCTCTGGCTTGATCCTCTGTCAAAGCATACACTCTAGCCTGTTGTGGACCTGGGAATGATTGAGGTGCATTACCCCGAACCTGTGGATAATTGGACTGCTGAAAAGATTGCGCAGGAGTAAAGGGTCTCTGAGACGAACCACCCGAAAAACCACCTCTGTTCTGAGGAAACTGTTGTGGTCTCATCTGCCCTTGAGTACGGTTTGGACAAGCTGTAGCAAAGTGTCCTGTCTGACCGCAATTATGACAAGTCCCACGTACACCACCACACTGAGATGTATGATGTCTACCTCCACAACGCTCACAATACACCACTGAATACTGATTTCCTGAAAACGGCGTCCCCGATACACTTTTAGATCCACTTGAGCTAGATGAACTCGACTGACCTTTCTTCTTGAAGTTCTTTCCTCTGGGCTTAAACCTTTGAGGTTTTTGGTGTTGGAAGAACTGCTGCTGCTGAAAAGGCTGCTGAGGTACATAAGATGATGTACCCATTGGTAATTGCATACCTCCACTGGGTATCTGTAAAGTCTGCTGCTGATTATCTCTTTGAAATCCTGCTTCTAGTCTTATTGCCTTGTTGACTGCATCGGCATAGCTAACAGGATTACTAGCCAGAACCAAGGAATATAAATGAGAACCCAATCCTTCCAGAAATTTCTCCATTTTTGCCCCATCATTACCAGCGATATGCGGCACGTAAATCAATAAAGATGATAATTGTCGAGCATATTCCACAACTGGTAAATTACCCTGAACCAATTTATGAAATGCAGATGATTTGGCAGCATAATAAGAAGGCGGAGAATACTCTTGTCTGAACTGAGTACTGAAAACATCCCAAGTAATAACTGTGCCAGCATCACGCAAAGCCCTGGCAGTAGCCTCCCACCAACGTTCAGCATTGTCCCTCAGCTGAAGAACTACTAATTTTACTCTTCGGTTGGAATCATATTCCACCAAATCAAACAAATTATTCATGGCCCTTAACCAACTTTCAGCTTTTTCATTACCTTCGGAGCCATCAAAGATAGGAGGATTCAGATTCTGAAATCTCGATACCACCAATTCCATATCATTCACTCTACGGGTGATCTGTTCAACTTCCACATTAACATTCTGTACTGCTTCACCAGTAGGTCGACCACGTCTACCTCGAGCATTCACATCAATATCATCCATATTCTGAGCACCAGACTCTTGAACCACTTCTTTACCTTTCCTACCTCTCGGTGCCATTCTACAAAACCAAAGTTAATTCCCAAAATATTCATTAACTTCAAAATAATTCAAAGCAACGAAAAGGAAATGCCAAAATACTCAAGAATCCATTACCTACTAATGCCAAAACATGTTCATTTCTAAAATACTAACATGAAATTCAAACCAGGCAAAAGCAAGTAATTCCAAATAATCAATCACATGCGCACAATTTATTTGGGCCCAGACACGAGTGTACTAACTCTATATGAGCGTATCCCAGTCTACGCTCTGATACCAAACTGTGAGGGCCTTGTTCCTGATTAATATTTTATTAACACACAATCAGGATAATTAGTATAAACAGCGAAAACGAGTTAAAATTTTGCTTTTTGGCCCAATAGAAATTTCGGCATGACCTCCCCGTAAATAGGACATACCGGAAAAATATAAAATAACCAAAACGACTAAATCAAAACCCTCAACAAACATCCAATACGAAACAATGCCAACCAGGCACAATCACAACAACGATCCTCCACAAACACAATATACAACTACTCGGGGCATACCCCGGTAATACATAGACTCCATAATACATAAATATAATATCTGGGGACTCGATGACTGAACTCACAGAGAAAAACAATGAAAGCTTGAGCTCAAAACTCAAAGAGCTCTAGCGCCCCTCGGTGCTTCATCCTGAGCAGCCGAAGACGAACCACCTACATGACCTGCTATGGAAACACAGAACAAACCACAGCAGTCCCAAAGGACATGGGTCAAACCCCAGTACGAAGATCAAATAAATTACAGCATATATAAATGACATGTAATGAAATCAATGCAATGCATGTACGGGTGCAAGATGTCTGGATGTCAGGAGTCAAAGGATCGATATCAACAATCATAATATGCTCGAGCTGGTCCACGACTCAGCGGACAGTGTCTAGGGATATGGCTTCACACTTGATGCCAGCAACTACCTAAGCCGGACCGAGTCAAGGTGCCCAAAATCCACAAGACACAATATAATATCATATACAGATCTCAATCGAATATCAACGGGTATCAATAACTGAAGGGCTCAATATGAATGTGTGCTCAACAATGTATATCAATCCATAGATTATTCCAATATATTTGAAAATCATGTTTTATTTTAAGAAAATAAGGAATAATCTTAAATTTGCATCCAAATTCCACAAAGAGCACATAATCACATAATTCACATAAAATCAATTAACTCACATCAATTAAATTACACGTCGACATAGACGCTGTAAGAAATCGATCAATCCGTACCTTAACCTTCAAATTAAATTACCACAATAATTACGAAGACCTCGGCGCTTCCTGGTTATCAAAACCTGTGGCAATGAGTTTATTTTCATCAATTAAATACTCAACTCCTATCCAATTACAATTTACCAATTCCAGCTTGTACCTAGGATCGATTTTAAGGCCATAACTCAATCAAAACCTAACCGAATTACACTTATCATATATGGCTGAAATCCTAACTCAAAATCCCACATTTCATCAGAAGATACCGACACAAAAATCCGTTATCTAGATGCTGATAAACACCAAAAACAAGAAACTTTGAAAACAATAAATCTGTACAGATTCTGGTTCGACACCTTGTAGCATAAAATTCTTATCTAATTCATTATTGACCCAATTCAAAATCCACCAATTGGAGATGAAAGACAATCAAATATCTAAGTTTTCCTAGAAGAAATCATTCCCAAAATATTAGTAGATAATTCCAGAATTAAGCAAGAACATGCTGTTACTCCCAAACTCGCGGACTGAATTCCCAGACTGAGCAGTTTCGGTAAAATGAGCATAACTCCCTCAATTCTTAATGGAATTTAACGGGTCAATTATCGTTTCGAAGACAAGACATAGCTCTACAACTTTCATATAGATCACAAGTCCAGAATCCGAGTGAAAGCAGGTCACAAACTCGAATTACAGAATGTATTCTGCACGCATCAGTACAGAGTTCGGTTTTTGACACATTATGGTAGAAAAATCATATCAAATCCGTTTCTTATCCAAATTCGATGATTCTAGTGGCTATAGAAAGCTAACAAACAGAGCTACCAATTCGTTTTGAACCACAAGTCGAGATTCTTAACGCACAATACACAAAACTTCAAATTTCAGAAGCACAAAAACTGAACTCACCAAAATTCTGCACAGAACAGGGCTCACGAAATGGTGCTTCGATCTGCTCGCTCCCTTGATCAAAATTCGTGACTTCTGACTTGAATCGAAGCCTAGGATGTTAGAAAGACACTCCTTCAGACCGATCAAGATTTGGACACCGGACGAAGGAGATATCGCAACTTTCCCGCAGCTGCTCCAAGGGTTGCGGGAATTGGGTTTCTTCTTTCTTTTTCCCTTTTCTTCCTTCTCTCACTTCTTTTCTCTTTTTATGCGATATGTGTGTATGTATATGTATATTTATAACTCAAGCCCATTTATCTCGGTCTGTATTTATTTTGCTCTCGTGTGTTATTAAATTCCAATATGCATTTTAATATCGTCTATAAACCGATATTTTCTAATACATATTTTTAAACACACTATTTAATTTTTGGCTTAATTATTTTAATTTCCTCAATTTAAAATAATTAATCTTAATTATCGCCAAATAACATATAATTAAATTGGGTCATTACAGGGGAGAAATCAGATATGCGTGATATTTGGTGTTCTTGAGATATTAGACATCGTATAATCGAAACCGGATCGAAGAACGAATACCGTATGAAATTATTATGATTTTTCTGATTTTATTTGATTGAGATTATACAGATTTTGTATCATATTGTGTTGTTGATTGATTATGAGTTATTGAGATTGATGTCTAGTGATATTGTATTGCTGGTATTTTGAGATTGTACTGTTATGCCGTCAAAATTTGATAAGATCGAGATGTCTTGTTTGAATGGAATGGTGATATTGTATATTTCGAATTTCATTGCCAGATTGAGTGTTGACAACTTCGAATTCCATACTTCGACTTCGTCAGATCGACAAAAAGAAAGGTATAAATCAATGTTAGCCGGGAGATACGACTCGAGTTAGATTCGACTTGAGTTTCCCAAAACCACATACTTACTTGTTATTGTTTTAATACCTTTGTATTCATGGAATGTGTTTGCTTGTTCTATTGATTTATAGAAAAGCAGAGAAAAGAAGATAGATATTGAGAAAAAGTCATGGGCAGATGTGCCTAGTCTAGGGCAGAGGTTCCGAGACACTAGATGTTTGGTTTATATCGATGTGCTTAGGAGTAGATCAACTCTTATTGTAGATATTCGATATAATGTGCCAACGTCTGGGAACCGGGTTACCTAGATTAGAAAAGAGTCGAGTCAGAGATTAAGAGTCAAAGAGTTTGATTGACAGTCTATATCGATTCGTGTCTTTCAGATTTTGATACATGTTATTGATAACTGTTATATACTTTTGTATGTGCTTATATGAAATGCATGTATACGTTGTTTATACTGGGAATTATATTCTCACCGGAGTTATCCGGCTGTTGTTGTGTTTGTATATGTGCATGACAACATGTGGGACAGGATCAGGGTCAAGAAGAGGATGAGAGATCAAGATTAGAGTGTAGATCCTGAATTAGAAGTAGATTTGATTTTCAGCACTTGATGTAGTGATTGAACCTTAGTTTGTTATGGTTTATTTTGTAAAAGACTTGTAATTTGGATCATGTTGCAGATATTAAACTTGATCTTGTAAATGAAATGGTATTGGTTATCATACGTTGCGCAATATATATTTTTTTAAAAAAAATTATACCAAAATTAATTAAATTGATCCAATTAATCCGAAAGACGATTTAGAAGATGAATTAGTTTCGGGTCCCCACAACAGGTGGTATCAGAACAGTAGTTCCTTAGACTGGGATAGTAGAGACTGTGCTGGGTAGAATGAGTTTTCTTTCCACCTTTTGTGGTCCTAGGATGCGATTCATTATGATGTTGAGTTACATATGTTGTATGCTACTATCACAGCATGTTTTACTGCTTTGAAATACATGTTTACCTGATTATTTGATCTAATTGGAAACGTGAATTATTGAGAATGAATCAGAACTGATTCTTGATCAGAGGTAAGATGATCAGAGTAGGACTGAGACAGATTTGTAAGATTTGATTACTAACCCATTTGATAATCAGATATGCCTCCACGAAGAATTCCAAAACAGGGTAGTACCTCGACTAATCCGATGGATGTCACAGAAACTCCTATGGAAACACTGCTGAAGAGGTTTCAGTCATTCAAACCGCCGACTTTGAAAGGTTCTGAGACGTCAGTTGACTGTGAGAGTTGGCTTGATGACATTGAAACACTGCTGAAGAGTCCGATTGATTGGGCACCAGTTGCATGATGTTGCGAAGAATTTGTGGCTTACGACTAAGAGAGATTTGGAACATCGAGGTACAGTTATTACTTGGAAAATTGTGGGGACCCGGGTTCTAACTCAATTCTTTTGGGATTTATTGGATCTTTGTTCGAAAATGTGGGTAAAAATTTTGCTTTTAACATTAATTCAAATGTATAATTAAAGCATAACATGTCCTTATATTAATTAAACAACATAATGTACATACAAGTCTGTTTAGTACAATCCTACGCTAGTGTTTAAATACCAACTACAAACATCAGTAGTACAAGTCTAATAAGCAAACACTAGAAATCTTCAACGCCCGAGATCTCCACGCTATCATCAATCTCTCATCTAGCTCGAGACCTAGATCCTGCCCCACCTGTTGCCATGCACACATACAGACACGACAACAGCTGGATAACTCCGGTGAGAACAAATCCCAGTATAAAACATGTATGCATACAATGTAATACAAGTCTGTATTCAACCTCTAATTCTTGACTCGATTCATTTCTACTCTAGGGATCCCGGTGTGAATAAGACGGTCTGTCACCTACCCAACCACTCGGGGTGATGGTACATCTTATTCCTAGACTTCGGTCAACTCTGTATCGAGGGTCTACACATAGAGAAAATCTACTACTATGCGTCGATACACCGAAACGTCTAGTTTTGGCCGATCTGCCAATATCTCCTATCTCAGAACTTGAATATAAATCAATAAACAAGACATTACATAATCAAATGTAATAACAATCTAGTATGTGATTTAGGGAAACTCGTATCAAATCTGAATCGAGTTGTGCAATCCCGTGACCACATGAATTATACCTTTCTTGTCGAATAGTCGGTGTCGTAGTCGGAGTCTTGCGTTCACAATAGCCAATACAAATCTGAAATGGCATAATCAATGTGCTATATATATCACAACACAACTCAAACAATCTTGTGCAATTCAATAATCAGTCTCGGTATAAAATCGATGTTATAACGACGTACTTCTTCCATACCGATAACTCAACAACACTAAGCTCAATATCAACAATTCATAATCTCATAAAAACACAATATCATACTGAAATTATTCCATCTCAATCAACTCATAATCTCAATCTAACATCAATATATATTCTGAAATCTGCATATTTTCAGTCCAACACTTGTTGGAAAATCGAACCCATATCATACGGTCTCCACATTTCGATCCGGTAACGAATATATTATGCTCAATATATCAAGAACACATATTCTAACTCAAATCTGAATTCTTCCAACGCATAAATATCGAAACATGCTGAAAATAACTGAAACTTACATCCTTGAATAGCAAATGATGAGAGGAGTTCAAAACCGAAGTCGGATCTAAAACCTGATAGCTAAATCTTTCACAATACTAATTCTAGTATGAAAAGCTTGAGGGAATAAGCTTGCTCTCGGTTATTTCTGCAGGAAGAATGAAGAAATAAAGACAGCTCAACTCATATATATATATACCCTGCCAAGTGTCAACATTAAAATCAAAGGTGGCATTCTCGCATGCAGCACCGCGGGTGCGGTAAGTTTCTTAGCGCGGGTGCGCTCATGTTTCGGCAGCATTTCATTTTCCAGAAATCGTCGACCGCGGGTGCGGTCTCTGCAAGACCGCGGGTGCGGTGATGCTACGGCCAAACTTCATAATTCTGAATAATACACCGCGGGTGCGGTCTTGTCCGAGACGCAGGTGCGGTATGGCTTCGGCCATTCTTTAAAAATTCTCATTTTTATGTCATGCATTCTCACCTCTTCAAATCTAACATCAATGACAACTGATAATTCTCGAGCCTTACATTTCTGCCCCTCTTAGACAGAAGTTCGTCCTCGAACTCGTAAGCAAATAATCATACAAGTATATACAAAACAGTATAATCAAAACTGAAAGGAAGACTCACATCATATGAATAGCTCGGGATGTTTCTGTTTCATATCAGATTCTGTCTCCCAAGTTGCTTCCTCGATGCCATGACGACTCCACTGAACCTTCACAAGCGGAATGGTCTTGGTTCTAAGCTGTTTCTCTTTCTGATCAAGAATCTGTATAGGTTTTTCAACATAACTCAGAGTTTGATCTAACTCGGCTTCGTCAGGCTGCATGACATGAGAATCATCTGGCATATATCTGCGCAACATCGATACATGGAATACGTCATGTATTCCCGACAAAGAAGGAGGAAGAGCAAGTCTGTAAGCTCGATCGCCAATCTTCTCAAGAATCTCATACGGACCGACGTATCTAGGAGACAACTTTCCACGTTTGCCAAATCTGACAACGCCTCTGAAAGGTGAAATCTTTAAAAATACTCTTTCTCCCTGCTCAAATACCAACGGTCAACGTCTGACATTGGCATATTTGGCTTGCCTATCCTGTGCCGTCTTCATTCGCTTCTGAATGATCTTCACTTTCTCGATCGTCTCACGAATCATATCAGGCCCAAACTCTGGTACCTCAGAGTTATCATCCCAGTACAACGGAGATCTGCACTTCTTTCCGTATAAAGCTTCGAACGGTGCCATCTCAATGCTAGTCTGATAGCTGTTGTTGTATGAAAACTCACACAACGGCAATGAATCTTGCCTACTAGTACCAAAGTCTAGTACTACAGCTCTCAGCATGTCCTCTAAATTCTGGATTGTAACGAACCGTACTTTTCATACTTAAAATTTGCGGAAAAATTAAAAATTTTCTTAAATAAAAACATCCACACGGTCGTCACTCATCATTCATAAAATATCTTTGAAATCAACCATCACAATTAAAATTTGCTAAAAGAGAAGCTGTCTCAAAAAGTCTCACAACCCGATCATAAAATCAGAGTATAATTGTATTTTCTTAAAAACTTAAAATAGCGTATGCGGTCCTCGGGTCTAGCCTCCCGCTCAGTCCAAGCCTGTCCCTTGGTCACCACCTCCCGTCTCCTCATCAACATAGTCACCTGCATCGATCAAGTCTAGTGAGTCTAAAGACTCAACACGAATAAACTAGGATAACGAGTACTACATAATAAAATCGCATGCATCTTAAAAATAGAACGTACATAACTTGAAACTTGAGCTTGCATAATAAACTTGAACTTGCATACATAAATAGACGTGCCATAGCGTGAAACTTTCATAATCATAACTGCATACTTGAGCATACTAAAACATACATGACTTCATCATTTTTCGTAGAGGATGTTTCAAAGCAAGTGACCCATAGCATAATAAACGCCTGATCAGACACACCATAGTACTGGGCTGACAGGGACGTATCCACTGCCGCATACATGAGATCCCCGTTCATAATTTAACGGGCTGGTTGGTCCCCGTTCATAATTTAACGCTTTCCAACCGCGATCTAACCCGTTCATAATTTAACGGGGCGGAGAGGTCCTCGGCCACGTTCACCGACTTCCAAATCCATTCATAATTTGGTCACAAGACGTTTAGCATACCTCAAAAACTTAAAAGATTTTCATTGCACGTCATACATACTTACTTGGCGTTGAGGGATTCGTTGGACTTCGATCGGGGCCATTGCTGCACATACTAACACGAATTTGCATACTTAACTTGCATAACTTAACGTAGAAATCATACTTACTCTCGAGTTCAATCATTACTTAGGACGTTCTAAAATTTCCCATGACACGACCTTGATAATCCTTGCACTAAACCATGACGTCACACTTCAAAACATGTTACAAATATTTTCCCCAAAACATGCAAGACACGGACCCCGTGCCTAGGTCCGGCTCCGGGTCCGTGTAGGCACTGTAAAGTGTGTGTGCAGAAAAGGGGAGACACGGACCCCGTGCTTAGGTCCGTGTTGGGGTCCGTGTAGACTCTGGAAAAAGACATCGAAAAGGAGGAGGGGCACGGACCCCGTGCATAGGTCCGTGTGGGGGTCCGTGTAGCCTCGGGAATTTGGCACTGCGAAAGAAACAAAGGCACGGACCCCGTGACTGGGTCCGTGTGCGGGTCCGTGTACCCACTGTGATCGCGAACTCACGAAAATCTTGTACATGCTTCGCTCAACTTTCTAGACTCGGTTGCATGGACTATGAATCGACACCCCGAGACCCATCTTAGCATTCCATAACATCAACCAAATTCGTACAAACACCCAAAGCAATGAGTTCACCTTACAACATATACAATTCAAAGCATAGCAATTGACACCAATTCGTTTCTCACGACTCCTAACGCATTCGAGTGCCTATCGACACTATATGACGTATCAAATGACATCCTAACATCGTACTAATCATACCTAGACGCAGCAACGATCAGCCGTCGATCCCCCAACGAAGCCTGCAACAAAAACTTCAAGAACACAATTTTCGAAAAAGTCGCAGTTTGAGCAGTCCCACGAAAAACATCATAACTCACTCAATTTTCATCCAAAAATCTTGACTGTTATATCAAATCGAAGGCATCGAAAAGTTCTAAAATTTTGTAGTTGAAAGTTTTTTCAAAATCTCGACAGAAAAATCGCAGACTTCAACAGAACAGTGAGTTACGATTTTTCAGATCTAAAAAGTATTTCAAACGCATTCAAACCATTTTCCGCTCAAATGACGAACATCACACATGGATTTTCACGCATAAAATAACACAACGCATACTATGACAAGATCGATGCAGAAAGAACAGAATATACATGCCTTTTGATATTTAAAGATACCGTAACGACGACACCGAAGCGGAGACGGAGCGAGGCTTGATCCGGGACGATGGCGGCTCTATTTTTCTTTGAAAGAAACCAACGAAATTTGCTGGAATATCAGAGGGAGGGGGCGGCTGCTCTAGGCTAAGAACCATATGGTGTTTTTCTCAAAATTTAAAAGAGTTTGAATGAAATATGGGTGTGTGTGTGTGTTTAGGCGTGAATAGGTGGGTGTAAAAGTGTGTAGTGTGTGTGTGTGGCGTGAGTTAGAGATAATTTAAGGATAAAAAATTTGTTAATCTCTCAATTAAAACTGTTAATAACATGCTAATTAAAATTACAAATAACTTGATAAGTCTTTAAATAAAATGCTAACACCCCACTAGAATACATCAAAACACTAGCATTACTACATTTAAAATAAAACACAAACAAGTGAGTAATTTTAAGAGTTTTAAAATTTCTAAACTCACTCAAATAAACAACTTAAGCTTTAAAATGCTTGTAATGCCCGGAAATGTTAAAAATGTGAAGGGTACAATGTTGGAACAGATTCAGTGGCGCCCGAGCGGTAGAAAAGTCCCGCCCGAGCGCCATTGTTCAACAATGTTATGCTTTGGACAGAACCTTCCGCGACCGAGCGGTACATTTTGACCGCTCGAGCGCCAAAGTGTCATTCGAAAAGTGTTGGACAGAGACTGTCGCGCCCGAGCGGTACATTCTTACCGCCCGAGCGCCGCCTGAAATGTGTAAAATTTTAAAGAAGACACGTATGAGATTACATGCAATATATATAATGTGTTGTCTTCACTTTCCTTCATTCAGACAACAAGAACCAAGAGCAAGCCTTGTTCCTTCAAGCTTTTTCATTTTAGATTTGAGATTGTGCAAGATTTGTTCATCTGATTTTAATTCCGAGCCCGGATTTGTGATCCTTGCAACAAGAACTAGCAAAGGATGTAAGTATTATTCATTTGCAGCATGTTTCGAAATATATGTGTTGGAGAAATTATGATTGTGTTAAAAAGATGTGTTCTTGACATGTTGAGTTTGATATATTCGTTACCGGTTTGATTTTCGGATACCGTACGTGGTTATTTCGAAATTCCAGCATGTATATTGAATTGGTTGGGAAGAATTGAGCATGTTACATTGGGTTTTGATGAGAGATTATTATTGTTTGAGTTAGCGGTATCGCGAGACTACGCCGTTATGCCGTCAAGTTATATCAAAACCGAGTATTGATTTGTATATGAGTTGCTTGAATTGTATATTGATAGAATGTATGTCTACATTGCCTTTCACAGTTATTATTGTCAGACTCGACATTCCGATTTCAAGATCTCGACAGACATTGTGCGACGAAAGGTATAATTCATGTGGTCTCGGGATTGCAAAACTCGATTCAGATTTGATACGAGTTTCCCTAAATCACATACTAGATTGTTATTACATTTCATTAGGTAATGCCTTGTTTATTGAATTATATTCGAGTCCTGAGATAGGAGATATTGGCAGACTGGCCAAAACTAGACGTTTCGGTGTATCGACGCATAGGAGTAGATTTGCTCTATGTGTAGACCCTCGATACAGAGTTGACCGAAGTCTAGGAATAAGACGTACCGTCGCCCCGATTGGTTGAGTAGGTGACAGACCGTCTTATTCACACGGTATCCCTAGATTAGAAAAGAGTCGAGTCAAGATTCAAATGTTGAATACAGATTTGTATTCTTCTACATGTTTAGATTTGCATTCATGTTATTTGATATATGCTATGCTCTTGTACATGATTATTACATTGCATGCATCCATGTTTTATACTGGGATATGTTCTCACCGGAGTTATCCGGCTGTTGTCATGTCTGTATGTGTGCATGGCAACAGGTGGGGCAGGATCTGGGTCTCGAGCTAGATGAGAGATTGATGATAGCGTGGAGATCTCGGGCATGGAAGATTTCTAGTGGTTTCTATTTAGACTTGTATCACCTATGTTGGTAGTTGGTATGTAAACACTGGTGTATGGTTGTACTAGACAGACATGTATGTACATTGTGATGTTATTTCTTATAAAGACAATGATATGATTTAGTTATACATTTGAATTAATATTAAAAGCAAATTTTTGACCCACATTTTCGAGCAAAGATCCAATTAAATCCCAAAAAGAATTGAATTAGAGCCCGGGTCCCCACAACAGGTGGTATCAGAGCAGTAGGTTCTGTAGACTGAGATAGAATAGAATGAGCGGGGTAGATCGAGTCATCTTCCTTGCTTTTGAGATGCTAGCATGATTTATTGCTTTATCTAATATATGTTGTGTTGTATTATCTGAATTGGTTTACAGCATTTCAAGCCTGAATCAGAACCGATTCTCGATCAGAGTCTATGATCAGAGGAGGGCTGAGACAGATGATATTGATTGTGTACTAATCAGTTTGATAATCAAATCTATGCCGCCTAGACGTATACCACAGCCAGAGCAGGGTAGCACATCAGGTACACAGATGGATGTTACCGCTACACCGATGGAGACCTTATTGAAGAGATTTCAGTCTTTCCATCCGCCTACTCTGAAGGGCACAGAGAGTGCAATAGAGTGTGAGAGCTGGCTTGATGATATCGAGATGCTGTTTGAGTCTTTGGCATATACTGATGAGCGACGTGTGAAGTTGATAGGGCATCAGATGCAAGAGGTTGCCAAGAGCTGGTGGTTGACTACGAAGAGAGCCTTGGAGCACCGAGGCATTGATATCACATGGAAAGTCTTCAAAGATGAGTTCTATCAGCGCTTCTTTCCCGTTTCCTACCGAAAAGATAAAGGAGCTTAATTTGCGAATTTGAAGCAGGGACAGTGGAACATCGAGGAGTATGTGGCTAAATTTTCTGCATTGTTACGATTTGCACCGCATGTGGCCGGGAACGACGAGGCAGTGACCGATCAGTTCATCAACGGGCTGAACCCCGATGTCTTTACCTTGGTGAACACGGGCCGACCTAGTACTTTTTCAGAGGCACTGAACCGAGCGAAGGGAGCAGAGGCTGGCTTGATCAGGCAGCGAGGGGCTTCCTATGGTGTTCAGGGGCAGAGGCCGCCACAGCCTACTACCGTACAGTTTCCACCACCTCCTCCTCGTTTCGATAGTGGATCTAGTGGTAGTGGCAAGAAGGAATTTTTGAAGGCTAAGGGTAAGCAGTTTAAGAAGTCCGGGAGTAGTTCATCGAGTTCGAGTGGATCTCGACAGAGAGGTCAGGGTTCAGATTACAGTGGCGTATATTGTAGCTCGTGTGGAGGACGACATGCGACGGAGCAGTGTCAAGGAGTTATGGGACGCTGCAACATCTGTAGGCAATAGGGACACTTCGCTAGAGTTTGTCCCCAGAGAGGTGCACCACGATTCCAGAGTGCAGGGTCATCAGCACCAGTGCCACAGATGGAGAGACAGGCATCCTCTGTACACTCCTTCCAGCCACCCTCCACACAGACCCAGCAGAGACCAGGAGGTAGTCAGACAGTGAGTCAACCTCCGAGACAGCAGGCTAGGGTGTTTGCCCTGACAGAGGAGCAGGCGCAGGAGGCGCCAGATGATGTCATTGCAGGTAACTGTTTTCTTTGCGGTTATCCTGCATATGTGTTGATTGACACAGGGGCATCTCATACATTTATAGCTGAACATTTTGCATTGAGACATTCATTGCCTGTTGAGTCGATGTCTACGGTAGTGTCTATAGCTTCTCCGTTGGAAAGTGGTTTGATATCTGTTACTACTGTTAGACACTGTATGCTTCAGTTTGAGGGGCATGAGATTGATCTTGATTGTGTAGTACTTGGTCTAGCTGATTTTGATTGTATAGTTGGTATAGACATGTTGACCAGGTAAAGGACCACGGTAGATTGTTTCCACAAAATTGTCAAATTCAGACCCGACATGACAGATGAGTGGAAATTCTATGGCAAGGGTTCCAGATCTCGGATTCCCTTAGTATCTGCTCTGACTATGAGTAGATTGCTTCAGAAAGGAGCAGAGAGCTTTCTCGTATATTCAGTAGATCTACTGAAGTCGAGCCCAGCATTGGCAGATCTGCCAGTGGTTTGCGAGTTTGCAGATGTTTTTCCTGATGAGATTCCAGGATTGCCTCCGGTTCGAGAGGTAGATTTTAGTATAGATCTTGTGCCCGGCAGTGTTCCTATCTCGAGAGCTCCGTATAGGATGGCACCGATAGAACTGAAAGAGTTGAAAGCACAGTTGGAAGATCTTTTGTCCAAGGGATATATAAGACCTAGTGTATCTCCTTGGGGTGCTCCGGTGCTTTTCGTTAGAAAGAAAGATGGTTCGATGCGACTATGTATTGATTACAGACAGTTAAACAAGGCAACAGTAAAGAACAAGTCTCCTTTGCCTCGCATCGACGATTTGTTTGATCAGTTACAGGGATCTTCGGTTTACTCGGAGATTGATTTGAGATCAGGGTATCATCAGCTCAGAGTTAGAGACGTTGATATTCCGAAGACTGCATTCCGAACCAGGTATGGGCATTACGAGTTTATTGTTATGCCTTTCGGTTTGACGAATGCACCTGCGGTGTTTATGAGTTTGATGAACCGCATTTTTCAGAGATATTTAGATGATTTTGTGATTGTGTTCATTGATGATATTTTGGTATATTCGAAGAGTCTGACTGAGCATGCAGATCATCTGAGAATTGTACTGAAGACTTTGAGAAAAGAGCAGTTGTATGCTAAACTGTCCAAGTGCGAATTTTGGCTGAGACAAGTTGTCTTCTTGGGGCATATTATATCTGGAGAGGGTATTGCGGTAGATTCGAGTAAAGTTGAGGCTGTGATCAGTTGGCCGAGACCGATTTCTGTGCCGGAGATACGCAGTTTCATGGGTCTAGCCGGTATTATCGTCGTTTTATCCGAGATTTCTCCAGTATAGCAAAGCCTATCACTCAGTTGACCCAGAAGAATATGCCATTTGTGTGGTCTGAAGATTGTGAAGCTAGTTTTGTAGAGCTGAAGAAGAGGCTGACCAGTGCGCCTGTCTTGACGATTCCTTCAGGTACAGGTGAGTTCGTTGTATACTGTGACGCATCTCACAGAGGGTTAGGGTGTGTTCTTATGCAGCGAGGGCACGTGATAGCGTACGCTTCTAGACAGCTGAAGCCGCACGAGACCCGTTATCCGATTCATGATCTTGAATTGGCGGCCATTGTATTTACACTTAAGATCTGGCGTCATTATCTGTATGGCGAGAAATTTGAGATCTATTCCGATCATAAGAGCCTGAAGTACCTCTTTTCTCAGTCAGAGTTGAACATGAGGCAGCGACGATGGCTTGATCTGCTGAAAGATTTTGATTGCGAGATCAAGTACTATCCAGGGAAGTCGAATGCAGCGGCAGACGCATTGAGTCGAAAGGTATGTGCTCTTTCCTTATCGACAGTAGGTGTATCGAATTTAGTAGAGGATTGTTGCTTGTCTGGGTTGACATTTGATATAGATAGTAGATCGTTGCGACTTGCTGTGATTCAGATTGAGCTAGATCTGATTTTGAGGATCAAAGAAGCGCAGAGAATCGATCCGAGCGTTCAGAAATCGATTGATATGGTCAGAACTGGTCATATATCAGAGTATCAGGTTAGAGATTCTGTTCTGTATGTGAATAACCGCTTAGTAGTGCCAGATGTTTCAGATTTGAGACGACAGATCATGTCAGAGGCACACTGTAGTCGGTTTAGCATTCATCCTGGTGGCAGGAAGATGTACAATGACTTGAAGACACAATTCTGGTGGAAACAGATGAAGACAGATATTGCAGAATTTGTGTCTAGATGTCTGAATTGCCAGCAGGTGAAGGCAGAAAGAAAGAAGCTCGGGGGTTTACTTCAGAGTTTGTCTATTCCTGAATGGAAATGGGATCACATTTCCTTGGATTTCGTGACGAGGCTACCGCGATCTTCGAAGGGCTGTGATTCGATTTGGGTTGTCATTGACAGACTGACCAAATCTGCCTGTTTCATCCCATACAGAATGACATATCGACATGATCAGATGGCAGAGTTATATGTCAGAGAGGTCGTCAGATTGCACGGTGTGCCGAAGTCGATTGTAATGCCCGGAAATTTAATCCTGTTAATCCGTAATTATTGAATTATAATTTGATATGATTATGAAAGGATTAATCGGGACACGAAATACACGTATGTGTGAAAAGTGTGTGTATGTGCAAAGGAAATAGCACGCACATGCGCGGACAATGCGCGCACATGCGCGCATCGAACAGAAGGGTTCGCGCATATGCGCGAGTGATGGCGCGCATATGCGCGAAGGGGACAGTAGCCCTCCTAAATTTTGATTGGCCCCGCGCATATGCGCCGATAGTGTGCGCGCATATGCGCGAGGCAGTGTGCAAGACACGCGCGGAGATGTTGTTCTCGCGCATATGCGCCGCAATGAATCGCGCATATGCGCGAGACGTGCAATAGGCACACTCGGCCACTTGGCTCATTGCATGTGCGAGATATATATATATATATATATATATATATATATATATATATATACATGCAAAATGAATCTTCAGAAATGAAATAGGAAGGAAAACGAGAATCCAGGGAAAGCTTCGACTTTTGTTAGGAAAATTCGATTCGCGAGAAATCCGTCCGTCCAAATCGTAATCCGACTTCGACACGGTAATCCTATTGACGTAGGCTACAACTTGACATAAGTTTTGCTACGTTTTGACATGCTTTGAAACTATACTATTGTCAGAATTAAATAGGATTCATATATGATGTTCTTGACATGTTAGACATCGTAGAAGCGAAGTCAGATTAAGAAATAGACTGATTATGGAATTGTTATGATTTTCTGATTATAATCAGTTGCTATTGGACAAATATGGATTATGGATTGATTATAGATTGAATGGGATATAGGTTATGGAGTGTAACTGTTATCTCGTGATGTTGTATTGACGGGAATATTGAGATTGTATAGTTATGCCGTCAATTGTGAATTAACTCCAGATTGATCAAGATTGTTATGGAATTGACTAGTATATTGATATGAGACTATTGATATTGTCAGTACCAGACAGGCTTTGAGTTCAGGACTTTGACTGAGCGGGAAACCGAGACTGCAACGAAAGGTATAAGTCAATGTGGTATTGGGAGATGGACTTGAGTCGGTTTAGACTTGGGTTTCCCTAAATCACATACTTTACTTTATTGCATTGATATTTGCATTGAGTTGATTGATATACTTGTTCTCTTGATTTTAGACAGCAGGTATTAGAGGAGTCATCTTGTGACAGAAGTGCCGTTAGTGGTGGGATTACCACGGGCACATTGCACGATGTCATAAGATGGTGTATTGGCGGATGTGCCAGAGTCTGTCACTGGATGTTTGGCTATCGATGTGGATAGGATGGTGGCTTTTTCTATTACTGTTAATCAGTATTGTATCGATGTGGATAGATTGTAGCTCTTCTCTTACTGTTAATCGATGTCCTATCGATGTGGATAGAATTAGAGTTGCTTCTATTACTGTTAATCGGTACTATATTGATGTGGATAGAATAACAGCTTCCTCTATTACTGGTGATCGATACTGTATCGATGTGAATAGAACTGGAGTCTTTTCTATTACTGTTGATCAATACCATATCGGCGTGGATAGAACTGGAGTCTTTTCTATCACTGTTAGTCGATATACACATGCCAACATCTGGAAACCGGGATCCCTAGACTAGGATTGAGTCTAGTCTGAATTATGATTGATGTCGACAGTTTGATTTGAGATTGTTTATGTTTCAGATTTTGATACATATTCATGTTACCTGATTACATGCTTTATATTGTTTATATGATTGCATGTTTCATTGATTTATACTGGGGATTATATTCTCACCGGTATATCCGGCTGTTGTCTTGTCTGTATGTGTACTTGACAACAGGTGGGACAGGTCCAGGGTCGAGGAGATGAAGAGCTAGATCGTGATTAGAGTGGTGGCACCGGACTTGGACTAGATGTAGGGTTAAACACTTGACTTTAGTTTAAACCCTAGTTTGAATAAATGTTGAAATACAGGATTTGTATTTTATATACTGATATGTATATATGTTTTAATTTCACTACGTTCCGCATTTTAAAAAAAAAAAATTTAGACCCTGTTTATAATTGATTAATTAGTCCCAAAGATGATTTAGAACTGGATTAGCGTCCGGGTCCCCACAACAGGTGGTATCAGAGCGATAGATCCCTTAGACTGAGATAGAAGCTAGTGAGCGGGGTAGATTGAGATTTTCTTTCCTGCTCTTGATTGCTCGCATGATTCCTGTGTTAATATATGCTACCTGAATTATCTGATATTGATATGGTATTGTATATTATTGGAATGGATCAGCTGTAAGATGATCCGAGGAGGATTGAAACTGGTAAGTGGTATTTGGAATTACTAACCTCTTCGATTATCAGTTATGCCTCCGAGAAGGATACCAGAACAGGGAAGTACATCGAATCCTCCCATGGATGTGACCCCTACTCCAATGGAGCAATTATTGAAAAGATTTCAGTCATTTCATCCACCGACTTTGAAAGGAACGGAGAATTCCGTGGAATGTGAAAGTTGGTTGGACGACATTGAATCACTGTTTAACTCTTTGGAGTATACTGAGGAAAAGAGGGTGAAACTGATCGGACACCAGATGCATGATGTTGCTAAACACTGGTGGAATACGACAAAACGGGCTTTGGAATTACGAGGTACGGCCATTACCTGGAATGTGTTTAAAACTGAATTTTATCTACGGTTCTTTCCAGTTTCATATAGGAAGGACAAGGGAGCCGAGTTTGCAAATTTGAAACAAGGCCAGTTGAACATTGAGGATTATGTGGCTAAGTTTTCTACTCTGCTTCGCTTTGCCCTCACGTGGCTGGAAGTGATGAGGCCGTTGCAGACCAGTTTATAAATGGTCTAAATCCTGAAATATTTACCCTGGTGAATACCGGAAGGCCAAACAATTTTACCGATGCCTTGAACCGAGCCAAGGGAGCTGAAGCAGGATTGATAAGACAGAAAGAGGCTTCATTTGTGCCTTCAGCACCGAGTTCACAGATGCCCCCACCATTTTCTCGATTTGAGAGTGGTAGTGGAAGTGGGAAGAAAGACTTCCTGAAGGCTAAAGGGAAGAAATTCAAGAAAGCTGGGAGTAGCTCCTCTAGTTCTAGTGGCTCTAGACAGGCTAGTCAGGGCCAGAATTATACAGGACCATACTGTAGCACCTGTGGAGGGAGGCATTCCACAGAGCAGTGCAGAGGAGTGTTCGGCAATTGCCGCATCTGTAAGCAGCATGGACACTTTGCTCGAGTGTGTCCACAGCATGATGCCCAGGGAGTCCAGGCCGCTGAGTCATCTGGATTAGTGGCTCAGACAGGAAGACGATCTTCTGCCGTGCATTCCTTTCAGCCAGCACCGTCTACTCTGTCACAGCAGAGGCCAGGAGGGGGCCAGACAGGGAGCCAGCCTCCTAGACAGCAGGCCCGATTGTTTGCGTTGACTGATGAGCAAGCTCAGGATGCACCTGATGATGTAGTTGCAGGTAACTGTTTTATTTTTGGTTATCCTGCATATGTTTTGATTGATACTGGTGCGTCACGTACTTTTATGTCTGAGCGATTTTCTTTAATGCATTCATTTCCTGTTGAGTCCTTAGCTACTGTAGTATCTGTCACGTCTCCGTTAGGGACATGATTGATATCAGTGAAGTCTGTGAAATTTTGTACACTGCAGTACGATGGGCATACGATTGAGTTAGACTGTATTGTGCTTGGGTTATCTGATTTTGATTGTATCATCGGTATCGATACGTTAACCAAGTACAGAGCTACAGTCGATTGTTTCCACAAGATAGTTCGATTCAGACCTGAGATGGCTGAAGAGTGGAAATTTTATGGTAAGGGTTCCCGTGCTAGAATTCCTTTGATATCTGCAATAAATATGACTCGATTATTGCAGAAGGGAGCGGATGGATTCCTGGTATATTCAGTGGAGTTACTGAAGAAGGGCCCATCATTGGCGGATTTGCCAGTTGTGTGCGAATTTGCTGATGTCTTTCCAGACGAGATTCCTGGATTGCCTCCGATTCGAGAGATAGACTTCAGCATAGAGTTAATGCCAGGAACAGTTCCAATTTCGAGAGCTCCATACCGGATGGCACCAATCGAATTGAAAGAGTTGAAGGAACAGTTGGAGGATTTACTGGCCAAGGGATATATCAGACCGAGTGTATCTCCTTGGGGTGTTCCAGTACTGTTCGTGAGGAAGAAAGATGGGTCGATGAGACTTTGTATCGACTACAGGCAGCTGAACAAGGCAACGGTAAAGAATAAATATCCATTGCCTCGTATTGATGATTTGTTTGATCAGTTGCAGGGTTCATCTGTATATTCCAAGATCGATTTGAGATCTGGATACCATCAATTGAGAGTCAGGGATTCTGATATCTCAAAGACAGCATTCAGAACCAGGTATGGACACTATGAGTTTCTTGTCATGCCATTTGGTTTGACGAATGCACCGGCGGTGTTTATGGGATTGATGAACCGTGTCTTTCATACATATTTGGATGATTTTGTTATCATATTCATTGATGATATATTGATTTATTCAAAGAATATGATTGAACATGCTAATCATCTGAGGACTGTGTTGAGAATTCCGAGAGCTGAGAAATTGTATGCTAAATTGTCGAAATGCGAGTTTTGGTTGAAACAGGTAGTGTTTTTGGGTCACATTATATCAGGAGATGGTATATCTGTTGATCCTAGTAAGGTTGAGGCAGTGATTTCGTGGCCGAGACCGACATCTGTACCAGAGATACGCAGTTTTATGGGTTTGGCAGGGTATTACCGACGTTTTATCCAAGATTTTTCGAGTATTGCCAAGCCTATTACTCAGCTAACTCAGAAGAATGCTCCGTTTGTCTGGTCTGAAAACTGTGAGGCCAGTATTCTTGAACTAAAGAAGAGACTGACCAGTGCTCCTGTGTTGACGATTCCTTCAGGCACTGGTGGATTTGTTGTTTATTGTGATGCATCTCACCGAGGATTGGGTTGTGTTTTGATGCAGCGGGGGCATGTGATTGCTTATGCCTCGAGACAGCTGAAACCCCATGAGACTCGTTACCCAATTCATGATCTTGAATTGGCAGCCATAGTCTTTGCGCTGAAGATATGGCGACATTACCTCTACGGGGAGAAATTCGAGATATATTCTGATCATAAAAGCTTGAAATTTCTGTTTTCACAATCCGAATTGAATATGAGACAGCGACGATGGCTTGATTTATTGAAAGATTTTGATTGTGAAATCAAGTATTATCCAGGAAAGTCAAATGCAGCAGCTGATGCACTAAGTCGAAAGGTATGTGCACTATCCTTGTCGACTATTGGTGTTTCGAATTTGATTAAAGACTGCTGTTTGTCTGGATTAGTATTTGAGACAGATCGGAGACCAATAAGAATATATACTATTCGAGCTGAACCAGAGCTGCTTTTGAAAATTAAAGAAGCTCAGAAAGGTGATCAGAATATTCAGAAGTCGATTGCTATGGTTAGAGCTGGACATCGATCGGAATATCAGGTTCGAAATGATATTTTGTATGTGAATAATCGATTAGTTGTGCCGAATGTTTCGGATTTAAAACAGCGAATACTGTTAGAGGCGCACAACAGTCGTTTTAGCATTCATCCTAGTGGTAGAAAAATGTACAATGATTTAAAGACACAGTATTGGTGGAAACAAATGAAAGCTGATGTGACTACATTTGTAGCCAAGTGTCTGAATTGCCAACAGGTGAAAGCTGAGAGGAAGAAACCTGGAGGACTACTACAGAGTTTGTCCATTCCTGAATGGAAATGGGATCACATTTCCATGGACTTTGTGACACAGTTGACGAGATCCTTCCGAGGTTGTGATGCGATTTGGATCGTGATTGATCGATTGACCAAATCTGCATGTTTTATTCCATACAAGATGACCTATAGATATGATCAGATGGCCAATATCTATGTTCGAGAAGTGGTGAGACTGCACGGAGTGCCGAAGTCAATTGTTTCAGACCGTGACCCTCGATTTACTTCGCACTTCTGGCAGAGCCTGCAGCAAGCTCTTGGTACGAAGTTACAATTGAGTACCGTATATCATCCACAGACTGATGGACAGTCAGAGCGTACGATACAGACATTGGAAGATATGCTGAGAGCTGTAGTGCTTGATTTTAGCACTGGATGGCAAGATGCATTGCCTCTTTGTGAATTTTCGTACAACAATAGCTATCAAACGAGTATTGAGATGGCACCATTTGAGGCGTTGTACGGGAAGAAATGTCGATCCCCTCTTTACTGGGATGATATCTCTGAAGTTCCTGAGACTGGACCTGATATGATCAGAGATATGACTGAGAAAGTAAAGCTGATTCAGAAGAAAATGAAGGCAGCCCAGGACAGACAAGCCAAATATGCCAACCTTCGACGACGACCGTTGGTATTTGAGGCAGGAGACCGAGTATTCCTGAAGATTTCACCTTTCAGGGGTGTTGTCCGATTTGGAAAGAAAGGGAAATTGTCTCCAAGATATGTAGGTCCATATGAGATTCTTGAAAAGATAGGAAATCGTGCCTATCGACTAGCATTGCCGCCTTCATTGTCCGAGATACATGATGTCTTCCATGTATCAATGCTGCGGAAGTATCTTCCTGATGATTCTCATGTGATTCAGCCAGATGAGACTGAGCTGGACGAGACATTGAGTTATGTCGAGAAACCGATCCGGATTATTGATCGTAAAGAAAAACAGCTCAGAACAAAGACGATTCCTCTTGTGAAAATTCAATGGACTCGTCATGGCGTTGAAGAAGCTACGTGGGAGACTGAATCTGACATGAGACAGGAATTCCCAGCATTATTTTACTGATGTAAACACGTACTCGCCTGTAATTACAGTCCTTCTTAATGATATGATTTGATTATCGATGATTTCGAGGACGAAATCGTATCTTAGGGGGGGAGAAATGTAATGCCCGGAAATTTAATCCTGTTAATCCGTAATTATTGAATTATAATTTGATATGATTATGAAAGGATTAATCGGGACACAAAATACACGTATGTGTGAAAAGTGTGTGTATGTGCAAAGGAAATAGCACGCACCTGCGCGGACAATGCGCGCACATGCGCGCATCGAACAGAAGGGTTCGCGCATATGCGCGAGTGATGGCGCGCATATGCGCGAAGGGGACAGTAGCCCCCCTAAATTTTGATTGGCCCCGCGCATATGCGCCGATAGTGTGCGCGCATATGCGCGAGGCAGTGTGCAAGACACGCGCGGAGATGTTGTTCTCGCGCATATGCGCCGCAATGAATCGCGCATATGCGCGAGACGTGCAATAGGCACACTCGGCCACTTGGCTCATTGCATGTGCGAGATATATATATATATATATATATATATATATATATATATATATATATATATATATATATACATGCAAAATGAATCTTCAGAAATGAAATAGGAAGGAAAACGAGAATCCAGGGAAAGCTTCGACTTTTGTTAGGAAATTTCGATTCGCGAGAAATCCGTCCGTCCAAATCGTAATCCGACTTCGACACGGTAATCCTATTGACGTAGGCTACAACTTGACATAAGTTTTGCTACGTTTTGACATGCTTTGAAACTATACTATTGTCAGAATTAAATAGGATTCATATATGATGTTCTTGACATGTTAGACATCGTAGAAGCGAAGTCAGATTAAGAAATAGACTGATTATGGAATTGTTATGATTTTCTGATTATAATCAGTTGCTATTGGACAAATATGGATTATGGATTGATTATAGATTGAATGGGATATAGGTTATGGAGTGTAACTGTTATCTCGTGATGTTGTATTGACGGGAATATTGAGATTGTATAGTTATGCCGTCAATTGTGAATTAACTCCAGATTGATCAAGATTGTTATGGAATTGACTAGTATATTGATATGAGACTATTGATATTGTCAGTACCAGACAGGCTTTGAGTTCAGGACTTTGACTGAGCGGGAAACCGAGACTGCAACGAAAGGTATAAGTCAATGTGGTATTGGGAGATGGACTTGAGTCGGTTTAGACTTGGGTTTCCCTAAATCACATACTTTACTTTATTGCATTGATATTTGCATTGAGTTGATTGATATACTTGTTCTCTTGATTTTAGACAGCAGGTATTAGAGGAGTCATCTTGTGACAGAAGTGCCGTTAGTGGTGGGATTACCACGGGCACATTGCACGATGTCATAAGATGGTGTATTGGCGGATGTGCCAGAGTCTGTCACTGGATGTTTGGCTATCGATGTGGATAGGATGGTGGCTTTTTCTATTACTGTTAATCAGTATTGTATCGATGTGGATAGATTGTAGCTCTTCTCTTACTGTTAATCGATGTCCTATCGATGTGGATAGAATTAGAGTTGCTTCTATTACTGTTAATCGGTACTATATTGATGTGGATAGAATAACAGCTTCCTCTATTACTGGTGATCGATACTGTATCGATGTGAATAGAACTGGAGTCTTTTCTATTACTGTTGATCGATACCATATCGGCGTGGATAGAACTGGAGTCTTTTCTATCACTGTTAGTCGATATACACATGCCAACATCTGGAAACCGAGATCCCTAGACTAGGATTGAGTCTAGTCTGAATTATGATTGATGTCGACAGTTTGATTTGAGATTGTTTATGTTTCAGATTTTTATACATATTCATGTTACCTGATTACATGCTTTATATTGTTTATATGATTGCATGTTTCATTGATTTATACTGGGGATTATATTCTCACCGGTATATCCGGCTGTTGTCTTGTCTGTATGTGTACTTGACAACAGGTGGGACAGGTCCAGGGTCGAGGAGATGAAGAGCTAGATCGTGATTAGAGTGGTGGCACCGGACTTGGACTAGATGTAGGGTTAAACACTTGACTTTAGTTTAAACCCTAGTTTGAATAAATGTTGAAATACAGGATTTGTATTTTATATACTGATATGTATATATGTTTTAATTTCACTACGTTCCGCATTTAAAAAAAAAAAAAAAATTTAGACCCTGTTTATAATTGATTAATTAGTCCCAAAGATGATTTAGAACTGGATTAGCGTCCGGGTCCCCACATCGATCGTATCAGATCGTGATCCACGATTTACTTCTCACTTTTGGCACAGCTTACAGCAGGCTTTGGGTACGACTTTACACCTGAGCACTGCTTATCATCCTCAGACGGACGGACAGTCAGAGCGGTCTATCCAGACTTTAGAGGATATGCTGAGAGCTGTAGTACTAGACTTTGGTACTAGTTGGCAAGATTCATTGCCGTTGTGTGAGTTTTCATACAACAACAGCTATCAGACTAGTATTGAGATGGCACCGTTCGAAGCTTTGTATGGTAAGAAATGCAGATCTCCGTTGTACTGGGATGATATCTCTGAGGTACCGGAGTTAGGGCCTAATATGATTCGTGAGATGACCGAGAAAGTGAAGATCATTCAGAGGAGAATGAAGACAGCACAGGATAGACAAGCGAAGTACGCCAATGTCAGACGCAGACCGTTGGTATTCGAGCAGGGAGACAGAGTATTTTTGAAGATTTCACCTTTCAGAGGCGTTGTCAGATTTGGCAAGCGAGGAAAGTTGTCTCCTAGATGCGTCGGTCCATATGAAATTCTTGAGAAGATTGGCGATCGAGCTTACAGACTTGCTCTTCCTCCTTCACTGTCCGGTATACATGACGTTTTTCATGTATCGATGTTGCGCCGATACATGCCAGATGATTCTCATGTCATTCAGCCTGACGAAGCCAAGTTAGATCAAACTCTGAGCTATGTTGAAAGACCGATACAGATCCTTGATCGGAAAGAGAAACAACTTAGAACCAAGACCCTTTCGCTTGTGAAGGTTCAATGGAGTCGGCATGGCATCGAGGAAGCAACTTGGGAGACAGAGTCTGATATGAGACAGAGATATCCTGAGTTATTCACATGATGTAAGTATTTATTCAGCTTTGGTTTACACTGCTGTTTATATACGCCCTGAGTTGATGCTTGCAAGTTCGAGGACGAACTTATATCTAAGAGGGGGAGAAATGTAATGCCCGGAAATGTTAAAAGTGTGAAGGGTACAATGTTGGAACAGATTCAGTGGCGCCCGAGCGGTAGAAAAGTCCCGCCCGAGCGCCATTGTTCAACAATGTTTGTTCATCTGATTTTAATTCCGAGCCCGGATTTGTGATCCTTGCAACAAGAACTAGCAAAGGATGTAAGTATTATTCATTTGCAGCATGTTTCGAAATATATGTGTTGGAGAAATTATGATTGTGTTGAAAAGATGTGTTCTTGACATGTTGAGTTTGATATATTCGTTACCGGTTTGATTTTCGGATACCGTACGTGGTTATTTCGAAATTCCAGCATGTATATTGAATTGGTTGGGAAGAATTGAGCATGTTACATTGGGTTTTGATGAGAAATTATTATTGTTTGAGTTAGCGGTATCGCGAGACTACGCCGTTATGCCGTCAAGTTATATCAAAACCGAGTATTGATTTGTATATGAGTTGCTTGAATTGTATATTGATAGAATGTATGTCTACATTGCCTTTCAGAGTTATTAATGTCAGACTCGACATTCCGATTTCAAGATCTCGACAGACATTGTGCGACGAAAGGTATAATTCATGTGGTCTCGGGATTGCACAACTCGATTCAGATTTGATACGAGTTTCCTTAAATCACATACTAGATTGTTATTACATTTCATTAGGTAATGCCTTGTTTATTGAATTATATTCGAGTCCTGAGATAGGAGATATTGGCAGACTGGTCAAAACTAGACGTTTCGGTGTATCGACGCATAGGAGTAGATTTGCTCTATGTGTAGACCCTCGATACAGAGTTGACCGAAGTCTAGGAATAAGACGTACCGTCTCCCCGATTGGTTGAGTAGGTGACAGACCGTCTTATTCACACGGGATCCCTAGATTAGAAAAGAGTCGAGTCAAGATTCAAATGTTGAATACAGATTTGTATTCTTCTACATGTTTAGATTTGCATTCATGTTATTTGATATATGATATGCTCTTGTACATGATTATTACATTGCATGCATCCATGTTTTATACTTGGATATGTTCTCACCGGAGTTATCCGGCTGTTGTCGTGTCTGTATGGGTGCATGGCAACTGGTGGGGCAGGATCTGGGTCTCGAGCTAGATGAGAGATTGATGATAGCGTGGAGATCTCGGGCATGGAAGATTTTTAGTGGTTTCTATTTAGACTTGTATCACCTATGTTGGTAGTTGGTATGTAAACACTGGTGTATGGTTGTACTAGACAGACATGTATGTACATTGTGATGTTATTTCTTATAAAGACAATGATATGCTTTAGTTATACATTTGAATTAATATTAAAAGAAAATTTTTGACCCACATTTTCGAGCAAAGATCCAATTAAATCCCAAAAAGAATTGAATTAGAGCCCGGGTCCCCACAACAGGTGGTATCAGAGCAGTAGGTTCTGTAGACTGAGATAGAATAGAATGAGCGGGGTAGATCGAGTCATCTTCCTTGCTTTTGAGATGCTAGCATGATTTATTGCTTTCTCTATTATATGTTGTGTTGTAGTATCTGAATTGGTTTACAGCATTTCAAGCCTGAATCAGAACCGATTCTCGATCAGAGTCTATGATCAGAGGAGGGCTGAGACAGATGATATTGATTGTGTACTAATCAGTTTGATAATCAAATCTATGCCGCCTAGACGTATACCACAGCCAGAGCAGGGTAGCACATCAGGTACACAGATGGATGTTACCGCTACACCGATGGAGACCTTATTGAAGAGATTTCAGTCTTTCCATCCGCCTACTCTGAAGGGCACAGAGAGTGCAGTAGAGTGTGAGAGCTGGCTTGATGATATCGAGATGCTGTTTGAGTCTTTGGCATATACTGATGAGCGACGTGTGAAGTTGATAGGGCATCAGATGCAAGAGGTTGCCAAGAGCTGGTGGTTGACTACGAAGAGAGCCTTGGAGCACCGAGGCATTGATATCACATGGAAAGTCTTCAAAGATGAGTTCTATCAGCGCTTCTTTCCCGTTTCCTACCGAAAAGATAAAGGAGCTGAATTTGCGAATTTGAAGCAGGGACAGTGGAACATCGAGGAGTATGTGGCTAAATTTTTTGCATTGTTACGATTTGCACCGCATGTGGCCGGGAACGACGAGGCAGTGGCCGATCAGTTCATCAACGGGCTGAACCCCGATGTCTTTACCTTGGTGAACACGGGCCGGCCTAGTACTTTTTCAGAGGCACTGAACCGAGCGAAGGGAGCAGAGGCTGGCTTGATCAGGCAGCGAGGGGCTTCCTACGGTGTTCAGGGGCAGAGACCGCCACAGCCTACTACCGTACAGTTTCCACCACCTCCACCTCGTTTCGATAGTGGATCTAGTGGCAGTGGCAAGAAGGAATTTTTGAAGGCTAAGGGTAAGCAGTTTAAGAAGTCCGGGAGTAGTTCATCGAGTTCGAGTGGATCTCGACAGAGAGGTCAGGGTTCAGATTACAGTGACGTATATTGTAGCTCGTGTGGAGGACGACATGCGACGGAGCAGTGTCAAGGAGTTATGGGACGCTGCAACATCTGTAGGCAACAGGGACACTTCGCTAGAGTTTGTCCCCAGAGAGGTGCACCACGATTCCAGAGTGCAGGGTCATCAGCACCAGTGCCAAAGATGGAGAGACAGGCATCCTCTGTACACTCCTTCCAGCCACCCTCCACACAGACCCAGCAGAGACCAGGAGGTAGTCAGACAGTGAGTCAACCTCCGAGACAGCAGGCTAGGGTGTTTGCCCTGACAGAGGAGCAGGCGCAGGAGGCGCCAGATGATGTCATTGCAGGTAACTGTTTTATTTGCGGTTATCCTGCATATGTGTTGATTGACACAGGGGCATCTCATACATTTATAGCTGAACATTTTGCATTGAGACATTCATTGCCTGTTGAGTCGATGTCTACGGTTGTGTCTATAGCTTCTCCGTTGGGAAGTGGTTTGATATCTGTGACTACTGTTAGACACTGTATGCTTCAGTTTGAGGGGCATGAGATTGATCTTGATTGTGTAGTACTTGGTCTAGCTGATTTTGATTGTATAGTTGGTATAGACATGTTGATCAGGTACAGGGCCACGGTAGATTGTTTCCACAAAATTGTCAGATTCAGACCCGACATGACAGATGAGTGGAAATTCTACGGCAAGGGTTCCAGATCTCGGATTCCCTTAGTATCTGCTCTGACTATGAGTAGATTGCTTCAGAAAGGAGCAGAGAGCTTTCTCGTATATTCAGTAGATCTACTGAAGTCGAGCCCAGCATTGGCAGATCTGCCAGTGGTTTGCGAGTTTGCAGATGTTTTTCCTGATGAGATTCCAGGGTTGCCTCCGGTTCGAGAGGTAGATTTTAGTATAGATTTTGTGCCCGGCAGTGTTCCTATCTCGAGAGCTCCGTATAGGATGGCACCGATAGAACTGAAAGAGTTGAAAGCACAGTTGGAAGATCTTCTGTCCAAGGGATATATAAGACCTAGTGTATCTCCCTGGGGTGCTCTGGTGCTTTTCGTTAGAAAGAAAGATGGTTCGATGCGACTATGTATTGATTACAGACAGTTAAACAAGGCAACAGTAAAGAACAAGTCTCCTTTGCCTTGCATCGACGATTTGTTTGATCAGTTACAGGGATCTTCGGTTTTCTCGAAGATTGATTTGAGATCAGGGTATCATCAGCTCAGAGTTAGAGACGTTGATATTCCGAAGACTGCATTCCGAACCAGGTATGGGCATTACGAGTTTATTGTTATGCCTTTCGGTTTGACGAATGCACCTGCGGTGTTTATGAGTTTGATGAACCGCATTTTTCAGAGATATTTAGATGATTTTGTGATTGTGTTCATTGATGATATTTTGGTATATTCGAAGAGTCTGACTGAGCATGCAGATCATCTGAGAATTGTACTGAAGACTTTGAGAAAAGAGCAGTTGTATGCTAAACTGTCCAAGTGCGAATTTTGGCTGAGACAAGTTGTCTTCTTGGGGCATATTATATCTGGAGAGGGTATTGCGGTAGATCCGAGTAAAGTTGAGGCTGTGATCAGTTGGCCGAGACCGATTTCTGTGCCGGAGATACGCTGTTTCATGGGTCTAGCCGGTATTATCGTCGTTTTATCTGAGATTTCTCCAGTATAGCAAAGCCTATCACTCAGTTGACCCAGAAGAATATGCCATTTGTGTGGTCTGAAGATTGTGAAGCTAGTTTTGTAGAGCTGAAGAAGAGGCTGACCAGTGCGCCTGTCTTGACGATTCCTTCAGGTACAGGTGAGTTCGTTGTATACTGTGACGCATCTCACAGAGGGTTAGGGTGTGTTCTTATGCAGCGAGGGCACGTGATAGCGTACGCTTCTAGACAGCTGAAGCCGCACGAGACCCGTTATCCGATTCATGATCTTGAATTGGCGGCGATTGTATTTGCACTTAAGATCTGGCGTCATTATCTGTATGGCGAGAAATTTGAGATCTATTCCGATCATAAGAGCCTGAAGTACCTCTTTTCTCAGTCAGAGTTGAACATGAGGCAGCGAAGATGGCTTGATCTGCTGAAAGATTTTGATTGCGAGATCAAGTACTATCCAGGGAAGTCGAATGCAGCGGCAGACGCATTGAGTCGAAAGGTATGTGCTCTTTCCTTATCGACAGTAGGTGTATCGAATTTAGTAGAGGATTGTTGCTTGTCTGGGTTGACATTTGATATATATAGTAGATCGTTGCGACTTGCTGTGATTCAGATTGAGCCAGATCTGATTTTGAGGATCAAAGAAGCGCAGAGAATCGATCCGAGCGTTCAGAAATCGATTGATATGGTCAGAACTGGTCATATATCAGAGTATCAGGTTAGAGATTCTGTTCTGTATGTGAATAACCGCTTAGTAGTGTCAGATGTTTCAGATTTGAGACGACAGATCATGTCAGAGGCACACTGTAGTCGGTTTAGCATTCATCCTGGTGGCAAGAAGATGTACAATGACTTGAAGACACAATTCTGGTGGAAACAGATGAAGACAGATATTGCAGAATTTGTGTCTAGATGTCTGAATTGCCAGCAGGTGAAGGCAGAAAGAAAGAAGCCCGGAGGTTTACTTCAGAGTTTGTCTATTCCTGAATGGAAATGGGATCACATTTCCATGGATTTCGTGACGAGGCTACCTCGATCTTCGAAGGGCTGTGATTCGATTTTGGTTGTCATTGACAGACTGACCAAATCTGCCTGTTTCATCCCGTACAGAATGACATATCGACATGATCAGATGGCAGAGTTATATGTCAGAGAGGTCGTCAGATTGCACGGTGTGCCGAAGTCGATCGTATCAGATCGTGATCCACGATTTACTTCTCACTTTTGGCACAGCTTACAGCATGCTTTGGGTACGACTTTACACCTGAGCACTGCTTATCATCCTCAGACGGACGGACAGTCAGAGCGGTCTATCCAGACTTTAGAGGATATGCTGAGAGCTGTAGTACTAGACTTTGGTACTAGTTGGCAAGATTCATTGCCGTTGTGTGAGTTTTCATACAACAACAGCTATCAGACTAGTATTGAGATGGCACCGTTCGAAGCTTTGTATGGTAAGAAGTGCAGATCTCCGTTGTACTGGGATGATATCTCTGAGGTACCGGAGTTAGGGCCTGATATGATTCGTGAGATGACCGAGAAAGTGAAGATCATTCAGAGGAGAATGAAGACAGCACAGGATAGACAAGCGAAGTACGCCAATGTCAGACGCAGACCGTTGGTATTCGAGCAGGGAGATAGAGTATTTTTGAAGATTTCACCTTTCAGAGGCGTTGTCAGATTTGGCAAGCGAGGAAAGTTGTCTCCTAGATGCGTCGGTCCATATGAAATTCTTGAGAAGATTGGCGATCGAGCTTACAGACTTGCTCTTCCTCCTTCACTGTCCGGTATACATGACGTTTTTCATGTATCGATGTTGCGCCGATACATGCCAGATGATTCTCATGTCATTCAGCCTGACGAAGCCGAGTTAGATCAAACTCTGAGCTATGTTGAAAGACCGATACAGATCCTTGATCGGAAAGAGAAACAACTTAGAACCAAGACCCTTTCGCTTGTGAAGGTTCAATGGAGTCGGCATGGCATCGAGGAAGCAACTTGGGAGACAGAGTCTGATATGAGACAGAGATATCCTGAGTTATTCACATGATGTAAGTATTTATTCAGCTTTGGTTTACACTGCTGTTTATATACGCCCTGAGTTGATGCTTGCAAGTTCGAGGACGAACTTATATCTAAGAGGGGGAGAAATGTAATGCCCGGAAATGTTAAAAATGTGAAGGGTACAATGTTGGAACAGATTCAGTGGCGCCCGAGCGGTAGAAAAGTCCCGCCCGAGCGCCATTGTTCAACAATGTTATGCTTTGGACAGAACCTTCCGCGCCCGAGCGGTACATTTTGACCGCTCGAGCGCCAAAGTGTCATTCGAAAAGTGTTGGACAGAGACTATCGCGCCCGAGCGGTACATTCTTACCGCCCGAGCGCTGCCTGAAATGTGTAAAATTTTAAAGAAGACACGTATGAGATTACATGCAATATATATAATGTGTTGTCTTCACTTTCCTTCATTCAGACAACAAGAACCGAGAGCAAGCCTTGTTCCTTCAATCTTTTTCATTTTAGATTTGAGATTGTGCAAGATTTGTTCATCTGATTTTAATTCCGAGCCCGGATTTGTGATCCTTGCAACAAGAACTAGCAAAGGATGTAAGTATTATTCATTTGCAGCATGTTTCGAAATATATGTGTTGGAGAAATTATGATTGTGTTGAAAAGATGTGTTCTTGACATGTTGAGTTTGATATATTCGTTACCGGTTTGATTTTCGGATACCGTACGTGGTTATTTCGAAATTCCAGCATGTATATTGAATTGGTTGGGAAGAATTGAGCATGTTACATTGGGTTTTGATGAGAGATTATTATTGTTTGAGTTAGCGGTATCGCGAGACTACGCCGTTATGCCGTCAAGTTATATCAAAACCGAGTATTGATTTGTATATGAGTTGCTTGAATTGTATATTGATAGAATGTATGTCTACATTGCCTTTCACAGTTATTATTGTCAGACTCGACATTCCGATTTCAAGATCTCGACAGACATTGTGCGACGAAAGGTATAATTCATGTGGTCTCGGGATTGCAAAACTCGATTCAGATTTGATACGAGTTTCCCTAAATCACATACTAGATTGTTATTACATTTCATTAGGTAATGCCTTGTTTATTGAATTATATTCGAGTCCTGAGATAGGAGATATTGGCAGACTGGCCAAAACTAGACGTTTCGGTGTATCGACGCATAGGAGTAGATTTGCTCTATGTGTAGACCCTCGATACAGAGTTGACCGAAGTCTAGGAATAAGACGTACCGTCGCCCCGATTGGTTGAGTAGGTGACAGACCGTCTTATTCACACGGTATCCCTAGATTAGAAAAGAGTCGAGTCAAGATTCAAATGTTGAATACATATTTGTATTCTTCTACATGTTTAGATTTGCATTCATGTTATTTGATATATGCTATGCTCTTGTACATTATTATTACATTGCATGCATCCATGTTTTATACTGGGATATGTTCTCACCGGAGTTATCCGGCTGTTGTCGTGTCTGTATGTGTGCATGGCAACAGGTGGGGCAGGATCTGGGTCTCGAGCTAGATGAGAGATTGATGATAGCGTGGAGATCTCGGGCATGGAAGATTTCTAGTGGTTTCTATTTAGACTTGTATCACCTATGTTGGTAGTTGGTATGTAAACACTGGTGTATGGTTGTACTAGACAGACATGTATGTACATTATGATGTTATTTCTTATAAAGACAATGATATGCTTTAGTTATACATTTGAATTAATATTAAAAGCAAATTTTTGACCCACATTTTCGAGCAAAGATCCAATTAAATCCCAAAATGAATTGAATTAGAGCCCGGGTCCCCACAATGCTAAACTTAATAAATTACTTAAAACGCCCCATTCTCAACTTAAAAATAAAATTCCACCTTTAAGTAGCCAAAAATCGTCACCGGGTCTTTTCCTCAATCTCGCCTCGAATAGTCGCCTGAAACAAGAAACTTGAGAAAGACATTTTAACGTGCGTCACATGAACATAAATAATTTAAAACAATGCATTTCAATAAATCATGCACTATTAAGACTCGTTTTAAAATTAAATACATGCTTCAATAATCAAATAAATGCATGTGTTATACGTGTACTGAATTTGGGCACCACAGTTCCTCCCCCACTTATAAAGATTTCGTCCTCGAAATTAAGTCTTACCGAACAACTCCGGGTAGCGAAGTCTCATGTCTGCTTCTGACTCCCATGTGGCTTCTTCCACTGATTGATTTAGCCACCGGACTTTGATTAGCTTAGTCACTTTGTTCCGAAGCCTACGCTCTTGCCTGTCTAGGATTTGGACTGGTTTCTCCTCATAAGACAGGTCTGGAGCCAGCTGCAATGTATCGTAACTCAGAATATGCGAAGGATTCGCCAGATATTTCCTCAGCATCGAGACATGGAACACATTGTGCACCCCGGCCAGATTCGGCGGAAGGGCAACACGGTAGGCTAGTGTCCCCACTCTGTCCAAAACCTCGAACGGCCCAATGAACCTCGGACTCAGTTTGCCTCTCTTTCCAAATCTCATAACTCCCTTCATAGGTGCTATCTTGATAAAAACGTGATCTCCTACGGCAAACTCGAGATCTCTTCTCCTTTTATCGGCATAGCTCTTTTGACGGCTTTGGGCAGTCTTCATTCTCTCACGAATCTTGACCACCACGTCTGCAGTTTGCTGAACTATCTCTGGACCAAGTTCTGTCCTCTCACCAACTTCATCCCAATGAACTGGTGATCTGCACTTCCTCCCGTACAACGCCTCATAGGGAGCCATACCAATAGATGCTTGGAAGCTGTTGTTGTATGTGAACTCCACTAGAGGTAGTCTAGACTCCCAAGTTCCTTGAAAATCAATCATGCACGCCCTTAGCAAATCCTCTAAAACCTGAATCACTCGCTCAGACTGGCCATCTGTCTGCGGGTGAAAAGCTGTACTGAAAAGCAACTTCGTCCCCATGGCTGCATGTAAGCTCTTCGAAAAGGACGACGTAAACCTTGGGTCCCTATCGGACACAATCGATACTGGAAATCCATGTAAACGAACTATCTCCCTGAGATAAAGCTCCGCATACTGCGTCATGGAGAAAGTCGTCTTCACCGGTAGGAAATGCGCTGATTTAGTGAGTCGGTCCACTATAACCCAAATGGAATTCGATCCTCTGACTGATCTCGGCAACCCAACAACAAAATCCATAGTAATATTCTCCCACTTCCACTCGGGGATGGGGAGTGACTTAACCAACCCTGCTGGTCTCTGATGTTCAGCTTTTACTTGCTGACAAGTGAGACATTCTGATACGAACCTACGGATGTCTCGCTTCATCCCTGACCACCAATACAATAACTGTAGGTCTTTGTACATCTTGGTACCTCCTGGGTGAATGGAATACGGAGATGCATGTGCCTCTGTCAAAATATCCTGTCTGATCGAACCAACACTAGGCACCCACATTCTACCTCTGTATCTCACAATGCCGTCTGAAACTGTGTACAGCACACTGCCCTTGGCTTCGTCTTTCAGTCTCCATTTCTATAACTGCTCATCTGAAGACTGACCTGCCCGGATGCGATCTAGCAAATCAGACTTGACTGTCAGATTAGACAGCCTAGGAGCCTTGCCATCACGATAAATCTCTAGACCAAACTTCTGAATCTCCGACTGTAGCGGTCTCTGAGCTGACAACTGAGCTACCACTGCCACTTTTCTGCACAAAGCGTCTGCGACAACATTAGCTTTTCCCGGATGGTAGCTAATTTCGCATTCGTAATCTTTCATAAGTTCTAACCACCGTCTCTGTCTCATATTCAACTCTTTCTGTGTGAAGAAATATTTGAGACTCTTGTGGTCGGTGAAAATCTGACATTTCTCGCCGTATAGATAGTGTCTCCAAATTTTCAGTGCGAAGACGACGGCGGCTAACTAAAGATCGTGCGTCGGGTAGTTTTTCTCGTGCACCTTTAACTGTCTGGAAGCATAAGCTATGACCCGACCTTGTTGCATCAACACTGCGTCTAATCCGAGCTTAGATGCATCGGTATAAAGCACAAACTCACCTTGCCCTGTCGGCATGGCTAGCACTGGCGCTGAAATAAGAGCTTGCTTCAAGGTGTCGAAGCTCTTCTGGCATTCCTCACTCCACACAAACTTAGCATTTTTCTTGGTTAGTGAAGTGAGTGGCACTGCTATGGACGAAAATCCCTTAATGAACTTACGGTAGTAACCGGCTAAACCCAAAAAGCTGCGGATTTCTGATGCGTTCTTTGGTTCAACCCATTCCTTAACGGCTGATACCTTCGCTGGGTCCACCTCAATACCACTGCTAGATAATATATGCCCCAAAAATGCAACTTTCTGCAGCCAAAATTCACACTTACTGAACTTCGCAAATAGCTTGCGACTCTGCAAGGTCTGCAAGACTGTCCTCAAATGCTGGTTATGCTCCTCGTGGCTCTTCGAGTATATGAGAATGTCGTCAATAAACACTATGACGAACTGATCGAGGTAGGGCTGAAATACTCGATTCATGAGGTCCATGAAAATTGCTGGAGCATTCGTCAGACCGAATGGCATTACTAAGAACTCGAAATGCCCATACCTGGTCTGAAGGCCGTCTTGTGAACATCTGCATCCTTAACCTTCAGCTGGTGATACCCGGATCGAAGATCTATCTTAGAGAACACGGTAGCTCCCTGCAACTGATCAAACAAGTCTTCGATTCTAGGCAACGTGTACTTATTCTTGATCGTTACCTTGTTCAGCTCTCGGTAATCGACGCACAGTCTCATGCTCCCATCCTTCTTCTTTACAAAGAGCACTGGTGCGCCCCATGGTGAGAAACTAGGACGGATAAATTCCTTGTCGAGAAGCTCCTGAATCTGCTGCTTGAGCTCTAACATCTCAGTTGGAGCTAATCTGTATGGTGCCTTAGAGATTGGCGCTGTGCTTGGCACGAGATCGATTGCAAACTCCACCTCTCTCTCTGGTGGAAGGCCGGTGACGTCATCAGGAAAGACGTCTGGAAATTCTTTGACTACAGGTACCTCTGATAAAGATGGAGTGGACACGTCAGGCGCTGAAATAATACTAGCCAAGAAGGCCTGACATCCCTTGGAGTTCAACCTCCTCGCCTGCATGCACGAAATCATGCGAGGAAAGCTTCTCCATCTGGCTGGCTCAAAAAGAAATTGCTCCATGCCTGGCGGTCTAACCAAAACTGACATCTTCTGAAAATCTATTAAGACTCTGTTCCTTGTCAGCCAGTCCATTCCCAGAATGATATCAAACTCTGGCATTGGTAAGACGATCAAGTCGGCATACACTAGGTGGCCGTGCAGTTCTAGATCGATTTCTCTGACCACACTGGTAGCTAACAGCTCTTCCCCTGATGGGACTGTCACCGAAAAGTTCACGTCTAGGCCAATGGACTTGAGGTCCAAATGATTAGCAAACGTCTCTGATATGAAGGAGTGAGTGGCTCCTGAGTCTATCAGTGCAGTTGTGGATAATCTCTTAATAAAAATGTTTCTTGTGATGCGTTAGCACAACACAACTTATATTCCCAAAATTTCCAACATAAACCTAAAGCACAATAGAATTCAATAACCCTAGGCAAACAAAATATTACTAGCACGCTAATAATCCCAAGTGAACATTCCACATGCGAGGCAAAATAATACTGAGCTTAGGTAGAAAATTTTACCAGTCAGTAAGGTGGTGTCTGGATCCGCCTCCTGTGCATGAATGGCGAATACCCTGCCCTGGGTTGGCTGCTACCACTGTGGGCACTCTTTCAGCACGTGGTCTGTAGCTCCACATTTAAAACATTTCCCGGATCCCCATAGGCACTGTCCGGGATGCTGGCGATTGCACTTCTGGCACACTGGGAAGATAGCGGGCTTCTGAGGCGCCCCTTGCTGCTGAATTGGACCCTTGCCCTTTGGCGGTCCTGGATATGGCTTTTTCCCAGGCGGCCCCTGAAACGGCCTCTTAAACTGGGGTCTCTGCTGTTGTTGCTGCTGGTGTTGCGGTGGTGCCTGATAGGGCCTCTTGCCCTGCCTGTCCGCCTCAATATCTCTCAGATCTTGCTCTGCAGCCAATGCTTTAGAAACGGCAACTGCATAAGAGTAGGACCAGCTACTCTCACATCACGGCGCATGATCGGCCGCAAACCATTTAAGAAGTGCCTCAACTTCGCCTGGACATCATTAGCAATGAGGGGCACGAAGTGACATCCCCTCTCAAACTTCCTAACAAATTCTGCCACGCTAGTGTCCCCCTGCCGCAGCGTCATAAACTCGTTGGTGAGTCTGGTTCGTACTTCCTCAGTGAAGTACTTGGAGTAGAAAACCTCTTTAAAACCATTCCAAGGCAGCACCTGCAAGTTGACTGCCACAGATGCACTCTCCCACCATAATCTGGCGTCCCCTGTCAGAAGGAACGTGGCACATCTGACCCTATCTGCGTCGGTCAGTTCCATAAAGTCAAAGATTACCTCTATGGACTTAATCCATCCCTCTGCTACCATCGGGTCAGTGGTACCCGAAAAATCCTTCGGACTCATCCTCCGGAACCTCTCATATACTGCCTCTGGTTGGGGCCTCGCCCCTGCACCTATTGCTGCTGCCTGGTTCCCCGCAAACTGTGCGAAGAACTGCGTCATACCAGCAAGCATCTGAGCCTGCATATTTGGTGGTGGGGGTGGTGGAGGATTGGCCCTCTCCTCATCTCGATGTTCCCTGTCCTCAACTCGATGCTCTCTGTTCTCATCCCTTGTTTCCCAGTTAACCAAACGTCTAGGAGGCATACTGTTCCAATAATTCCCCCAACACGTAAACCCAATATGCATGAACATATATCAATATTTTATGATGCACGTAAATCAAACTTAAAACGTATACATACTGAAGTTATAACTTGATGCTTACTACATAACATAATGCAAAACTTTAAACTTACAGACTTGAGGTGTGACTTCGTGAGCTTCTTGCGACTGGCAGTAGCATAAAATCGCTCTGATACCAACTGTAACGAACCGTACTTTTCATACTTAAAATTTGCGGAAAAATTAAAAATTTTCTTAAATAAAAACATCCACACGGTCGTCACTCATCATTCATAAAATATCTTTGAAATCAACCATCACAATTAAAATTTGCTAAAAGAGAAGCTGTCTCAAAAAGTCTCACAACCCGATCATAAAATCAGAGTATAATTGTATTTTCTTAAAAACTTAAAATAGCGTATGCGGTCCTCGGGTCTAGCCTCCCGCTCAGTCCAAGCCTGCCCCTTGGTCGCCACCTCCCGTCTCCTCATCAACATAGTCACCTGCATCGATCAAGTCTAGTGAGTCTAAAGACTCAACACGTATAAACTGGGATAACGAGTACTATATAATAAAATCGCATGCATCTTAAAAATAGAACGTACATAACTTGAAACTTGAGCTTGCATAATAAACTTGAACTTGCATACATAAATAGACGTGCCATAGCGTGAAACTTTCATAATCATAACTGCATACTTGAGCATACTAAAATATACATGGCTTCATCATTTTTCGTAGAGGATGTTTCAAAGCAAGTGACCCAAAGCATAATAAACGCCTGATCAAACACACCACAGTACTGAGCTGACAGGGACGTATCCACTGCCGCATACATGAGATCCTCGTTCATAATTTAACGGACTGGTTGGTCACCGTTCATAATTTAACGCTTTCCAACCGCGATCTAACCCGTTCATAATTTAACCGGGCGGAGAGGTCCTCGGCCACGTTCACCGACTTCCAAACCCATTCATAATTTGGTCACAAGACATTTAGCATACCTCAAAAACTTAAAAGATTTTCATTGCACGTCATACATACTTACTTGGCGTTGAGGGATTCGTTGGACTTCGTTCGGGGCCATTGCTGCACATACTAACACGAATTTGCATACTTAACTTGCATAACTTAACGTAGAAATCATACTTACTCTCGAGTTCAATCATTACTTAGGACGTTCTAAAATTTCCCATGACACAACCTTGATAATCTTTGCACTAAACCATGATGTCACACTTCAAAACATGTTACAAATATTTTCCCCAAAACATGCAAGACACGGACCCCGTGCCCAGGTCCGGCTCCGGGTCCGTGTAGGCACTGTAAAGTGTGTGTGCAGAAAAGAGGGAGACACGGACCCCGTGCTTAGGTCCGTGTTGGGGTCCGTGTAGACTCTGGAAAAAGACATCGAAAAGGATGAGGGGCACGGACCCCGTGCATAGGTCCGTGTGGGGGTCCGTGTAGCCTCGGGAATTTGGCACTGCGAAAGAAACAAAGGCACGGACCCCGTGACTGGGTCCGTGTGCGGGTCCGTGTACCCACTGTGATCGCGAACTCAAGAAAATCTTGTACATGCTTCGCTCAACTTTCTAGACTCGGTTGCACGGACTATGAATCGACACCCCGAGACCCACCTTAGCATTCCATAACATCAACCAAATTCGTACAAACACCCAAAGCAATGAGTTCACCTTACAACATATACAATTCAAAGCGTAGCAATTGACACCAATTCGTTTCTCACGACTCCTAACGCATTCGAGTGCCTATCGACACTATACGACGTATCAAATGACATCCCAACATCGTACTAATCATACCTAGACGCAGCAACGATCACCCGTCGATCCCCAACGAAGCCTGCAACAAAAACTTCAAGAACACAATTTTCGTAAAAGTCGCAGTTTGAGCAGTCCCACGAAAAACATCATAACTCACTCAATTTTCATCCAACAATCTCGAATTTTATATCAAATCGAAGGCATCAAAAAGTTCTAAAATTTTGTAGTTGAAAGTTTTCTCAAAATCTCGACAGAAAAATCTCAGATTTCAACAGAACAGTGAGTTACGAGTTTTCAGATCTAAAAAGTATTTCAAACGCATTCAAACCATTTTCCGCTCAAACGACGAACGTCACACATGGATTTTCACGCATAAAATAACACAACGCATACTATGACAAGATCGATGCAAAAAGAACAGAATATACATGTCTTTTGATATTTAAAGATACCGTAACGACGACACCGAAGCGGAGACGGAGCGAGGCTTGATCCGGGACGATGGCGGCTCGATTTTTCTTTGAAAGAAACCAACGAAATTTGCTGGAATATCAGAGGGAGGGGAAGGCTGTTCTAGGCTAAGAACCCTAAGGTGTTTTTCTCAAAATTTAAAGAGTTTGAATGAAATATGGGTGTGTGTGTGTGTTTAGGCATGAATAGTTGGGTGTAAAAGTGTGTAGTGTGTGTGTGTTGCGTGAGTTAGAGATCATTTGAGGATAAAAATTTTGTTTAATCTCTTAATTAAAACTGTTAATAACATGCTAATTAAAATTACAAATAACTTGATAACTCTTTAAATAAAATGCTAACACCCCACTAGAATACACCAAAACACTAGCATTACTACATTTAAAATAAAACACACAAAAGTGAGTAATTTTAAGAGTTTTAAAATTTCTAAACTCACTCAAATAAACAACTTAAGCTTTAAAATGCTAAACTTAATAAATTACTTAAAACGCCCCATTCTCAACTTAAAAATAAAATTCCACCTTTAAGTAGCCAAAAATCGTAACCGGGTCTTTTCCTCAATCTCGCCTCGAATAGTCGCCTGAAACAAGAAACTTGAGAAAGACATTTTAACGTGCGTCACATGAACATAAATAATTTAAAACAATGCATTTCAATAAATCATGCACTATTAAGACTCATTTTAAAATTAAATACATGCTTCAATAATCAAATAAATGCATGGGTTATACGTGTACTGAATTTGGGCACTACATGGATAGTCCGCTCTGACTGTCCGTCTGTCTGAGGATGATAAGCAGTGCTCAGGTATAAAGTCGTACCCAAAGCCTGCTGCAAACTGTGCCAGAAGTGAGAAGTGAATCGTGGATCACGATCTGATACGATCGACTTCGGCACACCGTGCAATCTGACGACCTCTCTGACATACAACTCTGCCATCTGATCGTGTCGATAGGTCATTCTGTACGGAATAAAGCACGCTGACTTGGTCAGTCTGTCTATCACAATCCAAATCGCGTCACAGCCCCGCGAAGATCGAGATAACTTCGTCACGAAATCCATGGAAATGTGATCCCATTTCCATTCAGGAATAGACAAACTCTGAAGTAAACCTCCGGGCTTCTTTCTTTCTGCCTTCACCTGCTGGCAATTCAAACATTTAGACACAAATTCTGCAATATCTGTCTTCATCTGCTTCCACCAGAATTGCGTCTTCAAATCATTGTACATCTTCCTGCCACCAGGATGAATGCTGAACCGACTATAGTCCGCCTCTGACATGATCTGTCGTCTCAAATCTGAAACATCTGGCACTACTAAGCGGTTATTCACATACAGAACATAATCTCTAACCTGATACTCTGATATATGACAAGCTCTGACCATATCAATTGATCTCTGAACACTCGGATCAGTTCTCTGCGCTTCTTTGATTCTCAAAATCAAAGCTGGCTCAATCTGAATCGCAGCAAGTCGCAACGGTCTACTCTCTGTATCAAATGTCAACCCAGACAAGCAACAATCCTCTACTAAATTTGATACACCTACTGTCGACAAGGAAAGAGCACATACCTTTCGACTCAAGGCGTCTGCCGCTGCATTCGACTTCCCTGGATAGTACTTGATCTCGCAATCAAAATCTTTCAGCAGATCAAGCCATCGTCGCTGCCTCATGTTCAACTCTGACTGAGAAAAGAGGTACTTCAGACTCTTATGATCGGAATAGATCTCAAATTCCTCGCCATACAAATAATGACGCCAGATCTTCAAGGCAAAGACAATCGCCGCCAATTCAAGATCATGAATCGGATAACGAGTTTCGTGCGGCTTCAACTGTCTAGAGGCGTAAGCTATCACATGCCCTCGCTGCATAAGAACACATCCTAGCCCTCTGTGAGATGCATCACAGTATACAACGAACTCACCTGTACCTGAAGGAATCGTCAAGACAGGCGCACTAGTCAGCCTTTTCTTCAATTCTACAAAACTGGCTTCACAATCTTCAGACCATACAAATGGCATGTTCTTCTGTGTCAACTGGGTGATAAGCTTCGCTATACTGGAGAAATCTCGGATAAAAAGACGATAATACCCTGCTAGACCCATGAAACTGCGTATCTCTGGCACAGAAGTCGGTCTCGGCCAATTGATCACAGCCTCAACTTTACTCGGATCTACCGCAATACCATCTCCAGATATAATGTGCCCCAAAAAGACAACCTGTTTCAGCCAGAATTCACACTTGACAATTTGGCGTATAACTGATCTTTTCTCAAAGTCTGCAATACAATTCTCAGATGATCTGCATGCTCAGTCAGACTCTTCGAATATACCAAAATATCATCAATGAACACAATCACAAAATCATCTAAATATCTCTGAAAGATGCGGTTCATCAAACTCATAAATACCGCTGGTGCATTCGTCAAACCGAAAGGCATAACAATAAACTCGTAATGTCCATACCTGGTTCGGAATGCAGTCTTCGGTATATCAACGTCTCTAACTCTGAGCTGATGATACCCTGATCTCAAATCAATCTTCGAGTATACAGAAGATCCCTGTAACTGATCAAATAAATCATCGATGAGCGGCAAAGGATACTTGTTCTTCACTGTTGCCTTGTTCAACTGTCTGTAATCAATACATAATCGCATCGAACCATCTTTATTTCTAACGAAAAGCACCGGAGCACCCCAAGGTGATACACTGGGTCTGATATATCCCTTGGACAGAAGATCTTCCAACTGTGCTTTCAATTCTTTCAGTTCAATAGGCGCCATCCAATACGGAGCTCTCGAAATAGGAACACTGCCTGGCACAAGATCTATGCTGAAATCAACCTCTCGAACTGGAGGCAACCCCGGAATCTCATCAGGGAAAACATCTGCAAACTCGCAAACCACTGGCAGATCTGCCAATGCTGGGCTCGACTTCAGTAGATCTACTGAATATACGAGAAAGCCTTCTGCTCCTCTCTGAAGCAATCTACTCATAGTCAGAGCAGATACTAAGGGAATCCGAGATCTGGAACCCTTTCCGTAGAATTTCCACTCATCTGTCATTTCGGGTCTGAATCTGACAATCTTGTGGAAACAATCTACAGTGGCCCTGTACTTGGTTAACATATCTATGCCAACTATACAATCAAAATCAGCTAACCCAAGTACTACACAATCTAGATCAATCTCATGCCCCTCAAACTGAAGCATACGGTGTCTAACAGTAGTCACAGATATCAAACCACTTCCCAACGGAGAAGCTATAGACACTACCGTCGACAAAGACTCAACAGGCAATGAATGTCTCAATGCAAAATGTTCAGATATAAATGTATGGGATGCACCTGTGTCTATCAACACATATGCAGGATAACCGCAAAGGAAACATTTACCTGCAATGACGTCGTCTGGTGCCTCCTGCGCCTGCTCCTCTGTCAGCGCAAATACCCTAGCCTGCTGTCTGGGAGGTTGACTCACTGTCTGACTACCTCCTAGTCTCTGCTGGATCTGTGCAGATGGTGGCTGGAAAGAGTGTACAGAGGATGCCTGTCTCTCAATCTGTGGCGCTGGTGCTGATGACCCCGTGCTCTGGAATCGTTGTGCACCTCTCTGGGGACAAACTCTGGCAAAGTGTCCCGGTTGCCTACAAATGTTGCAGCGTCCCATAACTCCTTGACAATGCTCGGCGGCATGTCGCCCTCCGCACGAACTGCAATCGCGCCACTATAATCTGAACCCTGACCTCTCTGTCGAGATCCACTTGAGCTCGATGAACTACTCCCGGATTTCTTAAACTGCTTGCCCATAGCCTTCAGAAATTCCTTCTTGCCACTACTACTGGACCCACTATGAAATCGAGGAGGAGGTGGTGGAAACTGAGTGGTAGGCTGTGGCTGTCTCTGCCCCTGAACACAGTAAGAAGCGCCTCGCTGCCTGATCAAGCCAGCCTCTGCTCCCTTTGCAACCTCTTGCAGCTGATGCCCTACCAGTTTCACACGTCGCTCATCAGTATATGCCAAAGACTCAAACAACATCTCGATATCATCAAGCCAGCTCTCGCACTCTACTGTACTCTCTGTGCCCTTCAGCATAGGAGGATGGAAAGACTGAAACCTCTTCAATAAGGTCTCCATCGGCGTAGCGATGACATCCATCTGTGCACCTGATGTGCTACCCTGCTCTGGCTGTGGTATACGTCTAGGCGGCATAAATCTGATTATCAAACTGATTAGTACACAATCAATATCATCTGTCTCAGCCCTCCCCTGATCATAAACCTCTGATCGAGAATCAGTTCTGATTCAGGCTTGACAAGTACATGCTGTAAATCAATTCAGATAATGCAACAATATACAATAGGGAAAGCAATAAATCATGCTAGCATCTCAAAAGCAAGGAAGATGACTCGTTCTACCCCGCTCATTCTATTCTATCTCAGTCTACAGAACCTACAGCTCTGATACCACCTGTTGTGGGGACCCGGGTTCTAACTCAATTCTTTTGGGATTTATTGGATCTTTGCTCGAAAATGTGGGTCAAAATTTTGCTTTTAACATTAATTCAAATGTATAATTAAAGCATAACATGTCCTTATATTAATTAAACAACATAATGTACATACAAGTCTGTTTAGTACAATCCTACGCTAGTGTTTAAATACCAACTACAAACATCAGTAGTACAAGTCTAATAAGCAAACACTAGAAATCTTCAACGCCCGAGATCTCCATGCTATCATCAATCTCTCATCTAGCTTGAGACCCAGATCCTGCCCCACATGTTGCCATGCACACATACAGACACGACAACAGCCGGATAACTCCGGTGAGAACAAATCCCAGTATAACACATGTATGCATACAATGTAATAAATCATACACCAATGCATAGCATATATCAATGCACATGAATATAAAATCTACAACATGTAAAGGAATACAAGTCTGTATTCAACCTCTAATTCTTGACTTGATTCATTTCTACTCTAGGTATCCCGGTGTGAATAAGACGGTCTGTCACCTACCCAACCACTCGGGGTGACGGTACGTCTTATTCCTAGACTTCGGTCAACTCTGTATCGAGGGTCTACACATACAGAAAATCTACTACTATGCGTCGATACACCGAAACGTCTAGTTTTGGCCGATCTGTCAATATCTCCTATCTCAGAACTTGAATATAAATCAATAAACAAGACATTACATAATCAAATGTAATAACAATCTAGTATGTGATTTAGGGAAACTCGTATCAAATCTGAATCGAGTTGTGCAATCCCGTGACCACATGAATTATACCTTTCTTGTCGAATAGTCGGTGTCGTAGTCGGAGTCTTACGTTCACAATAGCCAATACAAATCTGAAATGGCATAATCAATGTGCTATATATATCACAACACAACTCAAACAATCTTTTGCAATTCAATAATCAGTCTCGGTATAAAATCGACGGCATAACGACGTACTTCTTCCATACCGATAACTCAACAACACTAAGCTCAATATCAACAATTCATAATCTCATCAAAACACAATATCATACTGAAATTATTCCATCTCAATCAACTCATAATCTTAATCTAACATCAATATATATTCTGAAATCTGCATATTTTCAGTCCAACACATGCTGGAAAATCGAACCCATATCATACGGTCTCCACATTACGATCCGGTAACGAATATATTATGCTCAATATATCAAGAACACATATTCTAACTCAAATCTGAATTCTTCCAACACATAAATATCGAAACATGCTGAAAATAACTGAAACTTACCTCCTTGAATAGCAAATGATGAGAGAAGTTCAAAACCGAAGTCGGATCTAAAACCGGATAGCTAAATCTTTCACAATACTAATTCTAGTATGAAAAGCTTGAGAGAATAAGCTTGCTCTCGGTTATTTCTGTAGGAAGAATGAAGAAATAAAGATAGCTCAACTCATATATATATATACCCTGCCAAGTGTCAACATTAAAATCAAAGGTGGCATTCTCGCATGCAGCACCGCGGGTGCGGTAAGTTTCTTAGCGCGGGTGCGCTCATGTTTCGGCAGCATTTCATTTTCCAGAAATCGTCGATCGCGGGTGCGGTCTCTGCAAGACCGCGGGTGCGGTGATGCTACGGCCAAATTTCATAATTCTGAATAATACACCGCGGGTGCGGTCTTGTCCGAGACGCAGGTGCGGTATGGCTTCGGCCATTCTTTAAAAATTCTCATTTTTATGTCATGCATTCTCACCTCTTCAAATCTAACATCAATGACAATTGATAATTCTCGAGCCTTACAAAAATATTTAAGATTGAATTTTATCAAATGTTTTCCCAGTATCGTACAGAAAGGACAAGGGGGTGCAGAGTTTGCCAATCTGAGACAGGGACAACTGAATATTGAAGAATATGTGGCCAAGTTCTATACTTTGTTACAATTTGCTCCCATGTTTATGAGAATGATGAAGCTGTTGCTGATCAGTTTATTAATGGGTTGAATCATGAAATCTTCACATTGGTAAACACTGGGAGACCGAATAATTTTGTTGATGCTTTGAACAGGGTAAAAGGAGCTGAAGCTTGCCAGATTAGGCAGAAAGGAGCTTCGTATGTTGCCCCAGCACTGAAACAGCAACCACCTTCCCCTCAGTTCACCAACCCCCTCCCAGATTTGACAGCAGTAGTAGCAGCGGTGGAAAGAAAGATCATTTGAGAGACAGAGGGAAACGGTTTAAGAAGTCTGGAAGCAGTTCATCTAGCTCCAGTGGTTCCAAACAGAGTTATACAGGGGCCTATTGCAGAACTTGTGGTGGAAGACATCCCACAGAAAAATGCCAAGGTGTGTTTGGTAGTTGCAACATCTGCAGACAGCAGGGACATTTTGCTAGAGTTTGTCCACAGCAAAATTCCCAAAGATCTCAGGGAGCAGAATCATCTGGATCAGTGGCTCAGCTTGATAGACGATCATCTGCTGTTCACTCGTTCCAGCCAGCACCTGCCCAGTCATAGCCAAGGCCAGGAGGAAGCCAGACTGTTAGCCAACCTCTGAGAAAGCAGGCTAGAGTGTTTGAATTGACTGAAGAACTGGCTTAGGAAGCACCAGATAATGTTGTTGCAGATAACTGTTCTCTTGTTGTTACCCTGCTTATGTATTGATTGATACGGGTGCATCCCATACTTTTATATCTGAAATATTTTTATTGATACATGCTTTGCCTGTTGAGTCATTATCTACTGTAGTATCTGTCTCTTCACCTTCGGGGAGAGGTCTTATATCAGTGAATGATGTTAAACATTGTATGCTACAGTACGATGGTAATGAGATAGAGTTAGATTGTATTGTACTTGGGTTGTCTGATTTTGACTGCATTATTGGTATCGATATACTGACCAAGTACAGAGCTACCGTAGACTGTTTCCAGAAGATTGTATGATTCAGACCTGATATGGCTGATGAATGGAAATTTTACGGTAAGGGTTCCAGATCGCGAATTCATTTGATAGTTGCGTTGTCTATGACTCGATTACTACAAAAAGGAGCAGAGGGATTACTTGTGTATTAAGTATTTGTACTGAAATAGAGCCCATCATTAACAGATTTGCCAGTGGTATGTGAGTTTGCTGATGTCTTCCCAGATGAGATTCTGGGTTTGCCTCTAGTCCGAGAGATAGATTTCAGCATTGATTTGTTACCAGATATTGTTCTTATTTCAAATACTCAATACAAAATGGCACCGATTGAACTTCAAGAATTGAAAGATCGTGTGAGGCCCGGGGCCGAAGAGGGCGGGGGGTGATCGCCGGTCCCATCAGTTGCACGGATAATGAGCGGCTCCTGGCAGGCTTCTAGGTGGAGGGAACATGAATGAACCGACCCACACGAGAATGAGAGTGATTCCGAGACTTGTTAAATGTAATGGACTGTACAGTTGAAGAGGGCTTAAAAAATTTGATTGGTCCTACTCATATCACGAAAGTGCATCTTCTTTTCGGTAGCTCATCACATAAGAACTCCAAAGTTAAGCATGCTTGACTTGGGGCAATTTTGGGATGGACGACCCTCTGGGAAGTTTCCTAGGGTGCGCGTGAGTTAGGACATAAGCATGCTGGAAAGTCCCGTCTTGGTACAGTGAGGACAGTCATCGAATCTGGGGCGTTACAGTTGGTATCACAGCCGACCTCTCTTAGTACGGTGTGGTTCGGGGACGAACCAAGCGAAAGCTGGTGGGCATTTGATAGCTGCGTTGTCTATGACTCGATTACTAGAAAAAGGAGCAGAGGGATTACTTGTGTATTAAGTATTTGTACTGAAATAGAGCCCATCATTAACAGATTTGCCAGTGGTATGTGAGTTTGCTGATGTCTTCCCAGATGAGATTCTGGGTTTGCCTCTAGTCCGAGAGATATATTTCAGCATTGATTTGTTACCAGATACTGTTCTTCTTTCAAATACTCAATACAAAATGGCACCGATTGAACTTCAAGAATTGAAAGATCATGTGAGGCCCGGGGCCGAAGAGGGCGGGGGGTGATCGCCGGTCCCATCAGTTGCACGGATAATGAGCGGCTCCTGGCAGGCTTCTAGGTGGAGGGAAAATGAATGAACCGACCACACGAGAATGAGAGTGATTCCGAGACTTTTAAATGTAATGGACTGTACAGTTGAAGAGGGCTTAAAAAATTTGATTGGTACTACTCATATCACGAAAGTGCATCTTCTTTTCGGTAGCTCATCACATAAGAACTCCAAAGTTAAGCATGCTTGACTTGGGGCAATTTTGGGATGGGCGACCCTCTGGGAAGTTTCCTAGGGTGCGCGTGAGTTAGGACATAAGCATGCTGGAAAGTCCCGTCTTGGTACAGTGAGGACAGTCGTCGAATCTGGGGCGTTACAGTTGGTATCACAGTCGACCTCTCTTAGTACGGTGTGGTTCGGACGAACCAAGCGAAAGCTGGTGGGCATTTGAGGCCTGGGGCCGAAGAGGGCGGGGGGTGATCGCCAATGCCATCAGTTGCACAGACAATGAGCGGCTCCTGGCAGGCTTCTAGGTGGAGCGAACATGAATGAACCGACCCACACAGGAATGAGAGGGATTCCGAGGACTGTTCAATGTAATGGAATGTACAGTTGAAAAGGGCTTAAAAGATTTGATTGATTCTACTCGTATCACGAAGCTGCATCTTCTTTTTGGTAGCTCATCAAATAAAAACTCCAAAGTTAAGCGTGCTTGACTTGGGGCAATTTTGGGATGGGCGACCCTCTGGGAAGTTTCCTAGGGTGTGCGTGAGTTAGGACATAAGCATGCTGGAAAGTCCCGTCTTGGTACAGTGAGGACAGTCGTCGAATCTGGGGCGTTACAGTTGGTATCACAGCCGACCTCTCTTAGTACGGTGTGGTTCGGGGACGAACCAAGCGAAAGCTGGTGGGCATTTGAGGCCTGGGGCCGAAGAGGGCGGGGGGTGATCGCCAATGCCATCAGTTGCACAGACAATGAGCGGCTCCTGGCAGGCTTCTAGGTGGAGCGAACATGAATGAACCGACCCACACAGGAATGAGAGGGATTCCGAGGACTGTTCAATGTAATGGAATGTACAGTTGAAAAGGGCTTAAAAGATTTGATTGATTCTACTCGTATCACGAAGATGCATCTTCTTTTTGGTAGCTCATCATATAAAAACTCCAAAGTTAAGCGTGCTTGACTTGGGGCAATTTTGGGATGGGCGACCCTCTGGGAAGTTTCCTAGGGTGCGTGTGAGTGAGGACATAAGCACGCTCGAAAGACCCGTCTTGGTAAAGTAAGGACAATCGTCGAATCTGGGGCGTTACAGATCAGTTAGAGGATTTACTTGCCAAGGGTTACATCGGACCGAGTATTTCTCCTTGGGGTACTCCAGTATTATTTGTCAGAAAGAAGGAAGGTTCAATGAGACTCTGTATTGACTACCGGCAACTGAACAAGGCTACCGTAAAGAATAAATATCCTTTGCCTCGTATCGATGATTTATTTGATCAGTTGCAGGACTCTTCTGTTTGTTCCAAGATCGATCTGAGATCTGGATATCATCAGCTGAGAGTCAGAGATTCTGATATATCGAAGACAGCTTTCAGAACCAGGTATGGCCATTATGATTTTATAGTTTATAGTCATGCCGTTTGGTTTAACGAACGCTCCAGCTGTGTTTATGGGTTTGATGAATGGCATATTTCAGAATTATCTTGATGAATTCGTGATTATATTTATTGATGATATTCTGATTTATTAGAAGAATTTGAATGATCATGCTGAACATTTGAGAATTGTGTTGAATATTCTGAGAACTGAGAAATTGTATGCCAAACTGTTAAAATGTGAATTCTGGCTAAAAAAAGTTGTACTTCTGGGACACATTATATCTGGAGATGGTATATCTGTTGATCCTAGCAAAGTTGAGGTCGTGATCAACTGGCCTAGGCCGACATCTGTGCCAGAGATACGCAGTTTTATGGGTTTAGCAGGATACAATCAACGATTTATTAAAGATTTATCCAGCATTGCTAAGCCTATTACTCAGCTGACTCAGAAGAATGCACTATTTGTTTTGTAAGGCTCGAGATTATTAGTTTCATTGTCGTATGACTCGGAGGATATGAGAATGCATGTCATAAGATGAAAGTACGAAATATTTCATGTGTGAGAGACCGCACCCGCGCTCAGAACAAGAGTGCACCCGCGGTCATAAATCATGGAATTTTGAATGTGCTGCCGAAGCCATACCGCACCCGCGGTCTGGTTAGGGGCGCACCCGCGGTGCAAGGACAGTAGGGTGCCCAAATTTCATTTTCAGGACCGCACCCGCGGTGTCATTAAGACCGCACCCACGGTGCTGAGACCGCACCCGCGGCCTTAACTATACCGCTCCCGCGGTCGACAGTTATGGGAAAATAGTGGTCCTGCCGAGACATGAGCGCACCCGCGCTCATGTTAACACCGCACCCGCGGTCATGCCTCCGAGAAATCCACTCTAATTCTCAACTTGACATGTGGCCTAGTATATATATATAAGTGCGCTGATTCAGCTATTCTTCAGTTCCAGCTCTCAGAACCGAGATTTCCTCCATAACTTCTCAAGGTTTTCAAGCTTTAAAGTTAGATATCGCACGATTCAGCCATCCAAATCATATTCCGAGTTAAGAATTGTGTTCCTTGCTTTGAAATCTACAACGTGATGTAAGTATTGTTTAATTCTAGCAAGTTTCACGATTTAGATGTTAGAGGAATTGGAATATGATAGTTATATTATGTTCTTGACGTATTGAGCATGATATATTTGTAAACAGATCGAAGAACAGATATCATATGCAATTATTATGAAATTCAGCATAGTTAGAAGTACATTATATCGATTTTGAATATGGTTTTGTGCATAGGATTTGAGTATGAGTTGAGGATGATATAGGGTTGATATCTGTTGAGATTTGGATTGACCGGTGTTAAGAATATACGTCGTTATGCCGTCAAATTGTATCGAGATCACGTAGTGACTTGGATATGTGTTGATTAGATAAGAGATTGATAGATTTTGTATCAACATTTCCATTTCAGATTCGTATTGTCAACCGTGACAGCAACTGTGCGACGAAAGGTATAGTACATGTTTTGTTTGGGGAATCACGACTCAAATGAGATCACATTTGAGTTTCCCAACCAAAATCACATACTTGTTTTATTGTTTATATCTAAATATGATTATGATTGTTTATAGATTTGTTTATAGAACTTGTATACAAATCTTGCTATGCTTTGTTTACAGATCATGTGGCATTGCATTAGAATGATTATGCTTGTTTACAGATTGTGTATTCATGCATTAAGATAGGACAGTCTGGAGATCAGGCACACTACTAGACGTTCGGCGATATCACAGCTTAGGGGAAGATCACCGCCCCTATTGTAGACGCGGATACAGATCAGGCCGAAGTCTAGGAATAAGACGGACCGCACCTCGATTGGGCGGGTAGGTGACAGACAGTGCCGTCTTATTCACAACGGGATCCCTAGAGTTCTAGTCGAGTCGCGTCTAGACATGAATAGACTCGCATTGCATGATTATATATGAATGACATTCATATTAGCATGTTTCATGTGTTAGATTGTTTTAATGCATGTATACATGTTTATACTGGGATTTGTTCTCACCGGTTTTTCGGCTGTTGTTATGTCTGTATGTGTGCATAACAACAGGTGGGGCAGGATCTGGGTCGAGACAGAGATGATCGGGTTAGCGTGGAGATCACGGGCGTAGCAGATGAACCAGTAGTTGTCTTTTATTATGTACTGTCTTTTAATACTGGTTAGTTAAGGACATACAGAGCAAGACATGTATTTTGTGTTTGTATGTTGTAAATTTACTACAGAACTTATACTCGTTTAGTTACATTTGAATTAATGTAAAAAGCGAAAAATTGACCCATATTTTAGAATAACGATCCATTTAATCCCAAGAAAAAGAATTAGAGCCCGGGTCCCCACAACAGGTGGTATCAGAGCCATAGGTTCTGTAGATGGAGATAGAGTAGCTTGAGTGGGGTAGATTGAATCTTCTTCCTTGCTTTTGTTGTGCTAGCAAGGTTTATTGCTTTCCCTATTACATGTTGTTTGTTATCTGATTTGATTTTCAGCATGTACTTGTAAAGACTGAATCAGAACCGATTCTGGATCAGAGGTAAATGATCAGAGGAGGGCTGAGACAGTAGTATAGATTGTATACTAAACTGTTTGTATAGCAGACATGCCTCCTCGAAGAGCAGCAGTGCCTCTACGACCCACAGCACCAGAACAGGGTAGCACATCCGGAGATCCAATGGACGTTACTGCTACACCAATGGAGACGCTGCTCAAAAGATTTCAATCCTTTCGACCGCCAACCTTGAAAGGTACAGAACTGGCAGTGGATTGTGAAAGTTGGCTTGAAGACATTGAGATGTTATTCGAGTCTTTGGAGTATGGTGACGAGAAAAGAATAAAGCTTATTGGCCATCAACTCCAGGATGTAGCTAAGAACTGGTGGTTGAACATGAATAGAGCACTAGAGCAACGTGGTACCGAAATTACATGGAAAGTGTTCAAGACGGAGTTCTATCTGCGTTTCTTTCCTATCTCCAATCGTAAAGATAAAGGTGCTGAATTTGCCAATTTGAGGCAAGGGACTTTGAACATTGAAGAGTATGTTGCCAAATTCTCTTCCTTGCTTCGTTTCGCACCCCATGTTTCAGGGAATGACGAGGCCATGGCGGATCAATTTATAAATGGCCTAAATCCAGATATCTTTACGTTGGTAAACACGTGGAGACCGAATAATTTCGCAGATGCGTTAAATCGGGCCAAAGGAGCAGAAGCATGATTGATAAGACAGCGGAGTGCTCCATATGTTGCTCCTGCGCCAAGACCCCCACAACTTTCAGTACAATCTCCTCTTTCTAGATTTGAAAGTGGCGGTAGCAGCAGTGGCAGAAAAGATCAATTGAAAGCCAAGGGTAAACAGTTTAAAAGACCAGGGAGCAGTTCGTCGAGCTCCAGTGGATCAAGACATACTGGTTTTGATCAGAGTACCAGGTATTCAGGTGTTTATTGCAGTTCCTGTGGAGGAAAACATTCGACTGAACAGTGCCAGGGAGTTACAGGCCGATGCAACATTTGTAGGCAACCGGGGCATTTCGCCAAAGTATGCCCACAGAGGAGTGTACAGCCAGCCCAGAGTGGACGAGCATCCGGGCCAGTACCTCAGTTTGAGCGGCAGTCATCATCGGTTCACTCTTTTCAGCCTCCACCAGCACCGACTCAACCTAGAGCTCGAGGTAGTCAGACAGTGAGTCAACCTCCGAGGCAACAGGCTCAAGTGTTTGCACTGACAGAAGAGCAAGCACAAGATGCACCAGATGATGTTATAGCAGGTAACTGCTCTCTTTATGGTTATCCTGCTTATATCTTGATAGATACAGGTGCATCGCATACATTTATTTCGGAGCGATTTGCATTGTTGCATTCATTGCCTGTTGAGTCTTTATTAGAAGTTGTATCTATTAATTCTCCGTTGGGAAGTGGATTGATATCTGTAACTACGGTTAAACATTTCATTCTACAGTTTGAGGGGCATGAGATTGACCTAGATTGTATAGTATTGGGTCTAGCTGATTTTGATTGTATAGTCGGTATTGACATGCTAACGAAGTACAGAGCCACTGTAGATTGTTTCCATAAGATTGTCAGATTCAGACCTAAGCTGACAGACGAGTGGAAATTCTACGGGAAGGGTTCCAGATCTCGGATTCCCTTGATTTCGGCTCTTACTATGAACAGATTATTACAAAAAAGAGCAGATGGTTTCTTTATTTATGCTGTAGATATGCATAAGTCGAGCCCGGCATTGGCGGATTTGCCAGTAGTACGGGAATTTCAAGATATTTTTCCAGATGAAATCCCAGGATTACCTCCAGTGCGAGAGGTAGATTTTAGTATTGATCTTGTACCAGGTACCGTCCCTATTTTGAGAGCTCCGTATAGGATGGACACTCATCGAACTAAAAGAATTGAAAGCACAGTTAGAAGATCTTCTAGCCAAGGGATATATCAGACCTAGTGTATCTCCTTGGGGCGCTCCGGTGCTGTTCGTGCGAAAGAAAGACGGTTCGATGCGATTATGTATAGACTACCGGCAACTGAATAAGGCAACAATCAAGAATAAATATCCATTGCCTAGAATTGACGATCTATTTGATCAGTTACAGGGATCCTCTGTCTATTCTAAGATTGATTTGCGTTCTGGGTATCATCAAATCAGAGTTCGAGATGTAGATATACCGAAGACAGCATTTCGAACCAGGTATGGACATTACGAATTTATTGTCATGCCTTTTGGTTTAACAAATGCTCCTGCGGTATTTATGGGCTTGATGAACCAAGTGTTTCAGAGGTATTTAGATGATTTTGTGATCGTTTTCATAGATGATATTCTGGTGTATTCTAAGAACAGGAATGAGCATGCAGATCATCTCAGAATTGTGTTGCAGACACTAAGAAATGAGAGATTGTATGCAAAATTGTCAAAGTGTGAGTTTTGGCTGAATCGAGTTGTATTCTTGGGGCATATCATTTCTGGTGATGGTATTTCTGTTGATCCGAGTAAAGTGGAAGCTGTGATCAATTGGCCAAGACCGACTTCGGTGCCAGAAATACGCAGTTTCATGGGTCTGGCAGGATACTACCGAAGATTTATCCAAGATTTCTCCAGTATGGCAAAGCCAATCACACAATTGACACAGAAGAATATGCCATTCGTTTGGTAAGAGGAATGCGAGTCTAGCTTCCTAGAATTGAAGAAAAAGCTGACTAGTGCTCCAGTGTTGACGATACCTTCAGGTACGGGTGATTTCGTTGTATATTGCGATGCTTCTCACAGAGGTTTGGGATGTGTGCTTATGCAACGAGGTCATGTGATCGCATACGCCTCAAGACAATTGAAGCCACATGAAGTTCGATACCCCATTCATGATCTGGAATTGGCGGCTATCGTATTTGCATTAAAGATTTGGCGTCATTATCTCTACGGCGAGAAATTTGAAATATTCTCCGATCACAAGAGCCTGAAGTACCTATTTTCTCAATCAGAACTGAACATGAGGCAGCGTAGATGGCTTGATCTACTAAAAGATTTTGATTGTGAAATCAAATATTATCCAGGAAAGTCAAATGCAGCAGCGGACGCTTTGAGTCGAAAGGTTTGTTCTCTATCCTTATCGACGATAGGTGTTACAAAACTCGTTGAAAATTGCTGTTTCTCTGGACTAGAATTTGATACAGATAGGAGGCCACTACGACTTGCTGCTATTCAAGTTGAGCCAGATTTGATCATGAGGATCAAAGAAGCACAGAGAAGAGATCAGAACGTGCAAAGATCGATTCAAATGGTCAGATCAGGGCATATGTCAGAATATCAGGTACATGATCATGTGCTGTGCGTGAATAACCGTCTTGTTGTACCAGATGTTGCCGAGTTGAAACAGCAGATTCTGTCAGAGGCACATTGTAGTCGGTTCAGTATTCATCCTGGTGGCAGGAAGATGTATAATGACTTGAAGACACAATTCTGGTGGAAACATATAAAATCCGATATTGCAGAATTCGTGTCTAAGTGTTTGAACTGCCAACAGGTAAAAGCTGAAAGGAAGAAGCCCGGAGGATTACTTCAGAGTTTATCTATTCCAGAATGGAAATGGGATCACATTTCCATGGATTTTGTGACGAAGTTACCTCGATCATCCAGAGGTTGCGATGCGATTTGGGTTATTATTGACAGATTGACCAAATCTGCTTGTTTCATTCCGTACAGAATGACGTATAGACAAGATCAAATGGCGGAGATATATATTCGAGAGGTAGTCAGGTTGTATGGAGTGCCGAAGTCTATCGTATCAGATCGTGATCCACGATTCACTTCTCACTTTTGGCACAGTTTACAGCAGGCCTTAGGTACGACATTACACCTGAGTACTGCTTACCATCTTAAGACAGACGGACAGTCAGAGCGGACTATCCAGACATTAGAGGATATGTTGAGAGCCGTTGTGCTAGATTTTGGCATTAGTTGGCAAGTTTCCCTACCTCTTTGCGAATTTTCTTACAATAATAGCTATCAGACGAGTATCGAGATGGCACCGTTTGAAGCTTTGTATGGCAAGAAGTGCAGATCTCCGCTATGTTGGGATGATATCTCAGAAGTACCAGAACTGGGGCCGGACATGATTCGTGATATGACTGAGAAGGTGAAAGTTATTCAGAAAAGAATGAAGACAGCACAGGATAGACAAGCGAAATACGCCAATGTCAGACGTAGACCGTTGGTATTCGAGCAAGGAGACAGAGTATTCTTGAAGATTTCTCCTTTCCGAGGCGTTGTGAGATTTGGCAAACGAGGGAAGCTGTCTCCTAGATACGTCGGTCCTTACGAAATTCTTGAAAAGATTGGCGATCGAGCTTATAGAATTGCTCTTCCTCCTTCTCTATCCGGAATACATGACGTGTTTCATGTATCAATGTTGCGAAGATATATACCAGATGTTTCTCATGTCATTCAACCTGACGAAGCTGAACTTGATCAAACTTTGAGCTATGTGGAACAACCGATACAGATTCTTGATCGGAAAGATAAGCAACTCAGAACGAAGACTATTCCATTAGTGAAAGTCCAATGGAGTCGTCACGGGGCTGAAGAAGCGACATGGGAAACAGAAGCCGACATGCGACAGAAACACCCCGAGTTATTTCAATGATGTAAGTATTGATCTAACTTTGATGTTATTATTTTGATGCTTGCATTGATAGAATGATGTGCGATTTTGAGGGCGAAATCATTTCTTAGAGGGGGAGAAATGTAAGGCTCGAGATTATTAGTTTCATTGTCGTATGACTCGGAGGATATGAGAATGCATGTCATAAGATGAAAGTACGAAATATTTCATGTGTGAGAGACCGCACCCGCGCTCAGAACAAGAGTGCACCCGCGGTCATAAATCATGGAATTTTGAATGTGCTGCCGAAGCCATACCGCACCCGTGGTCTGGTTAGGGGCGCACCCGCGGTGCAAGGACAGTAGGGTGCCCAAATTTCATTTTCATGACCGCACCCGCGGTGTCATTAAGACCGCACCCGTGGTGCTGAGACCGCACCCGCGGCCTTAACTATACCGCTCCCGCGGTCGACAGTTATGGGAAAATAGTGGTCCTGCCGAGACATGAGCGCACCCGCGCTCATGTTAACACCGCACCCGCGGTCATGCCTCCGAGAAATCCACTCTAATTCTCAACTTGACATGTGGCCTAGTATATATATATAAGTGCGCTGATTCAGCTATTCTTCAGTTCCAGCTCTCAGAACCGAGATTTCCTCCATAACTTCTCAAGGTTTTCAAGCTTTAAAGTTAGATATCGCACGATTCAGCCATCCAAATCATATTCCGAGTTAAGAATTGTGTTCCTTGCTTTGAAAGCTACAAAGTGATGTAAGTATTGTTTAATTCTAGCAAGTTTCACGATTTAGATGTTAGAAGAATTGGAATATGATAGTTATATTATGTTCTTGACGTATTGAGCATGATATATTTGTAAACAGATCGAAGAACAGATATCATATGCAATTATTATGAAATTCAGCATAGTTAGAAGTACATTATATCGATTTTGAATATGGTTTTGTGTATAGGATTTGAGTATGAGTTGAGGATGATATAGGGTTGATATCTGTTGAGATTTGGATTGACCGGTGTTAAGAATATACGTCGTTATGCCGTCCAATTGTATCGAGATCACGTAGTGACTTGGATATGTGTTGATTAGATAAGAGATTGATAGATTTTGTATCAAAATTTCCATTTCAGATTCGTATTGTCAACCGTGACAGCAACTGTGCGACGAAAGGTATAGTACATGTTTTGTTTGGGGAATCACGACTCAAATGAGATCACATTTGAGTTTCCCAACCAAAATCACATACTTGTTTTATTGTTTATATCTAAATATGATTATGATTGTTTATAGATTTGTTTATAGAACTTGTATACAAATCTTGCTATGCTTTGTTTACAGATCATGTGGCATTGCATTAGAATGATTATGCTTGTTTACAGATTGTGTATTCATGCATTAAGATAGGACAGTCTGGAGATCAGGAAGACTACTAGACGTTCGGCGATATCACAGCTTAGGGGAAGATCACCGCCCCTATTGTAGACGCGGATACAGATCAGGCCGAAGTCTAGGAATAAGACGGACCGCACCTCGATTGGGCGGGTAGGTGACAGACAGTGCCGTCTTATTCACAACGGGATCCCTAGAGTTCTAGTCGAGTCGCGTCTAGACATGAATAGACTCGCATTGCATGATTATATATGAATGACATTCATATTAGCATGTTTCATGTGTTAGATTGTTTTAATGCATGTATACATGTTTATACAGGGATTTGTTCTCACCGGTTTTTCGGCTGTTGTTATGTCTGTATGTGTGCATAACAACAGGTGGGGCAGGATCTGGGTCGAGACAGAGATGATCGGGTTAGCGTGGAGATCACGGGCGTAGCAGATGAACCAGTAGTTGTCTTTTATTATGTACTGTCTTTTAATACTGGTTAGTTAAGGACATACAGAGCAAGACATGTATTTTGTGTTTGTATGTTGTAAATTTACTACAGAACTTATACTCGTTTAGTTACATTTGAATTAATGTAAAAAGCGAAAAATTGACCTATATTTTAGAATAACGATCCATTTAATCCCAAGAAAAAGAATTAGAGCCCGGGTCCCCACATGTTTTGTCAGAGGAGTGTGAATCCAGTTTCTTAAAATTGAAGAAGAGATTAACCAGTGCTCCGGTGTTGACTATTACGTCAGGTAATGGTGATTTTGTTGTTTATTGTGATGCTTCTCACAGAGAATTAGGTTGTGTTTTGATGCATCGAGGACATGTGATTGCCTATGTCTCGAGAAAATTGAAGCCACATGAGACTCGCTACCCAATTCATGATCTTGAATTGGCTGCTATTGTATTTTCATTGAAGATTTGGCAACATTATCTATACGGTGAGAAGTTTGAGATCTATTCTAATCACAAGAGTCTGAAATATCTATTTTCACAGTAATAAATGAATATGAGGCATCGAAGATGGCTTGATTTGTTCAAAGATTTTGATTGTGAAATCAAATACTATCCGGGGAAATCTAATGCAGCAGTTGATGCACTGATCCGAAAGGTATATTATTTATCCTTATCGAAGATTGGTGTTTTGAATTTGATAGAAGATTGTTATTTGTCTGGATTAGTATTTGAAACAAATTGTAAACCGTTGAGACTCTATGCTGTTCAAGTGGAACCAGAGCTACTTTTGAGAACTAAAGAATCTCATAAAGCTGATCAGAATGTTCAAAATTCGATTGCGATGGTCAGAGCAGGGCATCGATCAAAATATCAGGTTCTTGAGAATGTATTATATGTGAATAATCGTCTAGTTGTGCCCGATGTTTCAGATCTGAAACGACAGATATTGTCATAAGCGCATAGTAGTCGATTCAGCATTCATCCTGGTGGCAAAAAGATGTACAATGATTTGAAAAGACAATTTTGGTTGAAACAGATGATATCAGACATTGCCGAGTTTGTATCCAGATGTCTGAATTGCCAATTGGTGAAAGTAGATAGAAAGAAACCAGGAGGTTTGTTACATAGCTTATCTATTCCAGAATGGAAATGGGATCACATTTCCATGTATTTTGTGACAAAGCTACCACGTTCCTCCATATGTTGTGATGCGATTTGGGTCGTGATTGACATATTGACCAAATCAGCATCTTTTATTCCGTACAAGATGACGTACAGACATGACCAGATGGCAGAGATTTATGTCAGAAATGTGGTCAAATTGCATGGAGTGCCAAAGTCGATTGTATCAGACCATGATCCTCTATTTACTTCGTACTTTTGGCACAGTTTGCAGAAATCTCTAGGTACTAAATTGCACCTTAGTACCGCCTATCATCCTCATACAGAGGGACAGTCAGAGCGGACTATCCAGACATTGGAAGATATGCTTAGAGCTGTAATGCAAGATTTTGGCACTAGTTGGCAAGATTCTTTGCCACTTTACGAATTTTCGTACAACAACAGCTATCAGACGAGCATAGAGATGGCTCCGTTTGAAGCGTTGTACGGCAAGAAGTGCAGATCCACCCTTTTTTGGGACGATATTTCTGAGGTACCTGAGATTGAGCGTGATATGATTCGAGAAATGACTGAGACAGTGAAACTGATTCGACAAAGAATGAAAACAACTCAAGACAGACTGGCCAAATATGCCAATATTCGACCACGACAGTTGGTATTTGAGGCAGGAGATAGAATATTTTGGAAGATTTCACGCTTCAGAGGCGTTGTCAGATTTGGCAAGAAAGGGAAGTTGTCTCCACGATATATTGGACCGTCGAGATTCTCGAGAAGATAGTTGATCGTGCCTATCGACTCGCTTTACCTTCTTCTCTATCTAGAATACATGATGTCTTTTATGTATCTTTATTACGAAGATACCTTCCTGATGCTTCTCATATTCTTCAGCCAGACGAGGCCGAACTGGATGAGACTCTGAGATATTTTGAAAAGCCGATCCAGATTCTCGATCGTAAAGAAAAGAAACTCAACACGAAGATTATTTGTGAAAGTTCAGTGGAATCGTCATAGAGTTGAAGAAGCCACTTGGGAGACTGAATCAGACATGAGACAAAAATTCTCAGTGTTATTTCATTGATGTGAGTTTTCTATTTAGCTTCTGTTATATCTACTTGTTTGATATGATTTGATTGCCTGTGATTTTGGGGACGAAATCGTGTCTTAGAGAGGGAGAAATGTAATGCCCGAGATTTTATTTGTTAATCCGAGATTATTGATTTATGAATTGTTGCAATTAGAAGGACTGAGCCGAGACAAGAATTGAGAAGACATGATTTATGTGCGAGGACAGAACATCTCGCGCATATGCGCGAGAAGAGGCGCGCATATGAGCGAGCATGGTAGAAGATCTCGCGCATATGCGCGAGACCGAGCGCCCATATGCGCGAGCATGTAGAAATTCCAAATGCCGAGACAGTAGGTCTCGCGCATAAGCGCGAGACAGGGCGCACATATGCGCGAGCAGGACAAATGCAATATGCCGAGACCAGTAGGTCTCGCGCATATGCACCATGGAGGGTCGCTCATATGCGCGAGACGTGCAGTACAAAGGATGAGCCACATGTACTTTACCATGCATATAATATGGAAATTCATTTAATTTCCTTCAGATATGATAGAGAATAACCGAGAAGCTTCAGTGAGATCTTAAGCTTTTGCCTTTTGTAGAATTTTGATTGCGAAAGATCCGCCCTTAAGAATTTTGATCCAAGTTTAGTTCCGTGCTCCTCCATTCAACAACTTCAGAATGATGTAATATTTCTTCCTTTTCTTTTATGATTCGAAATTGTGATAGGGGAGAAATCAGATATGCGTGATATTTGGTGTTCTTGAGATATTAGACATCGTATAATTGAAACCGGATCGAAGAATGGATACCATATGAAATTGTTATGATTTTTAGATTTGATTTGATTGAGATTATACCGATTTGGTATCAGATTGTGTTGTTGATTGATTATTAGTTATTGAGATTGATGTCTAGTGATATTGTATTGCCGGTATTTCGAGATTGTACCGTTATGCCATCAGAATTTGATAAGATTGAGATTTTTTGTTTGAATGTAATGGTGATATTGTATATTTCGAATGTCATTTCTAGATTGAGTGTTGACAACTTCGAATTCCAGACTTCGACTTCGTCAGATCGACAAAAAGAAAGGTATAAATCAATGTTAACCGGGAGATACGACTCGAGTTAGATTCGACTTGAGTTTCCCAAAACCACATACTTACTTGTAATTGTTTTAATACCTTTTTATTCATGGAATGTGTGCTTGTTCTATTGATTTATAGAAAAGCAGAGAAAAGAAGATAGATATTGAGTAAGAGTCATGGGCAGATATGCCGAGTCTATGGCAGAGGTGCCAAGACACTGGATGTTTGGTTTATATCGATGTGCTTAGGAGTAGATCGACTCCTATTGTAGATATTCGATATAATGTGCCAAAGTCCGGGAACCGGGATCCCTAGATTAGAAAAGATTCGAGTCAAGTATTAAGAGTCAAAGAGTTTTATTGACAGTCTATATCGATTCCTGTCTTTCAGATTTTGATACATGTTATTGATAACTGTTACATGCTTTTGTATGTGCTTATCTGAAATGCATGTATACGTTGTTTATACTGGGAATTATATTCTCACCGGAGTTATCCGGCTGTTGTTGTGTTGTATGTGTGCATGACAACAGGTGGGACAGGATCAGGGTCAAGAAGAGGATGAGAGATCAAGATTAGAGTGGAGATCCGGACTTAGAAGTAGATTAGATTTTCAGCACTTGCTGTAGTGATTGAACCTTAGTTCGTTATGTTTTATTTTGTACAAAACTTGTACTTTGGATCATGTTGTAGATATTAAACTTGATCTTTTAAATGAAATGGTATTGGTTATCATACGTTGCGTAATATGTATTTAAAAAACAGACCCAAATTAATTAAATTGATCCAATTAATTCCAAAAACGATTTAGAAAATTAATTAGGTTCGGGTCCCCACATTCGTGGTAGTATTCATAGACGACATCCTTTTGTACTCACAAAATAAGGAAGATCACGAAGAACATCTTTGCCTCACTCTAGAGACACTAAGATAAAAAGAACGGTATGCCAAATTTAAGAAATGCGAATTTTGGCTAACATGTGTCGCTTTATTGGGTCACATAATCTCTTAACTAGGTTTTCCAATGGACCCCAAGAAAGTAGAGGCAATTGTGGACTGGCCTCGACCAAAGATCGTAACTGAGATTCAAAGCTTTTTGAGTTTAGCTGGTTACTAAAGGAAACTCGTTGAAGGATTTCCTTCAATAGCTATACTCCTCGCAAAACTCACACAGAAAAATTCTAGATTCATTTGGAGCGAAGAATGCGAGAAGTGTTTCCAGATTCTTAAAAAAAAACTCGCATCTATACCAGTATTAGTACTCCCTGAAGATGGCAAAAACTTCACAATATATAGTGATGTATCAAAGGGAATATTAGGGTGCGTACTTATGCATGAAGGTCAGGTAATTGCCTACGCATCAAGGCGATTAAAACCTTATGAGCAAAATTATCCAACTTATGATCTGGAGTTAGCAGCCATCGTATTTGCACTAAAAATATAGAGACACTATCTATATGGTTCTAAATGCGAGAAATTCACTGATCATCAAAGCTTCAAATACATGGTCACTCAAAAAGAATTAAACATGAGGCAGAGGCGGTGGGGTGAAATCCTGAAGGATAATGGCTTAACGATCAACTATCATTCAGGCAAGGCAAACAATGTAGCTGACGCTTTGAGTCGGAAGAATATGGGCAAAGTAATCCTAGCATCATTTTTAGCACAAACGTGCCTCCGAAAAATGATCCAGATAAGTCAAGATCGAGACCCCACTTTGGTGAAACTGAAACAACTAGCAGAAGAAGGAAAATCATCGGATCTCTAGACAGATGACAACATAGTCGTGTGGATGAAAGGACGATTTTCTGTGCCCGACATTGAAAATCTTCAACAAGAAGTGATGTCTGAGGCACACAAGTCAAAATTTTCAGTCCACCTCGACAGTATCAAGATGTACAGAGATTTGAAGAAAAACTTCTGGTAGAGTGAAATGAAAAAGGACGTTTCAATGTTTGTCTCTTAGTGTCACGTGTGCCAACAAGTCAAAGATGAGCACCAAAGACCTAGATGACTTCTTCAACCATTAGAAATCCTGGAATTGAAATGGGAACATATTTCCATGGATTTTGTAGTCGGTTTACGGAAGTCGAGACAATGCCATAATGGAATATGGATAATTGTAGACAGACTCAAGAAGTTTGAGCATTCTTACCTATCTTCATGAACTATAATATGGATAAACTCGCCACCTTATACATGAATAATGTCGTACGATTACATGGAGTTCCAGTGTGGGGACCCAGACGCTAATTCATTTCTTAATCGTTCTTGGGAATAATTTAATCAATTAAGATAAACGGGGTCTAATTTTTTTTATACAAGTGCGGAAACATAATGGAATCTATCTGGTATACATATCAAACGTAAAAGTACATGTCTTGTACTAAATACATTCCTGTCAACATGGGTTCAACTACTATATATTAAGTGCTGAATCCTAATCTACTTCTGGGCCGGATCTCCACGCTAACTGTAATCTCTCATCCTCTTCTTGACCCTGATCATGTCCCACCTGTTGTCATGCACACATACAAACACAACAACAGCCGGATAACTCCAGTGAGAATTACATTCCCAGTATAAACAACGTATACATGTAATCATATCAAAACATATGTAAAAGCATATAACAGATATCAATAACATGTATCCAATCAGAAAGACATGAATCGATATAAAACTGTAATTCAAACTCTTCGACTCTTACACTCTGACTCGACTCTTTCCTAGTCTAGGGATCCCGATCTGAATAAGAACGTAACAAATCTCCCACCTACTCTCCGGATCGTGGTGGCGGTACGTTCTTATTTACGGACTTTGGTCCTGTCCATATCGAATCTAGACAATAGAAGTCGCTCTACTTCTAGGCAACATCGATATGACCAAACGTCCGGTGTCTTGGCACCTCTGCTAAAGACTTGGCATCTCAACCAAGACTAGGCATGTCCACCCAAAACTAGGCACATCAGCCCAAAGACTAGGCACATCCGCCCATGACTCTGCACATAGCATATGCTTAACTATAAATCAATAGAATATGCATATCAATCTCAGACATTGCAAAATATCGAGGCAATGAAAATTAAGTATGTGATTTTGGAAACTCAAGTTAAATCAAACTCGAGTTGTGCAATCCCGGATCAACATAGATTTATACCTTTCTTTTTATCGATCTGACGAACTCCAAGTCTCGAATTCGAAGCCTGTCAATACTCAATCTAGAAATGACAATATCGAGGAGTATAATATCAATACACCACTCAAATCAATACTGGATATAATCAGAACTAAATCAAATTTTGTTTCAACGGAAAAACTGCACAATCTCAATATACCCAGCAATACAAATCAACATATATCAATTCCCATAACTCATAATCGATAACAATACAAATCTGATATCAAATCTCAATCAAATCCATTCTGAAAATCATAACAATTTCATACGGTATCTGTTCTTCAATCCGGTTTCGATTATAGGTTTTGTCTAATATCGCAAGAACACCATATATAAATCATATCTGATTCCTTCAATACCATATTTTCAAATCATAATAGAAATCAATAGAACTTATGTCCAATTGAAGCCCTCGCTGAAAGGAACACGATACCGAAGTCTGATTGAAATTTTGACGGACGGATTTTGCACAAATCAAAATTAAAACCTTCAAAGGAACTTGGAATTCCCCAGCTCTCTCGTTCTTTTCCCTTTCCAATCTGAAGGAATGAAGTGATTTAATATATATATATATATATATATATATATATATATATATATATATATATATATATATATATATATATACATGTTCAAGGCTAGGTGGCTCGATTTATAAGATGCACGTCTCACGCATATGCGCGACCTTCTTCGGCGCATATGCGCGAGACACTATGTCTCGGCGCTTATCTTCACGGCAACTCGCGCATATTCGCGCCTGTGGGGACCCGGACGCTGATCTGTTGCTTAATCTTCGTTTGGGATTTAATTATCAATTCTAATAATCAGGGTCTAAAAATTTTTCTTTTAAAATATAAGTGCGGAAGGTAATGGCATCTAAATAATATACATATCTGTATAAAAGTACAATAATGTAAATGTAATGCCCGAGAATTAATCACTGTTAATCAAGGATTATTGACATATAATTTAACGTGATTACGAAAGGGTCAACTGAGACACGATTTAAGACAATGTGCGGCCATTTATTTTGAATTTCAGAATGTGTTGCCGAAGCAACATTGCACCCGCGCCCTTGCATGTACCGCACCCGCGGTGCAAGCTTTACCGCACCCGCGGTGACATGACCGCACCTGCGGTCTTGACATGTACCGCACCAGCGGTCGTGCAATTTCAGAATGGATAAGATTGCCGAAGCATGAGCGCCGCGGTGCAAGATAGAGCGCACCCGCGGTGTGACGTACAGCATGGAAAATGAGACACGTTTCTTGCATGCAATTTTGATATATATATATATATATATGTAAGAATTGCTCGAAATCAGAATAAGAACGAGGAGGAAATCGAGAAGAAGGCTTCCGAGAAAGAAAGAAAAATCCTTACGCCTTTTGCGAGAAATCCGTCCGTCTGATTTTGAATCCGACTTCGGTATCGAGTTCCTAGCAACGCAGGCTACTACAGGACGTAAGTTTTATTACGTTTTGACATGTCTTGAAATTATGATGTTGTTAGAATTGAATACACGTCATATATGTTGTTCTCGACATGTTAGACAGCGTAGAATCGAAGTCAGATTAAGAAACGGACTGAATATGAACTTGTTATGATTTTCAGAATGAGATTGAATAAGAATTGATATCCAGATTGAGTGATTATCGATTATGAGATGTTAGAATTGATATCTGACTGATATGGTAGTGCTGGATATATTGAAATTATGATGTTATATGTTGTTGAAACAGAATTTGATTGAATTCTGATTATATCCAGTATTAATTGCGTGGTGTATTGATACCGTACCCTCTATATCGTTATTGTTAGATTGAGTTATTGACAGGCCTTGAGTTCGAGACTTCGACAGAGCCAGAGTAACAGAGTGAAAGGTATAAATTAATGTTGAGTTGGGATTGCACAACTCGAGTGAGGTTCGACTCGAGTCTCCCTAAATCACATACTTTCATTTATTGAATTGACATTTGCAATTGATGAGATTTATGATTGTAGTCTATTGATTTATAGCCACTGCATGTAATGACTGCTGATTCGCTAGTCATCGATTGATTTGCTTAGATACTGAATGCATTTTTTGATTACTGAGTCGTTGAGTCATAGGCTGATTCGCCTAGTCACCGGCTGATTCGTCTGGTTATTGCCTGATTCGTCTAAACTTAAGCTGATTCGCTTAATTACCGGCTGATTCGTCTGGTTATTGACTGATTCGTCTAAACTTAAGCTGATTCGCTTAATTACACGCTGATTCGTTTGGTTATTGGCTGATTCGCCTAATTCTTGACTGATTCGTCAATTCTGCGGCTGATTCGCCCAGATACTGAATATATGAATTATATCGATGCCGTTTAGGGATTGATTCATTCCTAGCGACTGAGATTCGGTATATATATCATTATTCAGACATCGGGATCCCTAGGATAGAGTTGAGTCGAGCCTGAGACGACGCGTTAGTATAGTCGAGTCTGAGACGACGCGTCGGTTTAGTTGAGTCTGATACGACATGTTGATTTACATTGTTTATGTCATTCATGTTTATTGAATGCTTGATATTGATTTATGTTTCTGATTTGATACATGTTATGAATATTTCTTATCTGCTTTCGTATATGCTTCTATATGATTGCATGTATACATTGTTTATACTGGGATATTCATATCTCACCGGAGTTATCCGGCTGTTGTCTTGTTTGTATGTGTGCATGGCAACAGGTGGGCTAGGATCAGGGTCAAGAAGAGAACGAGGCTGGACTAGATAGCGTGAGATCCGGGCTTTGAAGCAACTTAGGATTCAGCACTGACTTTTAGTTGAATCTAGTTGGATTATTGTAGATCATACACTAATTGTATGTTATGTTTAATATGTAATTTGAATTTAATTACATTACGTTTCCGCTGTGTAATTTAGAAAAAAATTTAGACCCTGTTTTATAATTGATTAATTAGTCCCAATGATGATTAAGATCATGATTAGCGTCCGGGTCCCCACAACAGGTGGTATCAGAGCCATAGCTACTAGAACTGTAGATTCTTGAGATTGAGATAGAAGCTAGTGAGCGGGGTAGAATGTGTTTCTTTCCTTGCTTATGATTGCTAGCATTCTTACTGCTTTATATAATACATGTTACTTGACTTATCTGATTTGATTTTGTAATATGTATTATTGGGAACGAATCTGAACTGATTCTCGATCAGCAGTAAGATGATCGGAGGAGAGACTGAATTGAAACAGGTTTGTTGGATTGAGTTACTAATCCTTGTGATATTCAGATATGCCTCCCAGAAGAATACCAGAACAGGGTAGTACATCGAATTCTCCAATGGATGTAACACCGACTCCAATGGAAACCTTGCTGAAGAGGTTTCAGTCATTCAAACCACCCACTCTGACGGGTATTGAGACATCAGTCGAGTGTGAGAGTTGGTTAGGTAGCATTGAGTTGCTGTTTGATTCACTGGAGTACAGTGATGAGCGCCGGATTAAATTGATTGGGCACCAGTTGCTGGATGTTGCACAAAGCTGGTGGATTACGATGAAGAGGGCCTTGGAGCAACGAGGTACTATTATTACTTGGGATGTAATTTAAAACTGAGTTTTATCAGAGATTCTTCCCAATATCGTACAGAAAGGACAAGGGGGCGGAGTTTGCCAATTTGAGACAGGGTCAACTGAACATTGAAGAATATGTGACCAAGTTCTCTACCTTGTTGAAGTTTGCTCCACATGTGTCTGAAAATGACGAAGCCGTTGCTGATCAGTTCATCAATGGCTTGAATCCTGATATTTTTACATTGGTGAACACAGGGCGACCGAATAATTTTGCTGATGCCATGAATAGAGCAAAGGGCGCTGAAGCGGGCCTGATAAGGCAGAGAGGAGCTGAATTTGTTCCTCCAGTGTCGAGACCACAGCAACCACCTCCCAGATTTGAAAGTAGCAGTAGCAGTGGTGGAACGAAAATTTTCTGAAAGCTAGAAGAAGGCAGTTTAAGAAGTTTGGCGGCAGTTCTTCTAGCTCCAGTGGTTCTCAGCAGAGTTATACTGGCGTGGACTGAGAAATTGTGGAGGGAGACATTCCACTGAGCAATGCCAAGGAGTACTTGGTAGTTGCCACTTCTGCAAACAACAGGGACATTTTTCCAGAGTATGTCCACAGAGGGGTTCCCAAAGATCCCAGGGAGCTGAACCATCTGGACCAGCGGCACAGTGGAGTAGACGATCAGCTGCCGTTCCTTCATTTCAGCCAGCACCATCTCAGTCACAGCAGAGGCCAGGAGGAAGCCAGACAGTTGGCCAGCCTCCTAGACAGCAGGCCAGAGTATTTGCGTTGACCGAGGAGCAGGCTCAGGAAGCACCAGATGATGATGTTGCAGGTAACTGATTTGTTTGATTATCCTGCATATGTATTGAGGGGTACCGGTGCTTCATATACTTTTATTTCTGAAATATTTGCATTGATGTATGCATTATCTATCGAGTCCCTATTTACTGTAGTATTTGTTTCCTTTCCTTTGGGAAAAGATCTTGTATCAGTGATTTCTGTTAGGTCTTGTATACTACAGTAGGATGAGAATGAGATCGAGTTAGATTGTGTGGTAGAGGGTATTGTAATGGTGTTCTATGATTTAGGAACTGCATTACTGATATTGATATGCTGATCCAGTACAGAGCTACCCTAGATTAATTCCAGAAGATGGTGAGAATCAGACCTGAGATGACCAAGAAATGAATATTGTACGATAAGAATTCTAGACTGAGAATTCCTTTGATATTCATACTAACTATGACTCGATTATTACAGAAAGGAACAGAATGACTCCTTATGTATTCAGTTGATTTACTGAAGTTGAGTCTATCATTGGCTGATTTACCAATGATAAGAAAGTTATTGATGTTTTCTCTGATAAGACTTCAGATCTGATTCCAATCAGAGAGATTGATTTTAGCCTTGAACTGATATTAGAAACTGTTGATATGATGAATCCTGATTGAGACAGATTGCATTCAGGATGTGTTATATCTGAAGATGATATATTCGTTGATTTTCACAGAATTAAACCGTGATTAGTCAGCTGAGGTTGGCATCAGTCTCAGACAGTTGCGGTTTATGAGTTTAGCATGTTTTGAATCTGATTGAATATTGATGTCATTCTGAATACGTGTGGAGACAGATTGTAGACAATGGAGATTATATTGTATCGTCCGAATCAGAGCTGATTTTGAAATATTAACAGTTTAAAAAGTTGATTAGAATGTTTCGAACTTAATATCGATAGTCAGAACAGAGTGTCGATCAGAATATCAGGTAAGTAATACTGTATTGTATGTTAATAACTGATTTGTTTATGCCGATATTTCGAATGTGAAATGACATAGATTGTCAGAAAGGTGCAATACTTGATTTAGTAAGCATCCTGATAGCAGAAAATGTTTTGATAGAAACAGATGAGATTAGATATGGCAGAGTTTGGACTGAAATGTCTGAACTACAGACAGATAAAGATAGAAATAAAGAAACCAAGAGATTGGTTATGTAACTTGTCGGTTCCTGAATGGAAATGAGATTACATTTCCAGGGATATCGTGATGAAGTTACTACATTTCTTTCTGAATTGAGTATTGATTGAGTTAGGAAGACAGACTGACCCAGTCTGCGAGTGCTAAACTGTACATGAAGATGTACAAATATGATATACTATTAGTATTCCGTCAGGGAAATGATTAGATTACACGGAGTACTGAGAATTGATTATATTAAACTGTGATTTTGGTTGATTTTGCACATTTGACCGAATGTACAGTAAGAGTTGGATACTAGATTATATCTGAATATTGAATAGTATTCACTATCTGACGGACAGTCAGAGTGGAGTATCCAGATTCCAGAACATAGGCTTAGAGTTGTAGTGTTTGATTTAACACTAATTGGCAGGATGTATTGCCATGTTGTGAGTTTTTATACCACAACAAATATTAAATGAGTATGGGAATGACACTATTAGACACGTTGTACGTTAAGAAGTACAGATTCCCTCTTTATTGAAATGATATCTCTGAGGTTCCTGAGATTCGACCTGACATGATCTGAGATATGACTGAAAAGATGAAGCTAATTCAGAAGAAAATGAAAATAGCTCATGATAATCAGACTGAATATGCCAAAGTCGGACGATGACTGTTGGTAACTGAGATTAAAGATCGAATATATCTTAGATTGAGATAAACTGACTCGATAACAGCTGATGATGTTGAGTTGTTATGAGTTGTGGTTGGGTATATATGGATGTTGTATAGCCAGTATTGCGAGATTTACTTTATCAGAGCTATTTCCAGAAATAGAACTTGATATGAGAATTGAAATTTTAGAACAGATTCACTGAGATGAGTTTCTGATTTAAACTCTGGATACATTTCTTCTGATATATCTGAATTGATTACTTGCGAGTTCGAGGACGAACTCAGATCTTAGAGGGGGGAGAAATGTAATGCCCGAGAATTAATCACTGTTAATCAAGGATTATTGACATATAATTTAACGTGATTACGAAAGGGTCAACTGAGACACGATTTAAGACAATGTGCGGCCATTTATTTTGAATTTCAGAATGTGTTGCCGAAGCAACACTGCACCCGCGCCATTGCATGTACCGCACCCGTGGTGCATGGACAGAAACTTGGTCAATTTGATCGAAGGGTGACCGCACCTGCGGTGCAAGCATTACCGCACCCGCGGTCTCGACATGTACCGCACCCGCGGTCATGCAATTTCAGAATGGATAAAAATGCCGAAGCATGAGAGCACCCGCGGTGTGACGTGCAGCATGGAAAATGAGACACGTTTCTTGCATGCAATTTTGATATATATATATATATGTAAGAATTGCTCGAAATCAGAATCAGAACGAGGAGGAAATCGAGAAGAAGGCTTCCGAGAAAGAAAGAAAACTCCTTACACCTTTTGAGAGAAATCCGTCCGTCTGATTTTGAATCCGACTTCGGTATCGAGTTCCTAGCAACGCAGGCTACTACAGGACGTAAGTTTTATTACGTTTTGACATGTCTTGAAATTATGATGTTGTTAGAATTGAATACACGTCATATATGTTGTTCTAGACATGTTAGACAGCGTAGAATCGAAGTCAGATTAAGAAACGGACTGAATATGAACTTGTTATGATTTTCATAATGAGATTGAATAAGAATTGATATCCAGATTGAGTGATTATCGATTATGAGATGTTAGAATTGATATCTGACTGATATGGTAGTGCTGGATATATTGAAATTATGATGTTATATGTTGTTGAAACAGAATTTGATTGAATTCTGATTATATCCAGTATTAATTGCGTGGTGTATTGATACCGTACCCTCAATATCGTTATTGTCAGATTGAGTTATTGTCAGGCCTTGAGTTCGAGACTTCGACAGAGCCAGAGTAACAGAGTGAAAGGTATAAATTAATGTTGAGTTGGGATTGCACAACTCGAGTGAGGTTCGACTCGAGTCTCCCTAAATCACATACTTTCATTTATTGCATTGACATTTGCAATTGATGAGATTTAAGATTGTAGTCTATTGATTTATAGCCACTGCATGTAATGACTGCTGATTCGCTAGTCATCGATTGATTTGCTTAGATACTGAATGCATGTATTGATTACTGAGTCGTTGAGTCATAGGCTGATTCGCCTAGTCACCGGATGATTCGTCTGGTTATTGCCTGATTCGTCTAAACTTAAGCTGATTCGCTTAATTACCGGCTGATTCGTCTGGTTATTGATTGATTCGTCTAAACTTAAGCTGATTCGCTTAATTACAGGCTGATTCGTCTGGTTATTGGCTGATTCGCCTAATTCTTGACTGATTCGTCAATTCTGCGGCTGATTCGCCCAGATACTGAATATATGAATTATATCGATGCCGTTTACGGATTGATTCATTCCTAGCGACTGAGATTCGGTATATTTATCATTATTCAGACATCGGGATCCCTAGGATAGAGTTGAGTCGAGTCTGAGACGACGCGTCAGTAGAGTCGAGTCTGAGACGACGCGTCGGTTGAGTTGAGTCTGATACGACATGTTGATTTACATTGTTTATGTCATTCATGTTTATTGAATGCTTGATATTGATTTATGTTTCTGATTCGATACATGTTATGAATATTTCTTATCTGCTTTCGTATATGCTTCTATATGATTGCATGTATACATTGTTTATACTGAGATATTCATATCTCACCGGAGTTATCCGGCTGTTGTCTTGTTTGTATGTGTGCATGGCAACAGGTGGGCTAGGATCAGGGTCAAGAAGAGAACGAGGCTGGACTAGATAGCGTGGAGATCCGGGCTTTGAAGCAACTTAGGATTCAGCACTGACTTGTAGTTGAATCTAGTTGGATTATTGTAGATCATACACTAATTGTATGTTATGTTTAATATGTAATTTGAATTTAATTACATTACGTTTCCGCTGTGTAATTTAGAAAAAAATTTAGACCCTGTTTTATAATTGATTAATTAGTCCCAATGATGATTAAGATCATGATTATCGTCCGGGTCCCCACAGTACAACAGTCTTTCAATTAATCTAAGGTTCAACTACTAAAGTTCTAGTAATAAAACCTATCTATATCCAAGTCCGGAATCACCACGCTAAACTCATCTTCTCTCATCATCTTCTGACCCCGATCTTGTCCCACCTGTTGTCATGCACACATACAAAACAAGACAACAGCCGGAAAACTCCGGTGAGAGTAAATCCCAGTATAAAACATGGTAAACATGCATATACACAAAGTAAATCATGAATTATTCTATCATGAATAAACTAAAAGCAATAGGTTTCATAATTTATGAAATCAAATCAAATAAGCATGCAACACAAATCAGTTAAACATGCTACTCAAATCAAATCATAAAAACATGCTATCATAACTGAAAGCAATAGCAATGGGTTTCATAGTCTATGAAACCACATCCATAAACACATGCAGTTCTAGTCAAATCATGTCTAGACTCGACTCCATGCTGACTCTAGGGATCCCGGTGTGAATCAGACGTCAATGGCTGTCACCTACCCTCCCACTCGGCGTGACTGTACGTCTTATTCCTAGACTTCGGTCTGAGCTGTATCGACGGCTGCAATAGGAGTCAGAGCTGCTCCTAAGCTGAGATACACCGAACATCTATAGGTATGACTGTCTGTCAAGACTCTCCTATATGAAATGGAATGCATATAAATCTATAAACAGAGCAGTAGCATATCAGCATATAAACAAAGCATATTCATATCAGAATATAACAATAATCTAGTATGTGATTTTATTGGGAAACTCAAATTGTATCTTATTTGAGTTGTGTCTTCCCGAATATCACATGAATTATACCTTTGTCTTCCCTGTCTGACGAAGACGATGACCTGTATTCAAATCTGTCCATATCCAATCTGAAAAGACAATATCGAATACATAGTATCAATGAATAACTCAATTCACAATCTATTTTGATCAATACTCAACTCAGTACATAATCTGATCAATATCTGAACAAAATACAATCTAATTCATATCAACGATATCACGATACAATCGACATCATTACTGAATCTGATCAATCTAAATCAACTGATGTTTCGACGGCATAACAATACAGTCTCGGTAACCCCGTCGATCTCAACATCACAGATATAATATCAGAATTCATAATCAATACTAGTACAACTCATAATCTCAACGATAACACAAATCTGATATCGAATCTCAATTAAATCTACTCTGAAATTCATAACAATTTCATAAACAGTCTGTTCTTTAATCTGACTTCAATTATACAATGTATACTGTAGCAGAAACATCATATCTGATTCGTATTCAATTCTGACAATATCATAAATTCAAATCTTGTCTAAACGTAACAAAACTTACGTCCAATTGTAGCTGTCGTTGCTAGAAACACGACACCGAAGACGGATTCAAAATCAGACGAACGGATCGTTCACAATTTCCAAATCTTCCCTCGGTTTCCTTTTTCTTTTCCTTTCTCTTCCTTATTTCTGAAGGAAGGAATCGGTTGTATATATATATATATATACACATGTTGCATGATACAATGGCAAGTGGCGTTGTGCATGTTCAGCACGTTTCGCGCATATGCGCGAACAATGTCGCGCATATGCGCCAGTTATAAAAACTAGCATTAGTCTTCTCGCGCATATGCGCCAATTATTCCGTGCATATGCGCCAATCATTCTGCCAACTCCGCGCATGTGCGCCATTTATGTCGCGCATATGCGCCGATCATTCTGGACAGGTCGCGCATATGCGCGCCTTATCTCGCGCATGTGCGCCGATGCTACTGGATGTTCCGCGCATGTGCGCCGATACATGTCGCGCATGTGCGCCAATCCTACTCTTCACACAAAATGTGAATTCTTTTCCGGCTCTCCCGAACTGATCCGTTCCGTCTATAAATATCTCAATTAATCAATAAATCATTTTAGATTAATTTCTGATTACAGTAATAAAATCTCGGGCATTACATTTCTCCCCCTCTTAAATCTGAGTTCGTCCTCGAACTCATAAGTAATCAGTTCAAATATACTAGAAGAAATGTATCATAAAGGTTAAACCAAAACTCAAATATCTGATTCCAGTCTGGAAGAAGAATTCACTAAGTATAATGTCATAATACTTCTTCAATCCTTCTGACATAATCAATCTCGCATTACTGGCTGTACAACATCCGTATAAACTAATCTACAACTCATCACATATCAATACCATCTGCTGTTATCCAATCTGTTTATCACAATCAAGGACATATTCAATCTTCCACTCTCAATACCAAGCATCATCATCCGATGTTGGTTTATCAAATCTGTCATTTCTGAGCTATCTTTATTCCTTTCTGAATTTTCTTTATAATGACTCTGTAGTACTCACTGTACAATGTGTCATCTGTAACTATCTCAGTACTCTTTTGATAGCTATCACCACACAATTACCCATAGAGTAACAATGCCTCATGTCAACTAGTGCTAGCATCCCGCACTACCGCTCTCTGGATATCTTCCATATCTGGATAGTACACTCTGGCTATCCTTCAATCGGTGAAAAATTTGCGAAATAACGTATGGTATACTCTGCCATATGTGCAAAATGAATCACAATCACAATCTGATACATTTTATTGCCACATTCTGTGCAATCTGATCATTTCTTTGACATCAATCTGTGTCATTTGCTCATGTTTGTACATCACCTTGTACAAAATGATAGATATAGATTGAACAATCTGTCAATCACAATCATATCATATTTCAATCTGGAAAGTATTGTAGTAATCTTATTACAAAATTCATCGAATCATACTTCCCATTTCTCAACAGAAATATACAAGTTCTGTAATAAATCTTCTGATTTCTATCTTTCTGTCTTTTCTGTTAACGATTCAGACATATCAGTGCAATTTCTGCCAACATTTCAATACAAATTCTGTCACCACTAACTTAATCTGTCTATATCAAAACTGTCTGTTCGAATATCATACATTTTCAGTCACAAACATGACAACTGAAGTCACTACAGCGCATTTCCGACATTATATGTGTAATGCCCGGAAATTTAATCCTAGTAATCTATAATTATTGATATATAATTTGATATGATTATGAAAGGATTAATCGGGACACAAAAATAAGACATGAGAGGTGAAGCCGGGCGTCGGTGCATTATGAGCCAAGATTCTGGACAGAACCTCTGAGTACAGTACCGAGTTCCTATCAACATAGGCTACAACTGGACGTAAGTTTTGCTACATTTTGACATGCTTTGAAATTATGCTATTGTCAGAATTGATAGGATTAACATATTATGTTCTTGAGATGATAGACATCGTAGAAGCGAAGTCAGATTGAGAAACGGACCGTTTATGTAATTGTTATGATTTTTGGAGTCGATGTGACTGAGAATTCATATCAGATATGTATTGTTATTGAGATTATGACTGGTATCGATATTGATTATGAGTTCTGGTATTATATCTGTGATGTTTGGACTGACGAGGTTATCGAGACTGTATTGTTATACCGTTGAAACATTAGTTAATTGATATTGATCAGATTCTGTAGTGATTTCGATTATATCGTGATATGGTAGATATGGATTAGAGTGTATCTTGACTGGATATCGATCAGCATATATTTCGATTTGAATATTAATCAGAACATGTATTGAATTGAGTTGAATATTGATATTATATCTGTTCGGTATTGTTATTACCAGATTGAGAATGGACCGAGATAGAGTCGGGAATTCTTCTTCTTCTTCTGAGCGAGGAGATAAAGGTATAAATTAATGTTGAGTTGGGATTGCACAACTCGAGTGAGGTTTGACTCGAGTTTCCCTAAATCACATACTTTACTTTATTGCATTGAGTTGATTGATATACTTGTTCTCTTGAATTATAGATAACAGGTATTAGACGAATAATCTTATGACAGAAGTGCCTGATAGTGGTGGGATCACCACGGGCACATTGAACGATGTCATGGGATATTGTATTGGCGGAAGTGCCATAGTCTGTCACTGGATAATTGGCTATCGATGTGGATAGAATTATAGCTCCTTCTATTACTGGTGATCAGTACTGTATCGATGTGGATAGAATCATAACTTCTTCTATTACTGTTGATCGATGTTATATTGATGTGGATAGAATTGGAGTTCCTTCTATTACTGGTGATCGATACTATACTGATGTGGATAGAAACAGAGCTTCTTCTATTACTGGTGATCGATGCTATATCGACGTGGATAGAACTGGAGTCTTTTCTATTACTGTTGGTCGATATGGAATGCCAATGTCTGGAAACCGGTATCCCTAGGCTAGGACTGAGTCTAGTCTAAAACGTGGAGTCACAAGTCTGAGTGACAATTATATTGATTTATATTTATTGATGTTGGTTATGTTCCTGAATATGGTTCATATTCCTTGCTGTTCCTGATATTGGTACAGGTTTAGAATAGGAATTATTCTTGATATTGATTATGTTCCTGAATAGGGTACATGTTTAGAATATGATTTATTCTTGTTATTATTTCATGTCATGATTTTGATATGGGATATGATTTTCTGTTATATGCTTTTATAGTGTTTATATGATTGCATGTATACATGATTTATACTGGGATATTTATATCTCACCGGAGTTATCCGGCTATTGTCTTGTTTTGTATGTGTGCATGGCAACAGGTGGGCTAGGATCAGGGTCAAGAAGAGAACGAGGCTGGACTAGATAGCGTGGAGATCCGGGCTTTGAAGCAACTTAGGATTCAGCACTGACTTGTAGTTGAACCTAGTCGGATTATTGTAGATTATACAATATTGTATGTTATGTTTAATATGTAATTTGAATTTAATTACATTACGTTCCGCTGTGTATTTTTAAAAAAAAAAAATTTAGACCCTATTTGTACTAATTGATTAATTAGTCATAATTATGATTTAGAACATGATTAACGTCCGGGTCCCCACAACAGGTGGTATCAGAGCTGTAGGTCCTTGAACTGTAGGTTCCTTAGCACTGAGATAGAGAAGAGTGAGCGGGGTAGAATGAGTTTTCTTTCCTTGCATGTGATTGCTAGCATGTGATTGAGTATAGTGTGGAATTACATTGTGTATGCTAGCATGATATTATGCTTTACTGCCTGGACTTATATGGCATATGAGTGAATATAATGTTGAAACTACATTGTATATGCTATGATTTCAGTATGTTCTTACTGGATATTAAGCTACATGTTACCTGAATATCTGAGTTGATTTGGTAATATGTATTATTTGAAACTGGATCAGAACAAATTCTTGATCAGAGGTAAGCTGATCAGGATTGGGATTGAGACGGATTTGTCTCATGTTACTACTAACGTCTGTGATTATCAGATATTCCTCCTAGAAGGATTCTAGAAAGGGGTAGTACATCGTATGATCAGATGGATGTGTCTGAAACTCTGATGGAAACATAGATGATAAGGTTTCAGTCGTTTCAACCACCGATTTTGAGGGGTGTTGAGGCACCAGCTGATTGTGAGACTTGGCTGGAGGAGATTGAAATGCTGTTTGAATTTCTGGGATTCACAGATGAGTGCATAATTAAATTGGTTGGGAATCAACTACGGGAAGTCGCTGGGAGTTGGTGGCTGATAACCCGGGAAGCCATAGCACAGCGTGGTTTCACGATTACGTGGAAACTTTTCAAAGTGGAATTTTATCAAAGGTTTGTACCTCTATCATATCGAGAGGACAAAAGTGCAGAATTTGCAAATTTGAGGCAGGGTCCATTGAAGATTGATGAATATTTGGCCCATTTCTTTACCTTGTTAAAGTTTGGTCCGCAAGTGGCTAGAAATGATACAGATGTCGCTGATCAGTTTATCAAGGGCTTGAATCCAGAAATACGCACCTTAGTAACTGTGAGACAACCGAGTAATTTTACTGATACTCTGAATCGAGCCAGAAGAGCAGAAACCGTTCTAATGAGACAAAAGGAAGCTTCATATGTTCTTCCAACACCGATACCACAACAACTGCCTTCCAGAATCGAGATTGGCAGTAGCAGTGGTGGAAAGAAAGAGATGTTGAAAGTTCAAAAGAAGCAATTCAAGAAGTTTGGAAGCGGTTCATCTAGCTCTAGCGGTTCTAGTCCGAGTTATACTGGCATCTATTGCAGAAATTGCGGGGGAAGACATTCCACGGAGCAATGTCATGGGGTGACCAGTAGATGCCGTGTTTGTAAACAGCAAGGACATTTTGCTAGAGTGTGTCCGCGGAAAAGCTTCTGGAGATCTGATAGAGCAGAACTATCTGGTTGTAAGGGCCAGGAGACAGACCCAGGACAGACTTGATGAGATTGTAACAGGTAACTGTTCTTTTATGATTATGTTGCATATGTATTGATGTATACTAATGCATTCCTTTTGATTATCTTTGACTGAGATTCATTGATATATGTTGTACCTGTTGGGTCTGTGTTACTGTAGTATTGACTTTTATACCTTTTGGGGAAAAGAATTGATATTAGTGATATTCTGTGATATATTGTATACTGCAGTGAGTTGAGAATAAGATTAAATTAGACTAGCTTGTACTTGTATTGTCTGATGATGACTGCGTGATTGATATTGATATATCGAACAAGTACAGAGCTATTATAGAGTCTTGCCAGGAAATGGTAAGATTTGGACCTGAAATGGTCAAAGAATGAATGATATACGGTAAGGATTCTTGATTTTGAATTCCTTGAAATCCGTATTATATAAGATTCGATGATTATCGAAAGGAATGGAGTAATTCCTTATGTATTCAGTTGATGACTGAAGATGAGCCTATTAGGGATTGATTTACTAGTAGCAGGAAGTTTGCTATAGGCTGGCAGATGAGATTTCAGGTTGGTCCTGTATCAGGGAGAGTGACTTCGGCCTTGATGTGATTCCATGTATTGGTTTCCTTTAAGAATTTTTTTATAGACTGATACTGATTGAATCGAGAGAATTGAGATATCAGTTGAAAGGTAATTACCTGAAGGGTTAGAGTTACATCTGATTATCTGTTTCTCTAGAATTACTTCAGTTCAAATTATGGGTTGATAAATCCGATATTCAGCGATATTCTCATGATATATGCTCGTTTTATCTATGATATTTTGATATATTCGTGGCGTATGATTTATTGAATCGGACAGTTGACAGCTGTATTGAATATTTTGGGTACTGAGAGTGTGTATACAGAATTGTTTGGATATGAATCTCAATTGTAACAGATTGTATTCAGAGTCTGTGATATCTGAAAATAGTATACTGATTGAGTATAGCCCAGTGAGACCGTGATCAGTGGCTGAGAACGACATTGAATATAGCAGAATTTTCGAAATGTCAGAAATTGCATTCTATACAGTTATTAAATCAGTATTGTGTATTGATATTCTGAATCTGATCTGATATTGTTATCATTCTGAATCCATGTTTGGTACCGATTGTTATGAACCGTTGAGCTTACATACAGTTCAGTCGAGTCAGAACTGATTTTGAAGATTAAAGCAGTTCAGAAGTTTGATCAGACTGTCCAGAATTTGATTTTGATAGTCAGAACCGAATACCAGGTAGGTATTTTTCTTTAATTTATCTTATTAGCTGATTTGTTTATGTCAGATGTTCGAATTGGAAATGACAGGTATTGTCAGATACACACAATAGTAGATTCAGTACTATTCTGGTTATAGGAAATGTGTGATAATTCGAATAGACAGTTTTGAAGTAAACAGATGAAAATCAGTTATGTCAGAATTTGTATTTAAATGTCTAAATCGCTGACCGATGAAGACAGACAGATAGAAACTTTTAGATTAATGATCTTGATATTTGATTTCTAAATAGAAATGGAGTACATTTCTATAGATTGTGTGATGACACTACTGTAATCTTGCCAAGATAGTGGTTATGATTGAACGATTGTTCAAATCTGTATAGGTTATATGGTATAGGATGACGTACAAATATGACCAGACGACTGAGAAGTATGTCAGAAACATGAATCAGATTGTATTGAATGCCAGAGTTGATTTTATCAGACGGTGATTCGCGTGTAATTGTATACTTTTGGCTGAGTGTTTGACATGATTTTTCATCTATGATTTATAGATTGACGGATAGTCGGAGTGAACTATCCTAATACTGAAGGATATCCAGGAAATGTAGTGCTGGATTATAGCACTAGTTGACATGATTCATTGTCACTTTTGAACTATTGTACGATAATAGCTATTAAACGGGTATCGAAATAGCTTGAGTTGAAGTATTGTACAGTGAGAACTGTGAATTTCCTTCGTATGGGAATGATATTACAGTGATGCTTGAGAGCAGATTTGCTAAGATCAGTGATCTGATAAAGAAAATAGAACTGATTCAGAAGAAAGGAGGATAGCTCAGAATACATAGACTAAATATACTAACGTCGGATGATGATTGTTAGTATTTGAAGCCGAAGATTGAATATATCTTGGACTGGGATTAACAGAGATATTAATGGTTATGAATTGTTGAGTGTATACACAGATGTTGTATAGCCATGGTTCTGAGGGTGATCCTATCACGAGTGATGTTGATGTTGTTGATATGAGCTTATTGCAGTTCTGTATATCTCCTTCTTGTATCTGATTTGAGATATGATATGATTATCTGTATAACACGAGTTGAGTGTTTGTGATTTCGGGGACGAAATCATATCTTAGAGGGGGAGAAATGTAATGCCCGGAAATTTAATCCTAGTAATCTATAATTATTGATATATAATTTGATATGATTATGAAAGGATTAATCGGGTCACGAAAATAAGACATGAGAGGTGAAGCCGGGCGTCGGTGCATTATGAGCCAAGATTCTGGACAGAACCTCTGGCGCCCGAGCGGTAGAAAAGAACCGCCCGAGCGCCAGTGTTTCACAAAAGTAGGATTGGGGACAGAATATGTGGCGCCCGAGCGGTAGAAAGTTACCGCCCGAGCGCCAATGGCTAAGCATCCGGGCAGAACATTCCGCGCTCGAGCGGTAATGTTTAACCGCCCGAGCGCCGATCGAAAAATATGAAAATGTGCCACGTTTCTTGATGCATGCAAGTTGAGTGTATATATATATATATATATATACATACATACACGAATCTTCCTTCAGAAATCAGAAAAAGAAACGAGGAGGAAGCTTTATATCCTTACGCCTTTTTATTTCAATCCGTCCGTCAGATTTTGAATCTGAGTACAGTACCGAGTTCCTATCAACGTAGGCTACAACTGGACGTAAGTTTTGCTACATTTTGACATGCTTTGAAATTATGCAATTGTCAGAATTGAATAGGATTAACATATGATGTTCTAGAGATGTTAGACATCGTAGAAGCGAAGTCAGATTGAGAAACGGACCGTTTATGTAATTGTTATGATTTTCGGAGTCGATGTGACTGAGAATTCATATCAGATATGTATTGTTATTGAGATTATGACTGGTATCGATATTGATTATGAGTTCTGGTATTATATCTGTGATGTTTGGACTGACGAGGTTATCGAGACTGTATTGTTATACCGTTGAAACATCAGTTAATTGATATTGATCAGATTCTGTAGTGATTTCGATTATATCGTGATATGGTCGATATGGATTAGAGTGTATCTTGACTGGATATCGATCAGCATATATTTCGATTTGAATATTAATCAGAACATGTATTGAATTGAGTTGAATATTGATATTATATCTGTTCGGTATTGTTATTACCAGATTGAGAATGAACCGAGATAGAGTCGGGAATTCTTCTTCTTCTTCTGAGCGAGGAGATAAAGGTATAAATTAATGTTGAGTTGGGATTGCACAACTCGAGTGAGGTTTGACTCGAGTTTCCCTAAATCACATACTTTACTTTATTGCATTGAGTTGATTGATATACTTGTTCTCTTGAATTATAGATAACAGGTATTAGACGAATAGTCTTATGACAGAAGTGCCTGATAGTGGTGGGATCACCACGGGCACATTGAACGATGTCATGGGATATTGTATTGGCGGAAGTGCCATAGTCTGTCACTGGATAATTGGCTATCGATGTGGATAGAGTTATAGCTCCTTCTATTACTGGTGATCAGTACTGTATCGATGTGGATAGAATCATAACTTCTTCTATTACTGTTGATCGATGTTATATCGATGTGGATAGAATTGGAGTTCCTTCTATTACTGGTGATCGATACGATACTGATGTGGATAGAAACAGAGCTTCTTCTATTACTGGTGATCGATGCTATATCGACGTGGATAGAACTGGAGTCTTTTCTATTACTGTTGGTCGATATGGAATGCCAATGTCTGGAAACCGGGATCCCTAGGCTAGGACTGAGTCTAGTCTAAAACGTGGAGTCACAAGTCTGAGTGACAATTATATTGATTTATATTTATTGATGTTGGTTATGTTCCTGAATATGGTTCATATTCCTTGCTGTTCCTGATATTGGTACAGGTTTAGAATAGGAATTATTCTTGATATTGATTATGTTCCTGAATAGGGTACATGTTTAGAATATGATTTATTCTTGTTATTATTTCATGTCATGATTTTGATATGGGATATGATTTTCTGTTATATGCTTTTATAGTGTTTATATGATTTCATGTATACATGATTTATACTGGGATATTTATATCTCACCGGAGTTATCCGGCTGTTGTCTTGTTTTGTATGTGTGCATGGCAACAGGTGGGCTAGAATCAGGGTCAAGAAGAGAACGAGGCTGGACTAGATAGCGTGGAGATCCGGGCTTTGAAGCAACTTAGGATTCAGCACTGACTTGTAGTTGAACCTAGTCGGATTATTGTAGATTATACAATAATTGTATGTTATGTTTAATATGTAATTTGAATTTAATTACATTACGTTCCGCTGTGTATTTTAAAAAAAAATTTAGACCCTATTTGTACTAATTGATTAATTAGTCATAATTATGATTTAGAACATGATTAACGTCCGGGTACCCACAATCTGTGATTTCAACTTCGAACTATTCGGCATAACAATCAGTTAATAATAAAAATTAAAGAAGAAATACCTACCTGGTATTCGGCTCTGACTATCAATATCAATTCTGTTATACAATACTGAAACATTCTGATATCACAAGTTAGTCAATTTCATACAAAACACAAACTCATATATCTGTTACTTTGGTCGATGCTCCATTCTGATTATCAATCAAGCTCTGAACATTCTGATCGCATTTCTGAACAGTTGTACCTCTCGAAAACAACTCTGATACAATTGAACTGTATATATTCTCAACGGTTCACAACAATCTGTATCATATACGAATTCAAAACAACAGTAATATCAAATTAGAGACGAAATATCAATATCCTATACAGATCTAGTGAGTTCAGTGAACTCATAGAACAATGTTTTCTGGTAAATATCTTCATGTCATTCTGATCAACTGCTATATCTTATCTGCAATTAAAATGTGCTCCCAAAACAATATAAGATGTCTCAAATAATGATTTAGAACAATAACAATATTCAGCAGATATAAAGCAACAGTCGAATAAAATAATCTGCCAAATCAGACAAAATACATTCCTGACATTTCTGATATTTCTGATCTCCATAACTTTCAGTCACTGATCATAGCCGCAACTGTGTCAAAGTCAATCTGTATACTAATTTCAGATATCACCTACTCTGAATACAATCTGTTTCAAGCGGAATTCTTATCTGAATAGTTTCTGTATACAACAATTCTAATTCTCAGAATATTCAATACCATCTCCAGATATTCAACTCTTACAATTCGTTATGTATTATTCTGTCTATTCAGTATTATTCTGTACTGAATCTAACATACAAACCATACCTAATCTCCATTCAATTTCTGAAGTCTATCTTTTTGAGATCACACAAATCTGAAATCTTATCTAGGCAAATATCAGCCAACTCATATATCACTGGCAAATCTGCCAATGCTAGGCTCGATTTCAGTGGATCTACTGAATACATAAGGATGCAATCTGCTCCCTTCTGCACTAATCGAGTCATATACAATACATATATCAAAGGAATTCTAAATCTAGAATCCTTATCGTGGTATCTCCACTGATCAGTCATCTCTGGTTTGACTCTTACCATTTCTGGAAAAATTCTACAATATGTCTGTACTTGTTCAGCATATACATATCAATAATGCGTTCAAATCAGAAAACACAAGTACATCATAATCTATCTCTATTTCATTCTCATCTTACTGTAGTATACAATATATACAGAAATCTCTGATATCAATATTTCCTTCACAAGCAAGGACATCAATACTACAGTACATACAACCCAACAGATACATCATATCTTCATGCAACTCAGTCAAAGATATTCGTATGAAATGCATTAGTATATATCAATACATATGCATCATAATCATAAAGAATAGTACCTGTTATGGATTCTGGGTCTATTTCTCAATTGAACGTTGTTCCCTACAATCTTCGGGAACGCTTCTGGGGACAGACTTTAGCAAAGTGTCCCGGCTGTCCACAAATATTGCATCTACCAGTCACTCCCTGGCATTGCTCGGTGGGATGTCTCCCTCCGCAACTCCTGCAATACACTTCAGTATGGCTTGGACCAGAAACGCTGGAGCTAGATGAACTGCTTCCTAGTTTCTTGAATGGTTTCTTCCGAGCTTTCAGCAAATCTTGCTTTTCACTCGTACTGCCTCGATCAAATCGAAGAGGGGATTGCTGTGTCTGGGATTGCTTCACACACAACCTCCATAGCTGTCTAATCAGACTCGCCTCAGCTCTCTTCGCTCTACTCAGGATGTCAGCAAAGTGGTAAGATCGCTGCAGATTCATAAATGCAACTACCTCTGAATTCAACCCTCTGATGAATTGATTTACTATAGCTTCATCATTTCCAGCTATCTGAGGAGCAAAATGCAGTAGAGTAGAGAATTTAGCGGTATATTCATCAATATTCAACTGACTTTGGCTCAAATTCTCAAACTCTACTTTCTTGTCCTCTCGGTACGAGACTGAGAAAAATCCTCGATAAAATTCAGTTCTAAATAATTCCCACGAAATCACTGTACCTCTCTGTTCCCACATTCTTCGACTGGTAATCCACCAATTCCTGACGGCTTCTCGTAACTGATAAGGTACCATTTTAACTCTCTGTTCATCTGTACAATCAAGTAAATCGAACAGTATTTCTATATCATCGAACCAGTTCTGACAATCTGCGGATATCTCGGAACCACTCAGAATCGGCGGCTGCAATAACTGAAATTCTTTCATCTTTTCTTCTAACTGAGTTTCTGATGCCTCTATCTGTTCAAACGAAGTACTGCCCTTTTCTGAAATTCTTCGAGGCGGTATATCTGATAATCAAACAGATTAGTACATAATCTATACCATCTGTCTCAGCCCTCCTCTGATCATATACCTCTGATCCAGACTCAGTTCTGATTAAGGCATAACAATTACATGCTGCAATCAACTCAGATACAAACAACATGTAATAGGGAAAACAATAAATCATGCTAGCACACATCATGCAAGTCTACATTGACATAAATCTCATGCTAGCAATCACATGCAAGGAAGACAATTCAATCTACCCCGCTCATTCTCTACTATCTCATTCTAAAAGATCTATCAGTTCTGACTATCTCAATCTAAAGGATCTATCGCTCTGATACCACCTGTTGTGGGGACCCGGACGCTGATCTGTTGCTTAATCTTCGTTTGGGATTTAATTATCAATTCTAATAATCAGGGTCTAAAAATTTTTCTTTTAAAATATAAGTGCGGAAGGTAATGACATCTAAATAATATACATATCTGTATAAAAGTACAATAATGTACAACAGTCTTTCAATTAATCTAAGGTTCAACTACTAAAGTTCTAGTAATAAAACCTATCTATATCCAAATCCGGAATCACCACGCTAAACTCATCTTCTCTCATCATCTTCTGACCCCGATCTTGTCCCACCTGTTGTCATGCACACATACAAAACAAGACAACAGCCGGAAAACTCCGGTGAGAGTAAATCCCAGTATAAAACATGGTAAACATGCATATACACAAAGTAAATCATGAATTATTCTATCATGAATAAACTAAAAGCAATAGGTTTCATAATTTATGAAATCAAATCAAATAAGCATGCAACACAAATCAGTTAAACATGCTACTCAAATCAAATCATAAACACATGCTATCATAACTGAAAGCAATAGCAATGGGTTTCATAGTTTATGAAACCACATCCATAAACGCATGCAGTTCTAGTCAAATCATGTCTAGACTCGACTCCATGCCGACTCTAGGGATCCCGGTGTGAATAAGACGTCAATGGCTGTCACCTACCCTCCCACTCGGGGTGACTGTACGTCTTATTCCAAGACTTCGGTCTGAGCTGTATCGACGGCTACAATAGGAGTCAGAGCTGCTCCTAAGATGAGATACACCGAACATCTAGAGGTATGACTGTCTGTCAAGACTCTCCTATATGAAATGGAATGCATATAAATCTATAAACATAGCAGTAGCATATCAGCATATAAACAAAGCATATTCATATCAGAATATAACAATAATCTAGTATGTGATTTTATTGGGAAACTCAAATAGGATCTTATTTGAGTTGTGTCTTCCCGAATATCACAAGAATTATACCTTTGTCTTCCTTGTCTGACGAAGACGATGACCGGTATTCAAATCTGTCCATATCCAATCTGAAAAGACAATATCGAATACATAGTATCAATGAATAACTCAATTCACAATCTGTTCTGATCAATACTCAACTCAGTACATAATCTGATCAATATCTGAACAAAATACAATCTAATTCATATCAACGATATCACGATACAATCGACATCATTACTGAATCTGATCAATCTAAATCAACTGATGTTTCGACGGCATAACAATACAGTCTCGGTAACCCCGTCGATCTCAACATCACAGATATAATATCAGAATTCATAATCAATACTAGTACAACTCATAATCTCAACGATAACACAAATCTGATATCGAATCTCAATTAAATCTACTCTGAAATTCATAACAATTTCATAAACAGTCTGTTCTTTAATTTGACTTCAATTATACAATGTATACTGTAGCAGAAACATCATATCTGATTCGTATTCAATTCTGACAATATCATAAATCCAAATCTTGTCTAAACGTAACAAAACTTACGTCCAATTGTAGCTGTCGTTGCTAGAAACACGATACCGAAGACGGATTCAAAATCAGACGAACGGATCGTTCACAATTTCCAAATCTTCCCTCGGTTTCCTTTTTCTTTTCCTTTCTCTTCCTTATTTCTGAAGGAAGGAATCGGTTGTATATATATATATATACACATGTTGCATGATACAATGGCAAGTGGCGTTGTGCATGTTCTGCACGTTTCGCGCATATGCGCGAACAATGTCGCGCATATGCGCCAGTTATAAAAACTAGCATTAGTCTTCTCGCGCATATGCGCCAATTATTCCGTGATTATGCGCCAATCATTCTGCCAGCCACGCGCATGTGCGCCATTTATGTCGTGCATATGCGCCGATCATTCTGGACGGGTCGCGCATATGCGCGCCTTATCTCGCGCATGTGCGCCGATGCTACTGGATGTTCCGCGCATGTGCGCCGATACATGTCGCGCATGTGCGCCAATCCTACTCTTCACACAAAATGTGAATTCTTTTCCCGCTCTCCCGAACTGATCCGTTCCGTCTATAAATATCTCAATTAATCAATAAATCATTTCAGATTAATTTCTGATTACAGTAATAAAATCTCGTGCATTACAGCGCCCTCACCCGACGCGTATGCGCGAGGTTCTTTGCAACTCTCTGCCATACTTGCGCATATGCGCGGTTCCATGTCGCGCATATGCGCGAGGTTCTCTTCCTACTCCACGCATATGCGCCTGGCGTGGTCCCGCATATGCGCGAGGATCATTCCTCGCACATACTTCAATTCTTATTTCGTCTTTCCCAAGCTGATCAGTTCTGTCAATAATCACATCCATTTATCAACAAATCATTTCAGATTACAATAATCAAAATTTCAGGCATTACATTTCTCTCTCCCTAAGATCCAATTTCGTCTCCGAAATCACAGGCAATCAACTCATATCAGAAAGAAATGTATAACATAAGTTAAACAGAAAACTCACATCAGTGAAACAACTCAGAAATTCTCTGTCTCATGTCTGATTAGGTTTCCCATGTAGCTTCTTCAATGCCATGACGACTCCACTGAACTTTCAAAGCGGAATAGTTTTCGTTCTGAGCTGCTTTTCTTTACGATCGAGAATCTGGATTGGCTTTTCTAAATAACTCAGAGTCTCATCCTGCCTCATCCGGCTGAACGATATGTGAAGCATTGGGAAGATATTTCCTCAATAACGATACAATAATGACATCATGTATTCCAGATAAAGAAGGCGTAATACGAGTCGATAGGCACGATCTCCTATCTTCTCGAGAATCTCGTACGGCCCAGTATATCGTGGAGACAACTTCCCTTTCTTGCCAAATCTGACAACACCTCTGAAAGGAGAAATCTTCATAAATACTCGGTCTTCTGCCTCAAATACCAACGGTCTACGACGAACATTGTCATATTTGGTTTGTCTTTCTTGAGCTGCCTTCATTCTATTCTGAATCAGCTTCACTTTCTTTGTCATTTCTCGAATCATATCAAGCCTAATCTCAGGTACCTCAGATATGTCATCCCAATACAGAGGGGATATTCATTTCTTGCTGTACAACGCTTCAAATAGTGGCATCTCAATACTCGTCTGATATCTGTTGTTGTACGAAAACTCACAAAGTGGCCAAGATTCTTGCCAACTTGTGCTAAAATCAAGCACTATAGCTCTCAGTATATCCTCCAGTGTCTGGATAATCGCTCTGACTGTCCGTCGGTCAGTGGATGATATGAGGTACTCAGATGTAACTTTGTACCTAGAGCCTGCTGTAAACTCTGTCAAAAGTGCGAAGTAAACCGAAGATCACGATCTGGTACAATTGACTTCGACACTCCATGCAATCTGACCACCTCTCAACATAAATCTCTGCCATCTGGTCATATCTGCATGTCATCCATCTTATGCAGAATAAAGCATGCTGCTTTGGTCAATCTGTCACTCACGACCGAAATCGCATCACAACCCAATGAGGATCTCGGTAGCTTCGTTACAAAATCCATGGAAATGTGATCCCATTTCCATTCAAGAATAGAAAAGCTAGGTAAGAAACCTTCTTTCCGCTTTTATTTATTGGCAATTCAGACACTTGGATGCAAATTCAGCAAGTCGGCTTTCATCTGTTCCCACCAAAACTGTCTTTTCAAATCACTGTACATTTTTCTCCCACCAGGATGAATACTGAATTGACTGCTATGCGTTTCTGGCAATATCTGTCATTTCAAATCGAAACATCTAGCACAACAAGACAATTACTCACATATAACACACTGTTACCAACCTGATATTCTGATCGATGCCCTGCTCTGACTATCGATATCGAGTTCTGAACGTTCTGATCAACATTCTGAGCCGCTTTAATCCTCATAATCAGCTCTTGTTCGGCCTGCACAATACAAATTCTCCACGGTCTACTATCTGTTGCAAACACGAATTCAGAACAACAACAATATTCAATCAGATTCGGAACATCAATTATCAATACTGATATGCTAAACTCATAAAACTGCAATTTTTGACAATGATGTCGGTCTTGGCTAATTGATCACGTCTTTAACGTTGTTCAGATCAACCGCTATATCATCTTAGGATATAATGTGCCCCAAACAATACAATCTGTCTCAGCCAAAACTCAAATTTTGCATGCAATTTCTCTGCTCTCGAAATACTAAACACAATTCTCAAATGTTCAGCATAATCAGTCATATTCTTCGGATACATCAGAATGTAATCGATAAAATAATCATAAAATCATCAAAGTACTTCTGAAATACATGGTTCATCAAATCCATAAACATAACTGAAGTACCCCAAGGAAAAGCACTTAGTTTAATGTACCCCTTGGCTGGTAAATATTCAGACTGTTCTTTCAACTCTTTCAATTCGATCGGTGCCAATATGTGCGGTATTTTAGAGATAAAAAATATAACTGGCATCAATTCAATGCTGAAATCTATCTCTCTAACTGGAAGCAATCCCGAAATCTCATCTAGGAAAACATCAGCAACCTCGTATACCACTGGCAAATCAGCCAATGATAGGCTCGATTTCAGTACGTCAACTGAATACACAAGGAATTCCTCTGCTCCCTTCTGTAATAATCGAGTCATAAACATCGCAGATATCAAAGGAATTCTGTATCTAGAATCCTTACCGTAAAATTTCCATTCATCAACCATTTCAGGTCTGAATCTCACAATCTTTTGGAAACAATCTACGGTAGCTCTGTACTTAATCAGCATATTGATATCAATAATGCAGTCAAAATCAAACAATCTAAATGCTATACATTCTAACTCAATCTCATCATTATCATACCGCAGCTTACAATATTTCTCAGAATTCACTGTATCAAACCTCTCTCCAAGATGAAGAGATAAAAACTATAGTAGACAAGGATTCAAAAGGCAAAGCATATATCAATGCAACTCATTCAAAGATAATTGTAGGGAATGCATTAGTATCTATCAATACATATGCAGAATAACCACACATGAACCATTACCTGCAACTACATCGTCAGGTGCGTCTTGACCTTGGCTGTGACTGAGTAGAGGGTGGTTGAAAAGAGTGAACGATCGATGATTGTCTATCAGGCTGTGCCACTGATCCCGATGATTCTGCTCCCTGGGATCCCTGGAAACCTCGCTGTGGACAAACTCTAGCAAAGTGTTCTGACTGTCTGCAGATGCGGTAACTACAAAACACACCTCGGCATTGCTCTGTGGGATATATTCCTCCACAAGTTCTACAATAAACCCCTGTATAACTTTGGCTAGCACCACTGGAGCTAGATGAACTACTCCCTAATTTCTTAAACTGTTTCCTTTGAGCTTTCAGAAAATCTTTCTTTCCACCACTACTACTGCCTCTATCAAATCTAGACGGTGATTGCAAGAGTTGAGCTGGAGGTTGTTGCTGTTTCTGTAGTTGAGCAACATACGACATTCCTAGCTGTTGGATGAAACTTGCCTCAGCTCCCTTTGCTCTATTCAAGGCGTTAGCAAAATTATGGGGTCGCTCCACATTTACCAACGCAGATATCTCAGGATTCAATCCATTAATGAAATGATCAGCTACAGCTTCATCATTCCCAGCCACGTGAGGAGCAAAACGTAGCAAGGTAGAAAATTTTTCTACATATTCTTCAATATTCAGCTGGCCCTATTTCAAGTTGGCAAACTATATACTCTTGTCCTTTCGGTATGATACTGGGAAAAATCTTTGATAGAATTCAGGTTTGAAGATTTTCCACGTAATCACCGTATCACGCTGTTCTCAGGCTTCCTTGGTTGCAAGCCACCAACTCTTTGCGACCTCGTGTAACTGGTGCCCAATCATTTTAACTCTACGTTCATCCGGGTAATCAAGTGAATCAAACAACATTTCTATATCATCTAGCCAACTCTCACAATCATCAGATGTCTCAGTACCCTTCAGAATCGGCGGTTGAAATGACTGAAATCTCTTCAACATTGTTTCCATCGGAGTTTCTGACACATCCATCTGATTAGTCGAGTACTACCTTGTTATGAAATTATTCGAGGAGATAAATGTGATTATCGAAAGGGTTAGTAACCAAATAACACAACCTGTTTCAGTCCTTCTCTAATCATCTTACTGCTGATCAAGAATCGGTTCTGATTCATTCTCAAACAGTACATATTTCCAATCAAATCAGATAATCAGGTAAACATGTATAAAAGCAGTAAATCATAATAGATTGCTATCATGCAAAAGCAAGGAAAGAAAACTCATTCTACCCCGCTCACTAGCTCCTAACTCAGTCTAAGGAACCTACTGCTCTAATACAACCTACTGTGGGGACCCGGACGCTAATTCATTTCTTAATCGTTCTTGGTAATAATTTAATCAATTAAGATAAACAGGGTCTAATTTTTTTATACGAGTGCGGATACATAATGGAATCTATCTGATATACATATCAAACGTAAAAGTACATGTCTTGTACTAAATAAATTCCTGTCAAACTAGGGTTCAACTGAAAGCGGACCGGTTACGGAGGCCGGAAGCGCAACGGAAGCAAAAATTATAAATTTTTGAGCAAATATTTCGGACCCCATAAAAGATTTGTGTAATATTTACAAAAACTACAAAAACATGCATAGGATGTTTAGAGATTTACCTATCAACCCCTTGAGGTTGATGTGTGGCTCCAACTAAAGTGTAAACACTTTAGCTCTTGAAGGTTGGCAATCTACAAGCTCTTCCTCCAACTCCAAAAATTGAGCCCACCACAAGCAATGTAAATCCCTTCTTACTTTGCACTAGAAAAGCAAGAAAATTTTTCAATGAGAGGACTTTTATTCTCCAAGACTTGAAGAACAAAACAAGAAAAATTTTGAGAGAATTTTTGGGAGAGGAACTCGGCCAAGGAGAGATGCAAGAATGAGGGAGTGAAGTCTAGACTTGGGTGTGGGAAAAGTGGAAAAAATTGTTCCCCATGCCATGCATTATTTTATTAAAAAGTATTCAAAGTCTCTTCAACTCCCAAGCATGCAAACCCTAGCATGTCTCACATATATTATATGGTTTCTAACACATTAAAAACCATGGACTAAATTTTAATTATCTCAAACACATTTGAGATTAATTAAATACTACTTGAATTTATTCAAGTCCCACTAGTTAAATAATTATTTTAATTGAGCTCTACTAGACTCAATATTATTAATTCAAAACTTGAATTATTTTTAATTATTTGGACTCTACTAGGTCCACTAGTGTTTAATTAATTCAACACTTGAATTAATTTAATTTAGTCCCCAATAATGTTTATGAAAATCACAATTTTCGACTACATTATTTACTTGGCCAAATTTTAATCTTAGGAACACTTCCATAAATTAAAATTTATATTTCTCTCTTAGAAGTCATACTTCTATTTTTCTTAACGCTTATAAACACATTTATAAGACGTTCAACACATTGAACTATTTTATTTCTCATCGGGATTTACAAAGCCAGTACTTGTGTGGCCCTCAATGGTTCATTGATACAACTAGCCGTGGGTTCACATCTCTATGTGATTCGGACTAAACATGTCCTTATTCGAGCATACCCCAATTGCTCCATTCTTATTTATCAACTCCTTGATAGTAAGAACGTCAGAACTCAAGTCTGATAGTACCCAACCAATCACGTTAAACGCCTAGCAGCATCGCTTACGTGATTCCCTAGGTATCACATGATAGTGCCTGCAAGAACAATTCAATTATGGTTAGCGTACAGTACGGTCCCTTCAACTCATATATCCCGACCGATTCGACAACTATTGGTTTATCGAGAGTTGTCAATGAATCGTTACTATGTGTCATGTCGTGGTTGCATCGATGGTGTAATCTATGAAACCCCTTTCATAATTACCACCATACTCTGATCAGAGATTTCAACCCACACATACATGAAAAACACATAGGATTTCCATACCCGTAGGTAAGCGGTGAATCCCCGACTACAATGCATCGACTCCTATATGTTTCGCCGTAACACCCAACCTTGCCACCTAATGACCCCATAAGAGTCGGTAAACAAGTCAAAGTGAAATGCTAGCACATAGAGTCTCAATGTTGTCCCGGGTCATAAGGACTAATTCTGTACAACCATAAACCAGGACTATTCCACTCGATAAGTGAGAAACACTTGGAAAGTCCTTTTATGGAGGGTTGTTCAGTGCACTCTACAAGGAGCACCTATCTGCATGTTCGGACATCACAATGTCCCCTACCAATGAAACATGGTACTCACATCGCAGATACTAGTCTCTAACTCGAGCGGCCTTTATCCTTCTTAGTGGCGGCTGAATCGACTAGGAACGGTTTAAAATATACAGTATTACAAATATGAGTTTCATGATACTCATCATATGAGCATCTCATATTCTTTCTACTATTTGTATATTCAAGGGCTTTATCTATGCAGCTAGCATGGGTATAAAGATAAAGATGCGCCAAATTAATAAATTCAAATATTATTAAAATAAAGATCGTTTATACAAAGAGTTTCATTGTGAACAGTCGGCCAACACTTGGCTCGACGTGCACCTACTCTAACAATCTCCCACTTGCACTAGAGCCAACTACCTATATTCTTTAGACCCATTGATTCGCGATGCTTCTCGAATGATGGTCCTGGTAAAGGCTTAGTTAGTGGATCAACAACATTATCTGCGGAGCCGACTTTGTCAATCGTGACATCTCCTCTTTCCACGATCTCTCTGAGGATGTGGTACTTTCTCAATACGTGTTTGGACTTCTGATGAGACCTTGGCTCCTTCGCCTGAGCTATGGCTCCCGTGTTGTCACACATCACCGGGATAGGAGCAACTCCATTTGGAATGACGCCCAACTCTTGGACGAAATTCCTAATCCAAACGGCCTCCTTTGCTGCAGCCGATGCAGCAATGTATTCTGCCTCAGTGGTGGAATCCGCAGTACTGTCTTGCTTGGAACTCTTCCAAGAGACAGCACCACCATTGAGCATGAATATGAATCCGGAGGTTGACTTCGAGTCATCAACATCGCTTTGGAAGCTAGAGTCGGTATAGCCTTCCAATTTCAGTTCTCCACCCCCATAGACCAAGAACAACTTATTGGTCCTTCTCAAATACTTGAGGATGTCTTTCACAGCTTTCCAGTGTGGAAGACCAGGGTTGGATTGATATCTACTCACTACACTTAGTGCAAAAGCTACGTCAGGACGTGTAGATATCATCCCATACATGATGCTACCAATAGCCGAAGCATACGGAATACGTGTCATCGCCGCTATCTCTGCATCAGTCTTGGGAGACATAGACTTGGATAGGGACACGCCATGACACATTGGTAGATGTCCTTTCTTGGACTCGTCCATCGAGAACCGCTTCACGATGGTATCAATGTATGTGGACTGGGTGAGACCAAGCAATATTTTTGATCTATCTCTATAGATCTGTATTCCTAATACAAAAGATGCTTCACCCAAGTCCTGCATTGAGAACTTACTTGCTAACCATATCTTAGTTGATTGCAACATTCCTACATCATTCCCAATGAGTAGAATGTCATCAACATAAAGAACAAGGAATGTCACAGCACTCCCACTGACCTTCTTATACACACAGGGTTCCTCAGGATTCTTAGTAAAACCAAACTCTTTGATTGTACTATCGAATCTGAGGTTCGAGCTCCTAGATGCCTGCTTAAGACCATAAATAGATCTTTGAAGTTTGCATACCATATGCTCACTTCCGATAGATGTAAACCCTTCAGGTTGAGACATGTAAATCTCTTCCTTAATATCCCCATTAAGGAAGGCAGTCTTGACATCCATCTGCCATATCTCATAGTCATACCATGCAGCTATGGCTAGCAAAATCCTAATGGACTTGAACATCGCAACTGGAGAAAAGGTTTCCTCATAGTCAACACCTTGCCTTTGAATATACCCTTTTGCAACCAGTCGCGCCTTGAAGGTCAATACCTTCCCATCCGCCCCAAGTTTCCTCTTGTAAATCCATTTACACCCTATGGGAACAATTCCCTCAGGTGGATCCACGAGATTCCACACTTGGTTCGAATGCATGGAATTCATCTCAGATTCCATTGCTTCAAGCCATTTGGATGAATCGGCATCAGATAACGCTTCCTTGAAGGTCCTTGGATCACATCCAAGATTAGGCTCATCATGGCCCTCTTCAAGAAGCAGACCATACCTCACAGGTGGTCTCGAGACTCTCTCGGTTCTTCTAGGAGATTGTATCTCCTCACTTGGCTTCTCGGGTGTGGGTTCTACAACTGTGGGTGTCTCTCGAACCTCTTCGAGTTCTATCATCTTGCCTTTTCTATCCAATAGAAATTCCCTTTCCAAAAAGGTTGCGTTCCTAGAAACAAACACCTTTGTTTCTTGAGGATGATAGAAATAATATCCAGCTGAATTCCTTGGATATCCCACAAAGTAGCATAAAATGGATCGACAGTCCAATTTATCTCCCACTGCCTGCTTCACATAAGCAGGGCACCCCCATATTCTAAAATAAGAATATTTGGGTGGCTTACCCATCCATATCTCATATGGTGTCTTATCAACTGCTTTTGTATGGACATGGTTCAACAACAGTGCCACTGTCTCAAGCGCATATCCCCAAAAAGATGGCGGCAACTCCGTGAACCCCATCATAGACCGAACCATATCCGTCAAAGTCCGGTTACGACGCTCCGAAACACCATTCAACTGCGGTGTAGCGGGTGGAGTCCACTGCGAGAGAATCCCATTCTCTCTAAGATACTCTTGGAACTTGGCACTCAAGTACTCACCACCTCGATCCGATCGAAGTGTCTTGATGCTTCGTCCCAATTGTTTCTCTACTTCACTTCTGAATTCTTTGAACCTTTCAAAGGCTTCAGACTTGTATTTCATCAAATACACATACCCATACCTCGAATGGTCATCGGTAAAGGTGATGAAGTAAGAATGTCCATGCTTAGTGGTGATGCTAAGCGGACCGCACACATCGGTATGGATCAAATCCAATAACCCTTTGGCTCGCTCCGCATGGCCCTTAAAGGGAATTTTGGTCATCTTTCCTTTTAGACAGGATTCACAAGTCGTGAGAGCATTAATATCGGACATATCAAACATGCCAACTCCCACTAACTTGTTCATCCTTCTTAGGGATATATGACCTAATCGAGCATGCCATAATTGTGCCGAATTAAGAGTATCTTGTTTGCGCTTATTTGTTGTTGTTATCGTTTGGACATTGTTAAGTGGAATATCTTTTAATTTTAAGGTGTAGAGATTGTTTTCAAGTTCACCGGTACCAACTAAACATTCATTCTTGTAAATATTGCAAACACCTTTGCCAAATAAACAAGAAAATCCATCGATATCAAGCATAGGAATGGAAATAATGTTTTTGATCAAGTCTGGTACAAATAAAACATCTCTTAAAACCAAATTAAAATCATTGTTCAAGCATAAATAAACATCTCCCACAGCCTTGACAGCAACCCTTGCTCTATTGCCCAACCTCAAGAAGGTCTCACCTTCCCTGAGCTTCCTACTTCTTCCCATCACCTGCAAATCATTACAGAGATGTGAGCCACAGCCGGTATCCAATACCCAAGAAGTAGAGTTAATGGAGATATTCACTTCAATGTAGAACATACCTTTACCAGAACCCTTCTGCGCAAGATATTCCCTGCAGTTACGCCTCCAATGTCCAGGCTTCTTGCAGTGGTGACAGATGTCAACAGTCTTCTCAGCCTTGGCTGGCGCGGCTGCCACTACGGGACTCGGAGTCTGCCTCTTCAAGGGCTCGCTCTTCTTGGGGCGCTGGAAAGAACGCTTCTTTCCCTTCCCATGTGGACCGGTCTTCGTGCCAGATGAAGAGCCCACATAAAGAACCGACTTCTCCTTCTTGATGGTGGACTCAAAGGTCACAAGCATGTTCACCAACTCTTCAAGGCTGGTCTCGAGCTTGTTCATATTGAAGTTCACGACAAAAGGATCGAAAGAGCTAGGCAGTGACAACAGTAGCACATCCGTGGTCAACTCTGATGGCAAGATCAAATCCATGCCCACGAGCTTGTCCACGAGCCCAATCAACTTTAGGCCATGCTCATGGACCGAAGTCCCATCTCGCATGCGTAAAGTGATGAGCTCATTTACTGTGGCATGCATCAAAGGTCGAGTTTGCTCACCGAAGAGCTCCTTGAGGTGCAAATGAATGTCAGCAGCATTCTTTGCATCCTCGAATCGCCTTTGCAGCTCATCGTTCATCGAAGCCTGCATGTAACACTTGGCCTTCAAGTCATGGTCGCACCAATCCTTGTAGGTCTGCAGTTCCTCGGGACTGCAGTCAGTCGGAGCCTCATCAGGGGGCGACTCAGTCAGTGTGTATGCGATTCTCTCCGAGTTTAGGACGATCTTTAAATTTCTTAGCCAAGTGATATAGTTAGGTCCGGTTAGAACGTGTTTTTCGAGAATAACAGAAAACGGGTTGCGAATTGATGACATTGTCACAGATTTGTACTGAAAAGTAAAAACAGATAAATGTTAATGACTATTTCAAAATATTTAATAAGATATAAAGTTTGGACTTTTACTTTATAAATAATTGCTCCCACTGTTTTGACATTTTCACTACCCTCTAGTGAAAACGGGAAACTCCTTTCCTCAGTAGGTACGTAAGGTCCAATTAGCGAATTATGATCCCGATTATACAGCCAATCACAATTCCTAAAAGGTAGTTTCCCAATTGCATCACAATGCAACCCTTAACGTAAACTTTTGTCTCACGTTTGATTAGGACCCATTATAGACGTCGTTCATCTTTACGTGTCAAGCCTTACCCATCGATGTTGAACCTTAATGGACGGTCGCCATGAGTTCCCTCAATTATCTGAGCCGAAGTCATGGGAGTTCCAAGTAGTTCACATCACTATGTCAATGGATGTCACAGCTTTCCGGCACCCAGGGCCCCCTCAATTATCTGAGCCGAGCCCCGAGTACGGGTAGCGTTCATCATGCACCCATTGTCGACGGAAGACAAGGAAATTATAAACAAATTTATAATTCTCCTTTTCGGACTTGATATTAATTTTGAATCTTATTCAAAATGAGGGTTCTTTAATTTTGAAAGGTCTCATCATTAATTTTATTTTTAAAAGCTCGCCATGTTTGATCGTATGTTTGCCGGATTCATGCAACTTTGTTATTATAATAATAATAACGCACATACTCATTATTTATAACATATCATGCATATATTATAAATAGAAAACAATACAAGGATGATCAATCGCCCCAAGTTCTAATGGCCCGTGTGAGCTAAACACGGGCCTAGGTCCAATCCTAGGGTAAATGCACGGGATGCAATGCAACTAAATTATTACATTAGCATCCAATATTACATGTCTTCGATCTTCATAATCACCAAGGACCACCATCTTCCAATCTTGATCTTCCACTATTCTAATATTTACAATTAAATATCCATGGCACATAGGGATACATCTCATGGGGGTGGGAACGGGCCATAAACCAAGCCCACTTTAAATTGATAATTATTACAATCATACAACACAAATATCCTAGCATACACCTAGAAAATTGGGCTTGGGCTTTTGATCATCCTTCATGCACAATATCACATATCATACACCATCAATTAATTATCACTATAATTAATTGATCCAATATTATATTTCTTGATCCAATCACTAACCGCCACAATTATAAATTAAATTAACAAAGTATACAAACACTTTTGTCTACTTTCAAATTAATTTATTTATAATCGAATTTCTTGTAAATCACAATTTACTATAAATAATCAAAGTCCTACTTCAATTATTTATTTTATGAGAAAATATGTGCAACAATTGTAAATTTAAACTTAAGGGCCTAAAATTCATTTTTCACCAAAAATACTTTGGCCCATTTAAATTTCACAAAATATGTTGGTCATCCAATGACCCAACATCTCAAGGCCCATGACACTAAGATTATCCAAAACACTTTTGGAAACCCTAGCCGTCATCGCCGTCGCCGGAGCTCCGTCGCCGGATTCCGGCAACAAAAAATTTTTTTTTTTTTTTATTTTAAAAAACTGCATTTCGGGCCCAAAGGGCTGCCCCTCGGCTGCCCGAAATTTTCGGGCAGCCCCCTCGGGCAGCCCCTCGGCTGCCCGAAAAAAATGTTTTTTTTTTTGTTTTGCATCAAAATTTCGGCCTTGATGTTTTTATTGCACAAAAAATCTCAAACGGTTAGAAATCGATCTCAACATAATATTATGCAAATATTACACAAAAAACGTAACCATAGCTCGGATACCACTTGAAAGCGGACCGGTTACGGAGGCCGGAAGCGCAACGGAAGCAAAAATTATAAATTTTTGAGCCAATATTTCGGCCCCCATAAAAGATTTGTGTAATATTTACAAAAACTACAAAAACATGCATAGGATGTTTAGAGATTTACCTATCAACCCCTTGAGGTTGATGTGTGGCTCCAACTAAAGTGTAAACACTTTAGCTCTTGAAGGTTGGCAATCTACAAACTCTTCCTCCAACTCCAAAAATTGAGCCCACCACAAGCAATGTAAATCCCTTCTTACTTTGCACTAGAAAAGCAAGAAGATTTTTCAATGAGAGGACTTTTATTCTCCAAGACTTGAAGAACAAAACAAGAAAAATTTTGAGAGAATTTTTGGGAGAGGAATTCGGCCAAGGAGAGATGCAAGAATGAGGGAGTGAAGTCTAGACTTGGGTGTGGGAAAAGTGGAAAAAATTGTTCCCCATGCCATGCATTATTTTATTAAAAAGTATTCAAAGTCTCTTCAACTCCCAAGCATGCAAACCCTAGCATGTCTCACATATATTATATGGTTTCTAACACATTAAAAACCATGGACTAAATTTTAATTATCTCAAACACATTTGAGATTAATTAAATACTACTTGAATTTATTCAAGTCCCACTAGTTAAATAATTATTTTAATTGAGCTCTACTAGACTCAATATTATTAATTCAACACTTGAATTATTTTTAATTATTTGGACTCTACTAGGTCCACTAGTGTTTAATTAATTCAACACTTGAATTAATTTAATTTAGTCCCCAATAATGTTTATGAAAATCACAATTTTCGACTACATTATTTACTTGGCCAAATTTTAATCTTAGGAACACTTCCATAAATTAAAATTTATATTTCTCTCTTAGAAGTCATACTTCTATTTTTCTTAACGCTTATAAACACATTTATAAGCCGTTCAACACATTGAACTATTTTATTTCTCATCGGGATTTACAAAGCCAGTACTTGTGTGGCCCTCAATGGTTCATTGATACAACTAGCCGTGGGTTCACATCTCTATGTGATTCGGACTAAACATGTCCTTATTCGAGCATATCCCAATTGCTCCATTCTTGTTTATCAACTCCTTGATAGTAAGAACGTCAGAACTCAAGTCTGATAGTACCCAACCAATCACGTTAAACACCTAGCAGCATCTCTTACGTGATTCCCTAGGTATCATATGATAGTGCCTGCAAGAACCATTCAATTATGGTTAGCGTACAGTACGGTCCCTTCAACTCATATATCCCGACCGATTCGACAACTATTGGTTTATCGAGAGTTGTCAATGAATCGATACTATGTGTCATGTCGTGGTTGCATCGATGGTGTAATCTATGAAACCCCTTTCATAATTACCACAATACTCTGATCAGAGATTTCAACCCACACATACATGAAAAACACATAGGATATCCATACCCGTAGGTAAGCGGTGAATCCCCGACTACAATGCATCGACTCCTATATGTTTCGCCGTAACACCCAACCTTGCCACCTAATGACCCCATAAGAGTCGGTAAACAAGTCAAAGTGAAACGCTAGCACATAGAGTCTCAATGTTGTCTCGGGTCATAAGGACTAATTCTGTACAACCATAAACCAGGACTATTCCACTCGATAAGTGGGAACCACTTGGAAAGTCCTTTTATGGAGGGTTGTTCAGTGCACTCTACAAGGAGCACCTATCTGCATGTTCGGACATCACAATGTCCCCTACCAATGAAACATGGTACTCACATCGCAGATACTAGTCTCTAACTCGAGCGGCCTTTATCCTTCTTAGTGGCGGCTGAATCGACTAGGAACGGTTTAGAATATACAGTATTACAAATATGAGTTTCATGATACTCATCATATGAGCATCTCATATTCTTTCTACTATTTGTATATTCAAGTGCTTTATCTATGCAGCTAGCATGGGTATAAAGATAAAGATGCGCCAAATTAATAAATTCAAATATTATTAAAATAAAGATCGTTTATACAAAGAGTTTCATTGTGAACAGTCGGCCAACACTTGGCTCGACGTGCACCTACTCTAACATCAACTAATATATATTAAGTGCTGAATCCTAATAAACTTCTGGGCCGGATCTCCATGATAACTGTAATCTCTCATCCTCTTCTTGACCCTGATCATGTCCCACCTTTTGTCATGCACACATACAAACACAACAGTCGGATAACTCCGGTGAGAATTACATTCCCAGTATAAACAACGCATACATGTAATCATATCAAAACATATATAAAAGCATATAACAGATATCAATAACATGTATCCAATCAGAAAGACATGAATCGATATAAAACTGTAATTCACAGTCTGTGACTCTTACACTCTGACTCGACTCTTTCCTAGTCTAGGGATCCCGATATGAATAAGAACGTAACAAATCTCCCACCTACTCTCCCGATCGTGGTGGGGGTACGTTCTTATTTACGGACTTTGGTCCTGTCCATATCGAATCTCGACAGTAGAAGTCGCTCTACTTCTAGGCAACATCGATATGACCAAACGTCCGGTGTCTTGGCACCTCTGCCAAAGACTTGGCATCTCCACCAAGACTAGGTATGTCCACCCAAAACTAGGCACATCAGCCCAAAGACTAGGCACATCCGCCCATGACTCTGCACATAGCATATGCTTAACTATAAATCAATAGAATATGCATATCATTCTCAGACATTCCAACATATCGAGGCAATGACAATTAAGTATGTGATTTTGGAAACTCCAGTTAAATCAAACTCGAGTTGTGCAATCCCAGATCAACATTGATTTATACCTTTCTTTTTGTCGATCTAACGAAGTCGAAGTCTCGAATTCGAAGCCTGTCAATACTCAATCTAGAAATGACAATATCGAGGAGTATAATATCAATACACTCAAATCAAATTTTGTTTCCACGGCAAAAGTGTACAATCTCAATATACCCAGCAATACAAATCAACAAATATCAATTCCCATAACTCATAATCGATAAAAATACAAATCTGATATCAAATCTCAATCAAATCCATTCTAAAAATCATAACAATTTCATACGGTATCTGTTCTTCAATTCGTTTTCGATTATACGATGTCTAATATCGCAAGAACACCATATATGAATCATATCTGATTCCTTCAATATCATATTTTCAAATCATAATAGAAATCAATAAAACTTAGGTCCAATTGAAGCCCTCGCCAAAAGGAAAACGATACCGAAGTCTGATTAAAATTTAGACTGACGGATTTTGCACAAATCAAAATTAAAACATTCGAAGGAACTTGGAATTCCCTGGCTCTCTCGTTCTTTTCCCTTGCCAATCTGCAGGAATGAAATGATTTAATATATATAGCATGCATGTTCAAGGCTAGGTGGCTCGATTTATAATCTGCACATCTCGCGCATATGCGCGACCTTCTTCGGCGCATATGCGCGAGACACTATGTCTCGGCGCGTATCTTCACGGCAACTTGGGCATATGCGTGCCCTCACCCGGCGCATATGCGCAAGGTTATTTGCAACTCTCTGCCATACTCGTTCATATGCACGAGTCCATGTCGCGAATACGCCTGGTCCTCTGACTACTCCGCTCATATGCGTCCGACATGGTCACGCATATGCGCGAGGCACATTCCTCGCACATACTTCAATTCTTCTTTCGTCTTTCCCGGTCTGATCCGTTCTGTCTATAATCACATCCATTTATCAACAATCATTTCAGATTACAATAATCAAAATTTCGGGCATTACATCCAGCTAGCATACTATCAGATAAAGATCCTAGGTTTGCATCCCATTTTTGGAAGAGATTGCAAAAATTTATGGGGACTAAAGTTACTCTTAGTAAGGCATATCACCCTCAAACTGATGGTAAAACTTAGAGGACAATAAAAACTCTTGATGACATGCTGAGAGTATGTGCTCTAGACTTCAATGGTAATTGGAGTGAACATATGCCATTAATAGAGTTCGCATACAATAATAGTTATCACAACAGTATTGGAATGGCACGGTATGAAGCTCTGTATGGACAAAAGTGTCGATCACCACTATATTAGGATGAAGTAGGAGAAAAAGTAGTATTAAAAAACATTTGAAACTTTATGTCCGTTGAATGTCACGTCAATATTCTCTGACATTCGTACACTGCAATATCTGAAATGCGGCGTTCAACTACTAGTTGCAGTCTGTTGTACTATTTGTCGGTTGTCATTCTCAACTGATGACGTGTACAACTGAGAGATCAGCTGAAAGATGGTAATGCCGAGATTTATTTTGCTGTTAATCTGCGATTATTGATTTTGAATTTATATGATTATGAAGGATTATTCCGAGACACGAATTGATCGGTAATGTGTAAGATTCAATGTGCGAGGACAGTACCCCTCGTGCATATGTGCTGCACTGATGCGCTCATATGCGCGAGGCAAGCAGAGGACCTCACGCATATGCACGAGCATGTGCAAGGAAAAATGCCAAGTCCAGAGAACCTAGCGCATATGCGCGGAGATGGTGCGCACATATGTGAGAGATGCCGAGGAATTCAAGGTTGAGACCAGTAGGTCTCGCGCATATGCGTCGAGGAGAGTCGCGCATATGTGCGAGACGTTCAAGTGAAAGAACGAGCCACCTAGTCCGTACATGCAAGATATATATAGAATTTGCCTTCATTCCTTAGAACTAGAAACAAGAAAAGAACGAGAGAGCTTCCGGGGAGAACTTCAAGTTCTTGATAATAAATTTGATTTGCGAAAGATCAGTCCGTCAGAATTTCTATCCGACTTCAATACTCTGATACTCGTGTTAGCGGCTTCACACGGACATAAGTTTTATTGATTTCCTTTATGATTTGAAAATATGAGATTGAAAGAATTGGATATGATTCAGATATGATGTTCTTGATATATTAGACATCGTATAATTGAAACCGGATTGAAGAACAGATACAGTATGGAATTGTTATGATTTATCAGATTTGATATGATTGAAATTATACCGATTTGGTATCAGATTTGTACTTTGATTGATTATGAGTTATTGGAATTGGTATATAATGATTTTGTATTACTGGTATTTCAAGATTATACTATCGTGCCGTCAGAATTTGATAAGACTGAGATGTCTTGATTTGAATGGTATATTGATACAGTATATTCGATATTATCATTGCTAGATTGATATTGACAGGCTGCGAATTCAGACAGAGTCAAATTGACAGAACCAAAGGTATAAAACAATGTTAACCGGGAGATCAACTCGAGTCAGATTGGACTCGAGTTTCCAAAAAACCACATACTTTATTTTATTGCATTGATGTTTGCAATTCAGGAGATTGATATGCTTAGTCTAATGAGTTATAGCAAAGCAGGTATTGAGTCATGTGCGGAGATACCTATTCATTGGCGGATATGCCAAGACACTGGATGATTGAATTATATCGATGTTGCTTAGGAGTGGATCGACTCCTATCGCTGAGATTCGATATATGTGCCAATATCCAGGAACCGGGATCCCTAGATTAGAGATGATTCGAGTCGGAAATGACGAGTCATTAGTTGATTTACATATTTATATCGATACATGTCTTTCAAATTTTGATACATGTTTTTGATACGTGTTTCATGCTTTATATTTGTTTATATGATTGCATGTATACGTTGTTTATACTGGGATGTATTTCTCACCGGAGTTATCCGGTTGTTGTTGTGTTTGTATGTGTACATGACAACAGGTGGGACAGGATCAGGTTCGAAAAGAGGATGAGAGATTCAAGAATAGCGTGGAGATCCGAACTTAGAAGTAGATCTGTTTCATCACCTGACATGTAGTGAATAAACAGTAGTTTATTATGAATCACTTTTGTACAAGACTTGTACCTTAGATCTGGATATTGATCTTATAAATGAAATAAGATTTATTTCATTTGTTGCGCATTCATGTAATTTATAAAAAAAATTTATGTCCCACATTACTTAATTGTTACATTGGATCTTAATAATGATTAAGAAAATGAATTAGGTTTGGGTCCCCAGAAAGGTACTTTACTGGAAAACTCATAACTGCTTGTTTCAACTGATCAGTTCGACGTAGCTAAGATTTAGCTGGTACGCATTAATATTCAGCTAATGACAACTATCAGTTGTAATATTTTAGTCAGTTAAGCTCGTTTGTCATTGATCAGTTATTCAAATAAGTTCGTTGCTTAGTTTGTCAAATCACTGAAATTTAGTTTCCAAAAATTTGCCCCTTTTTGGTGATTGACAAAACTCAGAATTTAATAAACTGATTAGTTTAAGTGAAAGAATGCTTTGAATCATTGTAGATTTTCTAGTGTACAGATTTGTACAAAGAAAACAAATAATCTTCAAGTAATAACTGATAACAATCTAGATGCTTCCTCCTTTTTGTCAATAATAATCTTCAGTTGTCTCTTCAGTTGTATCCTCTCTTATTCTTTCATCAATCTAGATGCTTCCTCCTTTTTGTCAAGCACGTCGACTTTGAGAGATAAATCCTGACATCAGCTGCAATATCTTTGACAGCAGTCAATACAGTGGTTTGCAGCAAGTCGATTTTCTTCGAAACAGATGTCTCCATAGATTCAACTCGCTGACTGATTGAGTCTTGAGTAAGGGAGAGACTCTCAGCTAAGCCTCTGTTCTTTTTAAGCTCGTCGATCGCAAAGGAGATGGAGGTCACAGCTGTTTGAATTGATTTCAGTTTCCCTGAGTTGAATTCACTGGAGGAGTTCAGCTTCAGAGAGTGAGCAAGTTGAGTGCTTTGAATCTCCTTTATTTCTCTCATTACTTTGGACATGTTGAGCTGAATGTCCTTAATCTCTTCAAGTACCAAATCCATGTCTGAGGATGGATGAGGAGATACTGGTCCAGACGGCCCTGGTTCTTGTTCCTCGGTAGATCGATCAAATTTCACCAAGTCCGGTCAGAAACCTCTGTTTCAGCATGTGTCAGCTCTGGAACGTCTTGCACACTAACTTCTTCTTGAATAGGAGGAGAAGAAGATTGATTTGGAGCAGCAGATGGACTGTTCTGCTGATTAAGTAGAAGATCTGTGGCAGTTTCAGTTTGAGGGTCAGTGACTAATGGTTCTGATTGTTGGTCAACTGACACTTGTTGCGGTTTGTCAACATGCAACTGAGCCTACTCAGTGTCAACATTTTCTACATTAGGCTCAACAGGTGAGTGAATGGGCACATCAGTTTGAACATCTTATTCAGCAGGGACAGAGATATGAGCATCTGTAGATGCTTGATCTGTTGGGAGATCAACTGATTCAGTTGAAGGCACATTTGTTTGAAATTCTCGGGCGACTGACTGAATGATCTCATCGATATTCGCAAGTGTCAAGTCAGCGTCCGAGTAAAGTTGAGGATCTACAGCAGAAGAAGATGGTAGCACAACCTGAATTGGCTCTACTGTTGTAGCAGCAGCTTGTTCTGTGGATGGCTCTTTGTGCTGAGATGACGATTCATCTTCTTCATTCGGAAAAGCCTTCATAATTGACTAATTCCTGATCTATTTCCCAAAACGTTATCTGCGATTGCTTTTGAGCTTTTCAATCAGTTGACCCAACTGAGTCCAACTGAGTGAGTACATCTCGATCATTATAAACAGTTGGACTTGTGGGAATGTAGTTGCTTTTGAGCTTTTCAATCAGTTGACCCAACTTTTTGGCTCTTATTTGATCAAAGAAATAATTTTTTCTCCCCAATGCCTGAACAATGGTAACAGCTTTGACTATTTTGAGAACAGTTGCTTCCAATTTGATGAATGTATTCAGTTTGGACTTCTTTTTCAACTGTTTGGCAAAAGTGTGAGTTCTGAAACTCGTCCAAGCATTATAAATTTTCAGTTTGGATTCAGCAAATGCATTGACCTGTTCCAGATAAGGTTAATGTGAGTTTGAATCGCATTTGATGGCCAGGGCTCTTCGATCAACTTGCCCAAGCCTTTCTCATCAGAGAGAATGTGTGGAATATTCAATCCAGAATGAGTAGCATCCACTAGTTCCTGAATTTTGATTCTTTTTGGTCGAGCAGGAGCAAGGATGGTAGGGCGATTGATATTGATCAAAGGAGCTGTAACTTTTGCTGATTCCTTCTTTTTACTAGCAGTGGGGATGACCTTTTTGATTGGATCAGTTGGTGGAGGTAACTGATCTTTTGCTGAAACATCAGCTGGAATGGCTTTCAAAGGAATAGCCTGAATAGGCTGTTGAGCATCATATTGCTTCAATCTATCAGCTGGGAAAGATGCCAACATTGCTACTAGCTTGGTTTTCTAATTCCTTTGTTTCTTTGCAATCTTCTGAGAAGGTGTCTTCTCAAAATCTGAGTCACTGAAAATCAGTTTTCTCTTGATTGTTTTCAGTTGAGCCAAAGTTATTCCCTTCTTTACTGACTTGGGAACATCTTGCTGCGTCCCTATCTCCTTTTTTATCTTTAAAAACTGATCAGGAGAGATATCCAGTTTAGTCTTTGATGGCTGAACATTCTTGGCGTTGAAGACTTTGAATTTTGACGATCTCTCTAAATCATCAGCCACCAGTCCTTTGACTTTCATCAAATAACTTATTTGTACTGCAAATCCTTTGGAATGCTTGGTGGATTGAAACATATTCTCCAAGATATTGAATATAAGGTGCTTCCAGTTCAGTTTTTGACCAGCCATAATAACAGTAATGGCTTCAAAATTTCTCCAAGGTTAGTGCAGAAAATGATCATGCCTTTGCTAATAGCCCCTTGGCTACAATATCAGCAAGCAACATAACTTGCTGCTTCAGTCCATTTTTTGGATCGGAAACTTTGATTTTCCATCCATCAGCAGAAAGTAGAGTTTGCATCTCTTCGACATCAGATGCCTTTACTTCAGCAAGGTTTGCCAGCCCATCAGAAGGCAATAAGAACAATTCTCTAAAAGAATTTTCAGAAATGGTCAACAGCTGACCATTGACAGTAGTGAAGACGTTGCCATCAGAATTGACATTCCCATCAGAGTATAAATACTGAAGTTCCTTCGAGTAGATCTCCTGCGAAGATTGCCCCAAAATGTCCTCAGTCCAGCTGATTCTAGCTTCAGAAAGACGTTCTTGACATCGGCCTCTCTGACTGATAGACCTGATTCAAAATTGATAGCCATAGCATTCAATATGTTAGCGAGAATTTGATTTGCCATTAAAACTGAATGATTTTCTGCGAAAAAGAAAGCTTGAATTTGCTTATGCTCTGAGAATCTTAGGTAAGCGTAAGAAAGAAAAACTGAAATGGAGCGGGCAAAGTACTTATGTACGTGACTGTTCAAGTTATTGGACACGTGTTAGTCCAGGAAATTTTGAATAAAATATGTGTGTACGTGTGGTAAAAGCGTGTGTTGAAAATACATGGATTATAAGGGTCCACGTTTCAACCTATCATTTGTTGAAAGATAGCATTTAATGCTTTGATAATTAGTCACGTCACTTGATTTGGAATATAAAATGGTTAAATTGTTAACTTATGTGAGAAGATTAGTGAAATAATCAGCTGAACGATCAGTTGTGAAACTGTGTATTTTCAGTTGAAGATTTACTAACTGCTGTCTTCTCAGTTAACCTTTTAAACTAATATTCCCCCTAAATAAATACAGATAAAAATTACGAGAATTTAAGAAAGACGAATTAAATTAAATCTTTTGTTTAATAGGTTAATCGTCTGTCGTAATGACTTCGTCCTTTCATCTTCCTTGAACCTGGGCTATAAATGAGAATAGCTCGGTTAGTCTCAATCATATCAGCAAATAACATTCAAAAGCTATAATGGCAGGTGCAAGTAGCTCGAAGACTCCAGATATGGCCGAAGCTTTTATGAACTCAGCTCTGGAGAAAAGAAAAACTGCTATGGAAGATGAAGTCTTCCACAGAATCCTTCGATAGTGGGAGGGGCTGCAAGAAATCCAGTTTCTCCAGGAGTGTGGAGTAGCTTCCACCCCCAAACTGGTGGCAAAACTGAAGAAATATCGGGAATGCTTGCACGTTGCTGATACTGTGGACATCTTCGAAGATGAATGCTTGTCTACCAACTAATGCTCCAGAAGGAAAGGAAGATCCTAGAGCGTATAGCTAACTCAGATAGCTTTCTTAATACTTCCACCGGAGTTTTAACAAGTTGGTTGACCAAGTGGAGGTCTTCTGTTGAAGAAGAATATTTCGATGTACTCCGTGCTAATTTATTTAAATGAATAAAATGAATATCTAGTTTATCTTTTTCTTTTATTTTCCTGCAAGAGTTAATCTCATCAGTTGATAAGTAAATCACGAACTGAACATAATAACTGACAAAAGATTATTTGACATCAGTTTAAATTCAAATGGATAAAAGAAGAACTGAATAAACAGTAATTGACAATAGAACTGATAGATGACACGAATTAATTAACAACTGATATATCAACAGTGAAACTGATTAGGATAAATCAATTAATTCAAATATATTGCGAAAGTGAGAAAAATTAGTCTCGGGCAATTGTTTGGTGAAGATGTCAGCTGCTTGTTGTTCATTTGAGACATATTCCAGTGTTATGTCCTTCAAGGCATGATCTCTGATAAAGTGATGCATGACATCTATGTGCTTGGTCCTTGAGTGAAAAACTGGATTGTAGGTAATAGCAATCGTGCTTGTATTGTCACAGAATATGGGCGATTCTTTCTTAATAACTCTATAGTCTTTCAGTTATTGCTAAATCCAGAGAAGTTTAGCACATCAACTCACAGCAGCAAGATATTCTGCTTCAGTTGTGGAATTAGCAATAGATTTCTGCTTCTTGCTGAACCAAGAGATCAGTCTGTCTCCTAGAAACTGACATGATCCACTTGTACTTTTTCGATAAAGCTTACATCCTGCATAATCTGCATCTGAATATCCAACTAGATTGACAGAGGAGTCTTTAGAATACCATAACCCAACATTTTGTGTGCCTTTAAGATATTTTAAAATACGTTTGGCAGCTGAAAAATGTGATAGCTTAGGGTTTTCCTGAAATATAGCACACATACAGACAGAAAATACAATATCAGGACGACTAGCAGTTAGTTACAATAATGAACCTATTAAACATCTGTAAAGCGTCGTTTCAATTGATATTCCCCCTTGATCAGTGTCCAGTTTAACTGATGAGCTCATGGGAGTACTCGCAGCTGAACACGATTCCATGCCAATTTTCTTCAGCAACTCCTTCGTGTATTTAGTTTAGCTAATAAAAATGTCTGTCTCCAGTTGATTCACTTGTAGTCCAAGAAAAAATGTCAGTTCACCCATCATGCTCATTTCAAATTTCTCCTTCATCAACTTAGCAAATTTCTCGCATAATTTGGGGTTAGTTGACCCAAATATGATGACATCAACATAAATTTGAACGAGTAAAATGTGATCATTCTTTGAAAATTTGAACAGAGTCTTATCAACTGATCCAACATAAAAATCGTGATCAGTTAGAAATTTTGAAAAAGTTTCATGCCAAGCTCTTGGAGCTTGTTTAAGACCATATAAGGATTTGTTCAAGTGGTATACATGATCAGGAAAATGATGATTGATTAAACCTGGAGGTTGTTCAACATAGACTTCTTCTTGCAACTGACCATTCAGGAATGCACTCTTTACATCCATCTGGTAGACTTTGAAGTTCTTGAATGATGCATAGGCAAGGAGTATTCTGATAGCTTCCAGTCTTGCAACTGATGCATATGTTTCATCATAATCAATTCCTTCTTCTTGCCTATATCCTTGTGCTACCAGTCTCGCTTTGTTGCGCACAACTGAAACATATTCGTTCAGTTTGTTCCTGTACACCCATTTTGTACCTATAACAGTTTTTGAAACTGGTCTTGGAACTAGGTTCAAGACATTGTTATGGGTAAACTGATTCAGCTCCTCTTGCATTCCATTTGTCCAGTTTGGATCAGTAAGAGCTTCATCAGTTTTTTTTTGTTCCAATGCGATACAAAAGCTGAATGAATAAATAAATTGAGCATTTGATTTCTTGTTCTTACCGGGTCAAATGGATTATCTATCGCAAATTCTGGAGGATGTGATTTCTTCCATCTGAGTTCAGCGTTTGTTGTATCTGTATCAGCAACTACTTCTGCAGGCAAATGAATGTTTTCAGTTTCAGTTGGATCTGTTTTAGTTGGTAACTGAATATCATTTATTTGCTCTTCCAACTGATTTTCAGGAACTATTTCCTGTTCAACTGATTGATCCACAATTTCAGGTTCAAGTGTTTGAAGGATGTCTCCATTGATATGATTTTCTTCTTCATGATCATCCTCCAAACTGATATCTATAAATCGATCAACTAGCTCAACTGGATCAGTTAGTACTGTTTCATAAAAAACAACATGTATAGACTCTTAAACATTTAGTGTGCTCTTGTTAAAAACTCTATAAGCTTTGCTAACTGAAGAATATCCCAGAAATATTCCCTCTGTAGATTTGGCATCAAAAGCTTTTAAATGATTTTTTCCATTGTCAAGAATAAAACATCTGCAACCGAATATTTTGAAGTAAGAAACCACACTTTTTCGTCCATGCCAGATCTCATAAGGTGTTTTCAAATGATTTTTATTAATTATCGATCTGTTCTGAGTGTAACACGCAGTGTTTACTTGCTCTGCCCAAAACCTTTGAGAAATACCAGAACCAGCAAGCATTGTTCTAGCAGCTTCTTTAATGGTCCGATTTCTCCTCTCAGTTACACCATTTTGCTGAGGAGTTCTAGCTGCTGAGACCTCATGCCTAATTCCAACATTTTCTAAAAAATTTGAAAGAATTTGATTGATGAATTCAGCTCCTCGATCGGATCTGATTCTATCAATTCCAACTGATTTCTCATTTAATAGTCTTTTGAAAAGCTTGAGCAGTTGTGCAGCAGTTTGGTCCTTGGATTTGAGAAAAATAACCCAAGTAAATCTTGAAAAATCATCCACAACCACCAAAGTGTATTTCATTCCCCCTAAGTTCATAACTGGTATTGGACCAAATAGATCCATATGTAACAGCTCTAAGCATCGGAAAGAAGATTTACAACCATTGTTCTTAAAAGAAGATTTAAATTGTTTACCAAGCTAACATGCTAATCAAACTTTATCATTTTGGGCAAACCAGTGAAAAGATCGTGATTACTCATATATGCAATAGATTTAAAGTTCAGGTGGTTTAATCTCTTATGCCACAACCAGTTTTTAGAAGATTTTGAAGCAATAAAACTTACTGGTGCATAAGGTTGATCATTCCAACTGACTTTGTAGGTGTTTCCACACCGTTTGCCAGTAAGTATGACCTCATCAGGTGCATCTCTGACTGAACAAGAATGTTTGTCAAACTGAACTGAGAATCCATTATCGCATAACTGACTGATGCTAATCAGATTATACTTGAGATTCTCAACTTATAAAACATCATTAATGATAAATTTACCATGGATAAGCTTACCATTACCTACAGTTTTACCTTTGGAATTATCTCCGAAACTGATGTTTGGTCCAGTGTGCATGATCAATTGAGATAACAAGTTTGCATCTCCTGTCGAGCATCCACTATCCAAGTACCAGTGTCGAGCATCCACTATCCAAGTACCAGATTGATTGATTGCTTGTACCAATTACCTGCAATCACACACATATATAATTTTGGTACCCTTTTCTATTTGGGTCCAAAATTAATTAGTCCTTTAGGAACCCAGACTTGGATTAGTCTAACTGACTGTCCAGTTGCTGTATTTCAGATGGTCTTTCTCGATTTTGTGTTCTTGGTGTGTAGTGTGCAGATGAGAGAATATGTGATTTAGCTTTGTTCAACTGATTGTTCAGCCGAAATCTTTTCTAAACTGGCTTGTTGTTATAGTAATTGGAGTAGCCATTTGAATAATTCCTGTTGAATTTATTTGACGACTGACTGTGTGAGTCAGTTAAACTTTTGGGCTATAACCAATACCATATCTTCTAGCCTTGTTCGTACTTTCAGTAGGCTATTCAACCAGTTTACTTGGCTCAGTTTGTTCTTGTACCACAACTGATTTGACAAAGTGAATGTATTTTCCCTTATCCATATTCAGTTTTGGTCGAGTATCATTGGAAGACATTCCATCTTGGTTACTGAACCCTAAATCAGTTTTATCAGTAACTGATTTCTGTGAGTTCTGTATATCAGTTAATGCAACAGATGATTTGTTTCAAGCCTGAATAAGCTCAGTTCTCTTTGAATTTTCAAGTGTCAACTTCTGAATCATTGACTGATTCCTGCTTCTTTCAGAATTGAGCTCAGAAATTTTCCCTTTTAGACTCAACACATCAACTGATACATCAGTTTTAGTTTTATTGTCTATGGGATCATTTTGCTTTGCTCTAGCCTTTTCAAAAGATAGGGCAAGCTTGTGGTACTCGTTAACCATGTCATGAGGAGTTGAAATGAGTTCTTCTCTAGTGAAATCAATTGAGGTGAATTAAGTCAAATACCTGTTGACTGCTTGACTCCACTTCTGTATCACCAGCCATTAGACACTTCACTTCCTCTTCACCATCAGTGGAACTGCATGAGGTTTCTGGCTCTGACTCTTCGCTGTCAGTTTCTGCACATTTTGATTTACTCTCTTCAGCTAAGAGCACATCATGCTTCTTCCTGAAAGACTTCATATCATCCTTGAGTCTCCTCTTGTGCTCATATGACTTCTTCTTTCTTCCAGTCGAGCCTTGACTGTCCTTCTAGGTTTGGGACAGTCATCAATGAAGTGACCGGGTTTGTCACAGTTGTAGCAAGCATTTGATTCCTCTTTAGAATTGTTTGTCTAATAATGCTTCTGGAAGTTCCCTTGATTTTACCTCATAAATCTTCCAAATTTTTTGATGAAGAATGACATAGCATCACTGCTCAGTTGATAAGCGACCTTCTTGACTGAACCAGTTGGTTCTTTTCTTACAGCAGCTAAAGCAGTTGTGGCTGCTGGAGTAGAAGGTTCTCCTTCTCGAGTTTGCAGTTCAAACTCATAGGCCTTCAGATCAGCATATAGGTCATGAAGCTCAACTTTGTTTAGTTCTTGGACTCCCTCATTGCCATGGTCTTAACGTCCCACTCCTTGGGAAGACCTCTGATCACTTTTAATGCAACTTCTTTGTTGGTATGCACTTTTCCAAGTGCATTTAGCTCATTTATGATACAGCTGACTCTTTCATCATACTCATGAATCGATTCTCCAGTTCTTATCTTGATATTTTTCAAACTTCTGAATAGCAACAGAAAGTTTATTCTCTTTGGTTTTTTCATTTCTTTCACAAAGCTGGATCAGCTTTTCCCAAATTTCTTTAGCTGTCTTACACATTTTGATCTTGCTGAAAGTTATTTTATCCAACATTTTTTACAGTATATCCTTTGCCACATTATCCAAATTTTCTTTTCTTTTGTCCTCAGCAGTCCATTCAATTTGGACTTAACACTGCCAAAACTGAAACTCTTAGTTCACAAAAACTTTTACAGTGCGTGACTGAATATAACACAACTGAATGAATATAACAAAGATTTCAATGTGCTAACAAGCTCGTAAATATGTCCTTGATTGCTACTGATATATCTGATAATAGTGGGCTCTTGATATTTGAATACGAGTGGTGATTTTAGCAGAGTAACAGCAAACTTGAATAGAATAGTAGTTCGTGTTGCTTTCTCAGCTGCCTTCTTCACCTATTTACAGGATTCCCTCTCGACGGTAATATTAAATAACATTTGAAACTTTATATCCGTTGAATGCCACGTCAATATTCTCTGGCATTCGTACACCACAATCTTTGAAATGCAGCGTTCCACTACTAGTTGCAGTCTGTTGTACTATTTGTCGGTTGTCATTCTCAACTGATGATGTGTACAACTGAGAGATCAGCTGAAAGATACTTTGCTGGAAAACTCATAACTGCTTGTTTCAACTGATCTGTTCCCAACTGATCAGTTTGACGTAGATTAGATTTAGCTGGTACGCATTAATCTTCAGCTAATGACAACTATCAGTTGTAAGATTTTAGTTAGTTAAGCTCGTTTGCCTTTGATCAGTTATTAAAATAAGTTCTTTGCTTAATTTGTCAAATCACTGAAATTTAGTTTCCAACACCTGTGGAATTTGTTATAAAAATAATCCATTTATATTCTTGATGTGAATGCTTGAAATATTTTCAAAAGATCGAGGAAGCAATAGTCTATGCATCAATAATGGTATTTACTAATGGAAAAGAGTCATTTGAACTTATGTGCGATGTTAGAGATCATGTTGTAGGTGCAATATTGGGTCAAATAAGATATAAGACACTCAGAGCATTTTATTATGCTAGTCACAAGATGGATGCAGCACAACAGAACTACACCACAACTAAAAATGAGATGTTAAATGTAGAACTCGTAAACTAGACTACGTATAAGTCATGCATAATTTCTAGTATTTAAATTAAAATGATTTTTATACATGAAAACTTAAATTTCTTTCTTTAAATTTAATTATTTTATTCAGTAGTTTATTGGTTATCCTTTCAATAAATAAAATGAGGCCGGACTGGAGTTGGAGTTTTGAGATAAAATTTAATATTTAGAAAACATTCCTAGAATTTATTTAAGATAAATAATAAGTTAATTTAATGTAAAAGAATGTTTAAAGAAAGTTTAAGAATTTAATTAATTAATTAGAAGATAAGAAGTAAATAAATTCTTTTAGGTTCAATAATTAATTTAAAAGCCTAAATTAAAATATGTGATCAATTGAGATAAGTTAATCTAGGCTTATTTTAATTAATAAATTTCAACTTTTAACATGTTAGCAATTTAATTTAAAGATTTAGCCATGCATACAAGATAATGTTATTCCTTAATTAATTTATTAATTCACTAAAATATTTAATGGGTGGATAAAACTCTAAAGAATTAAAATACAAGATTTAAGAAATAATTTCTCTCCATCTTAACAAGCATAAAATTCGGCCACTACCCTTATGAGATTTAATTAATTTGTCAACTCTCCATTTTTATTATCTTTTCTTAATCCTTTCATGGCATAGTTAATTCTCTCATTTTAAATCCTCAATAATTAATAATTAAGCAATATTTCATCCTCATTTATCTAACAATTTTCGGCCACTTCATTGAAGGTTTGAATTTATTTTGACAACTCACAAACTTTGATTCCTTTCCTTACCCCTTTCTTGGTAGATAATCCCTCCAATTTAATTCATCAATAATTATTAATTAGATAAATTTTTCTATGCCATTTTTTTAGAAGAAATCGGCCACCTCATGATATATTTGAGTTTGTCAACTCACCATTGTAACTCATTTTCTTATCTTTTATTGGAAGATAATTCCCCCACCATTTTAATCACCACTAATTAACAATTAAGCAATATCCTCCCTCATTTTATTATGCAAGAAATCGGCCAACACACCTCCAAAATATCCCTCAAAATCCCTTGATATCATATCCTTTCTATCTCCAAGCAAACTCAAAGAAAGCAAGATTCATTTTGCCATTTAATCTCCCACTATCTTACAACCTCCCATTTATTTTCCTAGAGTTTCCTCCCCACCATTTCCACCTAAATTCAGAAGAAAAATTCAGAGAAAATCGTGAGCCTCAAGAGGGAAAAATAAGAGAGGAAAGTAGAAACAAAAGAAGAACACTACGTCTCCGCCGCGCCGCGTCGTCGTTTCGTTTGTTTTTCGTTCAAAACAAACCAAGGCATGTTTATATTTTTCCTTTCACTCTTCAATCAAGCCATAATATGATTTTAAACCTTTCTTGATCAAGATTTTATGAGGTAAAAACCGAAATATTTGACAGCACATTTTTGAAACATGTACAGAAAGTTTGTCTTCCTTGTGCTCCTCATGGCTTGGCTTCTTTTGATGGTTTCAGGTGGTTGGCTCGAGTCCAAGCTTTCTAGGCTGCATCTAGGATTGATATAGGGTGTGTTAAGAAGGGATTTGACCATTGGTTAAAGTGTCTTCTTCCCCCAGCAACTCGAATGGGCAGCAACTCGTCCATAAGGCATTTTGAGTCTCGGGTTGCACGATTTTTGGTCTAAGGCAAGTGTTCTGATCGTGGCTGCCCTAGGGGATTTAGCCATGGTTAGAACCCTTCCTTGATATGTCTAGGACGTGACCAAGATGCCATTTCATGGCTTGGTTCACGTCCCAATCGGTTTTTAAAAATAAACAAGAACAGCCCCCTTCGATCCCTTTCATTTTCTGCATGAGTTGGTGTTCGGTTATTAGGTTGGTATGGATCTTGGTTGGCTTCTAGCCCTTATACATGGTCCATACCATACCCCTTGATGTCTAGAGCATGTCATGGTCAATCAAATGGCCGCTGGAATGGTCCATGACAGCAAACTAAGCAACTCGCCCCACGCGCGCAGGTTCGCCTCTCGGGTGGAACTTCGGGTGATCCATGGTGTTGCTTGGATTGTGTCTGGCCTAGGGCCCTTAGACATGGTTCAGGCCACACCTTAGGATGTTGGTAAGAGATTCTGGTCGGTGTTTCAAGCCCCAATGGCCATTAGCCTTGCAACCGACGCAAGAAAACGCGCCAACAGCTGCTGTATTGTTTTGACAGCAACTGTACCCGCGGTTCAGATGTGAGTTTCAGATTCTTGGTTGGCTTTTAGCCTATGGCCTCGGACTGTACAGTACCTCATTGAGTTAGGAAGGTCATGTTTTTGGCATTTTGTGATTTGGTCAAGTTTAGAGGTCGTACGGGAATTTACTGTGCAATGTGCCAAAGTGACTCTCGAAAGAGCGTTTCATGTTTTTGGCCTCCATTCACCAAATTTCGAAGTATTGAAATTTTAGGAGAATTGTTTCATCATTTTAAGTGTATTTTAATCATGACTAAATGATGGTTTGATGTTGGTTCGGTTGGCACGGAGTCATGATTAAATACTAAGTCCTTGGGCGTAATTGTCTCGTTTTTGGATTCGATTACAAAGTTTGGTCAAGTTAAATCATTTGCATATTTTTCATGTTAGATTTATGTCGCAGCAAGCCTGAGAACGATCCAACCCATTTGGTAAAATAATACAGGATATTTAATTATGTTATTTAATTATATTACGTGCAAAAATATAAAATATTCATTTTTGAGATTTATGCGATACTTCTTGTGGCCACTTCATTATCATGGGATTATTACTTCACCCGGTGGTCACTTACCGGTTCAGTTCAGTTCATTTATTGGTACAGATATCCAGTCCAAGGGCTGTGATGAACTCTACCGCCCAGTATACTATGGTTTAGTCTGATCAGGCGCTCCAGTTCAGTTCAGTTCAGTTCAGGGGCCACTAGCGTAGAACATAATCACAACAGAAAATATATGACATGTTATTTTATGACAGGGCTCGATTGAGCAGACATTTCACGTATGATTTTCAGTTCAGTTATGCACCTATTACTATTACTCATGACATGATATTTTTACGTTACGCCAGACACGTGATATTTTTACCACACATGCAAATTTATTATTATTACTTGTTATTTATGATATATGCATGCTGAGTCTTTAGACTCACTAGACTTGATTTTGTAGGTACTGATGAGTTCGGGACCGAGGGCGGGGACCAGTGAGCCATCTTGGGCCGGTAGTAGTGGAACCCGAGGACCCCATTTTAAGCATTGACTTATTTCAAACTCAATTTTTTTTATCTGTTGTTGAATTATTTTAAATTGTTATTTTGCAAACAATAATTACTTCCGCTGTGCTATTTTGAACATTAAACTTTACTCATCAGTTTATTTCACGAATGAGACATTTCAATTATTTAAAGAGAAAATTTTAAATTTTCCGCAAATTTTAAAATACGGATTTCGGGCCATTATATTAACAGTGGTGTTTGCATTCAAAAAATTTAGAACATACCTCATTGGAAGAAGTTATCCGTTGATATTGACCGTGCAACAATCTGCTACTTGTTTTGCAAGAAGAATGCAAAGCCAATGTGGATAAGTTGGATCTTGCTGCTACAAGAATTTAATTTCGAGATTAAGAAAAATAAGGGTAGCGAGAATCTACTGGTAGATCATCTATCCTGTTTGGAATTATAGGACAAAACTGAGGAGGGAGACATAAGAGAAACTTTTTTAGGTAACCTCTAAAATCCCATGGTTTACAAGTATAGCAACTTTCTTTCTTGAAGTGTTTAACCTACAGATTTGTACCTTCATCAGCGAAAAATGTTCTTTCATGGTGCTAAAATCTACCTATGGGATGATCCTTATGTTTTCCAGAGATGTTTTGACCATGTCGTAATGTGTAGCAGAAGAAGAGGCACAAGAAACTCTTGAGCAACACCACATGGTACAATATGGTGGATTTAAGGATAGCTATACATTGGTAAAATAATGTGATAAATACAAAAGATTGGAACTGATCAGTTATACAGTCAGCTCAACTGATCGGCTATATAGTAAACTAATTATCAATTTGACACGTCATCAGTTGAAGCGTAGCCAACAACCGACAAATTGTACAAAAGCATACTATAATTCATAGTGAGAGCGCCGCTTATCAGACTGCCACAGTGTACTATTGTCATAAGAATGTTGACAAATTCAGAAAGGAAAAAGAGGTGTGCGTTCATGAGCCCATGCTAAAGTTTCAATCAATTCCTACCGCGTCTCGTCGCAAGGCTCATTTTGAGTTGTGGGCCTTAGATGTTTGGATTGGACAAATAGTTGGCTGTTAGCACGAAGGTTCCAAGTCGTCTACATGTGAACTGATCAACTTCTCCGTCGCTGAATCTTGACTTAGGACCATTGATTGCCTAGTAGCCTCCTTAAGAAAGAAAGAATAGATCAATATGCCAAATCAACTGATATGATTCATTTAATGCATTCAATTTTACTTTTAGAAGCAAATGCTATAAAAAATAGCCATGGAGTTCAGCTGAGAGAAGAAATTTCGAATCGTTACTCTGAATTATTTTTGAATATACAAAGTTTGGCTACGATATTTTTACAAGAAAAGCTCACACTTAACAAAAGTATTAATAGCTTCAAGGCTATTATTTTAACAAAAGTACTAGCACATTATACTGTTGTATTCGATCTCTTAGAATCAGTTGTGCTAAGAAAAAAAATCAATTATATACTGATAAAGTGTAAGGAACTAAGAGTTTCAGTTTGAAAGTGTCTAAGTCCAAACTGAAGTGGGTTATTACAGTCTTTGTATTTAATCAAAGTCTTTTAGTGAGAACCATATCCTTGTGATAGAAGGGGTGACGTATGAGCATTTGAAGTCTCCAAACATCCATAAAATCTTTGTGTTCTTTGTTTAAGTTATTCGTTGGGTATTCAATATATCAGTTAGTTTATTTTCGCACTTAAACCAGTTAACTGACTGATATCGAAAACAAAATTCTTGGATTCAGTTTATATCTAAACTAATTCATCTTTATCGAAAAAGAGTAAAAAAATCTTATAGTGTTTATTCAACCCCACTTCTAAACACTTCGACACTTCAAACCGATCCTAGCAAGTGGTATCAGAACAGTTTCAATCTTGTTTCTGATTACTTTTTTGCATACAGATGATCATCATTTCTTCGTTCAACAAAATCCCTATGTTCTCAAGAGAAGATTTCAATGATTGGAAAATCGAATACAGGCTCATTTAGCTACACAAGATGACAACTTACGGTACGTTATAACTTATGGACCTATGAAGATTATGAAAGCTAACATAATTGTTGCTCTAACTGATGGAGCACCTCATTATATTGAAAAACCATGTGAAATGACACACCCCACTCCCATGATAATAACATTTAACAGAAATAACATACGCGGAAACATTTCATTTAAAACGAAAAGTACTAAATAGCATTTACGTTATAACCATTTCTTAAAACTATCAACATTACTAGTCACAACATATTATCTATACATAATCAAAAGCCAATACAAATCTTTCCCATCATTCATTACCAAAATACATGATATTTTAAAACTTTACATATTTCACTCCATCACAATTCAAAGTGACATAACCAAAAAGTCTTTCCCATGGCATCTTATATGACTTCTCCCACCTCGAACAATCAATTTCAGTCCTTTTTATCAACTGGATAACATGACATTAACTGGAATGAGAATAAAACTCAGTAAGTAAGAAGTTGTACATAGAAATTACATATACATAGCTTTGGCTTAAAACATGGCTATGGCAATGACAATAAAGAATGAATCATAAATCTCAAATCAATGTAAAGGGTATCGTATCATGAATTAAAGGAAGGAAATGACAGTTCTGTGACCTGTAACCTGTGAGCTGTGGCAAGTATCTCTTTGATATAAATATCAAAACTGTGATAGATACTTAATAATCATGTGATTAGCCAATGACATGCATGAATTAGTATCATTCCTTGGCTTTAATCATAGGAAATCTCATTGAGGCATTACATCAAACATTTGGTAAGAACAATGGGTTACTAGCTCCTTTGTCAATGAATTCAATAGTAATCTTTGAACAATGATTATGTATAACAAAACTGGAGCTCTCCATGGCGAGGAACTAGGATGTATAAAACCTTTATCTTATAGCTCCTACAATTGATTTTTCAATTCTTTCATCTCAGTTGGAGCCATTCTGTACGGAGCTTTAGAAATTGGGGTTGTACATGGACTCAATTCAATAACAAACTCTACCTCTCGATCAGGAGGTAAGCCAGGCACATCATCAGCAAATATATCAGAATACTCCTGAACTACATCAATATTCTGAATTTTCACATTACTGTCCATATTCACATCTGATACTAACGTCAGAAAACCAGTACAACCCTTATTCAATAATTTTGTAGCTTGGAGACAAGAAATAAGGGAAATACTTAGTGAAGAGCCTAGCCCAAAAAATTCATCACCCTCATGATCATCAGTTAAGAACCTCACGGTCTTTTCCACACAGCCAATCACGGCACGATAAGCATATAACCAATCCATACCCAAAATAACATCGAAAGCAACCATCTGAATTACAATAAAATCATCATACAACAATCTCGAACCTATCTGTACTGGACATGCCTTAAGAATACTAGTAGGACAAATCTCATCACCAGAAGGCAACATGATATGGAATTGTAAAGGCATGATAGTAGGCTCGCGAGATAAAGAGTGCATAAATACTCCAGGCATAAAGGAATGCGTTGCACCAATATCAATCAATGTAAGTGCTTACTTGCCCGATATTAGAATATTACCTGATATGACTGAAGAATCAGGATTGGCTCCTTCTTTTGTCATCGTAAAGATTATGCCTTGAACTTTTCCTTTAACAGCGGAGAGAGGACACTTTTGTGTTGTATGCCCCATTTCTTTACATCTATAACATCGGCCACTTCCCAGTAGACACTCACCTTTGTGTGGCTTGCCACATTTAGGACATAATGGCCGCTCCATCTCTGAAGAAGGCGTAGAAGGTTTATTGTGTTGCTCCATCTTGCCTTTTCCTTTGTGACCAACTCGAGTACTAGCACTTGTCCCTTGCCCTCTAGCTTGACAATCTTGCCTTCTTAGTTGCCGCTCCTTTTCAATTTCTTGTTCATCGTGCTCGGCAAGTAAGGCTCTTTCAACGATGTCTTGATAGGTGATCACTTTTTCCATATGCACTTCCCTTCGAATTTCCGGTTTCAACCCACGAAGGAAATTTTCTCCTTTGTCCTTATCATGTTCAGCAATAAATGGAACAAACACGCATACTTCTTCAAATTTCAATATATATTCAGCAACAGAAAAAGAATCTTGGCTCAATGCAAGAAATTCCTTAACTTTCTTCGCTTTAACTTCTCCTGAAAAGTACTTGGCAAAACATAACTCTTTGAACTCATCTCATTTTAACTCGCGAACATTGACAGTCACTTTCGTAGCTTCCCACCAGATGCGAGTAGCTTTCACTAGCATAAACACAGTACGGCTAACTCTATCTCGATCAGTGAACTTCAGATAATCGAATATAGCCTACAATGATTTAACCCATTCAAGAGCTACGAGTGGATCGGCACCACCAACAAATTCGGGAGGGTTCATTCACCTGAATAAATCATAAGAACTACCTTCGGTGCTTTCCACTCTACTCTGTCCTCTTCCTTGACCATGACCCTGAGTTGAGATATATAGGCTCAACAACTGTTGAATTTGTTCACCATGAACTTTTTCCTGTTCTTGTATTAATTTACTGAATTCATCTACAACGTTATTAGTCCTATCAGTTTTAGGGGTCCTATCATCCCCTTCAGTAACCTTTCGTTTAGGAGGCATTTCCTACACATAAGCTCACTTTAACATATATAGGAAGAAAATACATCATTAACAATGGAATAGGATAAACGCTCAATGTTAAAATCAATAGATACATGATCGAAAACATACCGGATTGTTCTAGGTAGAAGAAGTCATATACGGTCCAAGAACCTTCGTTCTGATACCAATTAACACACCCCACTCCCATGACAATAACATTTAACAGAATTAACGTACGCGGAAGCATTTCATTTAAAAGGGAAAGTAATAAATAGCTTTTACATTATAACCATTTCTTAAAACTATCAACATTACTAGTCACAACATATTATCTATACATAATCAAAAGCCAATACAAATCTTTCCCATAATTCATTACCAAAATACATGATATTTTAAAACTTTATATATTTCACTACATCACAATTCAAAGTGACATAACCAAAAAGTCTTTCCCATGGGATCTTATATGAATTCTCCCGCCTCGAACAATCCATTTCAGTCCTTCTTATCACTTGCATCACATGACATTAACTGGAATCAGAATAAAACTCAGTAGGTAAGAAGCTGTACATAGAAATTACATATACATAGCTTTGGCTTAAAACATGGCTATGACAATGACAATAAAGAATGAATCATAAATCTCAAATCAATGTAAAGGGTATCGTATCATGAATTAAAGGAAGGAAATGATAGTTCTGTGACCTGTGACCTGTGGCAAGCATCTCTTTGATATAAATATCAAAATTGTGATAGATACTTCATAATCATGTGATTGACCAATGACATGCATGAATTACTATCATTCATTGTCTTTAATCATAGGAAATCTCATTGAGGCAGTACATCAAACACTTGGTAAGAAGAATGAGTTACTAACTCCTTTGTCAATGAATTCAATAGTAATCTTTGAACAATGAATATATATAACATTATACATATCAATTATATGTCAATGGGAGGAGCTAGTTAGCAATAACATGGCTTGATACATATATAAATCATGTGAGCACAAGGAAAAGCTTTCCCTTACAACCCACAAACACTTGGTTGCTATAGTATCTTGAAGCCATCCCTACAATCATAACACAACAATAACCATATATCATCACAAATAACTCAAGGACTCAAAGAACCCAACTTAACTCTTCAAACTCTTCCAACTCCTAAAACAATATAGAACTCTTACCTTGTAGCTTGAAGTCTAAGGTAGGAGACACTAAAAATTCTGCTAGAACCCTTGAACTTGAAGTAGAGAATGAAGGGAAGAAAATTTTGAAGGGAGAAGGCAAGAAACGATGGAAGAGAAGGATAGAAATGAGAAGTGAGTAGAAGGGTTTAGAATTATCTTTAAAAGCCTTCAAATAAACCAAAAACGTGTTTTCTATGCCATAGACACGGACCCCGTGACCCCCTCCATGTATAGATATGTGTACACACTTTCATTTTTCATGGCAAGACCTGGACCCCGTGTAGGGGTCCGTGTACCCTCTTCCAAGAGCCAAAACTACATTTTTTCTTCCGAATCAGCCAAAATGGTAAACATGAAAGTTGTAGACCTATGTCTTTTCTTGCATCTCCAATTGTCCTCATGTCATTTGAATGTATGAGTAAAACGTTATGCTCATTCTCCCAACATGTGTCAGTGCAGGAACAACGAAACACATTACACACTTCAGGCCACTTTTGGCTCGTCTTCCCTAATGATTTGAACAAAACTGAAAAAATGAAAGTTATAACCTTATATCTTATATTTTTAATGGTAGTGGCCTCACATAAATTGCATCAATATACAAAAAAATTATACTAAAAACCACAACTACTGCCACATTTGTTATACTGGTTCTGCACTTCCATTTCCTATTTGGCTCAAGATCAACTTTCTATTCTACCCATTCATTTCCATAATCATCACTAACTATGAACATAATACGAAAACAAGAACCATATAATAACCATTCCAATAAACATATACATAACCATTAACCATTCAACATAATCTCAACCAGTAAAGCATAAAACATGATCATAACAATAATAAACAATAGGGATTAACATGATAAAAGGTTGGGCTATTACATGAAAAGTGAACAGTTGAAGACAAAAAGAAAGCTAACTTGGATAATGAGGCCATGGATACTTTGTATAAAACATTGGACAAAAATACTTTCAACAAAATCAAGATATGCAAAACTGTCGAAGAAATTTTGGAAAATCTGAATCAGCTATGCGAGGGCAATGAGCAGACGAAGGAAAATAAACTCTCTGTCGCAGTACGAATGTTTGATAACATCAAAATTAAGACTGGAGAATCAATGAACGAGTTGTTAGAGTAGGTGCACGTCCAGCCAAGTGTTGGCCGAGTGTTCACAATGAAACTATATGTACAAACAGTCTTTATTTTAATAATATTTGAAATTATTGTTTTGACACATCTTTATCTGTATACCCATGCTAGTTGCATAGATAAAGCCCTTGAATATACAAATAGTAGAAAGAATATGAGATGCTCATATGATGAGTATCATGAAACTCATTTTTGGATACTGTATATTCTAAACAGTTCCTAGTCGATTCAGCCGCCGCTAAGAAGGATATAGGTCGCTCGAGTTTGAGACTATTATCTGCGATGTGAGTACCATGTTTCATTGGTAGGGGACATTGTGATGTCCGATAGATAGGTGATTCTTGTAGAGTGCACTGAACAACCCTCCATAAAGGACTTTCTAAGTGGTTCTCACTTATCGAGTGGAAACGTACTAGTTTATGGTTGTATATCATTAGTCCTTATGACCCGGGACAACATTGAGACTCTATGTGCTAGCGTTACACTTTGACTTGTTTACCGACTCTCATGGGGTCATCAGGTGGCAAGGTTGGGTGTTTTGTCGAAACATATAGGAGTCGATCCATTGTAGTCGGGGATTCACTGTTTACCTTCCGGGTATGGATATCCTATGTGATATCATGTATATGTAGTATGAAATATCTGATCAGAGTATGGTTGTAATTATGAAAGGGTTTCTTAGATTACACCATCGATGCAACTACGACATGACACATAATATCGATTCATTGACAACTCTCGACATACCAATGGTCGTCGAATCGGTCGGGATATATGAGTTGAAGGAACCGTACTGTACGCTAACCATAATTGAATGGTTCTTGCAGGCACTATCATTTGATACCTAGGGAATCATGTCAGCGATGCTGCTAGGCGTTTAATATGATTGGTTGGGTAATATCAGACTTGAGTTATGACGCCCTTATTATCAAGGAGTTGATAATCCAGAATTGAGAAACTGGGGTATGCTCGTATAAGGACATGTTTAGTCCGAATCACATGGAGATGTGAACCCACGGCTAGTTGTATCAATGAACCATTGAGGGCCACACAAGTACTAGCTTTCTAGATCCCGTTGAGAAGTAAAATAGTTCAATGTATTGAACAGCTTATAAAAGAGTTTATAAGCATAAATAAAAATAGAAGTATGACTTCTATAAGAAGAATGTAACTTTTAATTTGAGAAAGTGTTCCTAAATTAAAAGTTGGCCAAACAAATAATGTATTTGAAATTTTTGATTTTCATAAACATTATTATGGTCTAAATTAAATTAATTCAAGTGTTGAATTAATTAAACACTAGTGGACCTAGTAGAGTCCAAATAATTAAATTAATTCAAGTGTTGGATTAATTAAACGACATTGTGCCTTGTAGAACCCAATTAGAAATAATTATTAAAATAGTGGGCTTTAGTAAAATCAAGTAAATGTTAAATGGTCTCAAATTTGTTTGAGACAATCAAATTAAAGTCCATGGGCTTTGTAATGGTTACCAGCCCAAGTAGAATTGCATGCATGGGAGGTGAACGGTTGGAGACAAATTTTCAATGTTCAAGGCTTGGCATGCTAAAAGTGGTTATAACTTTTTACACAACCAAGAAAAATCATCCTCCCCTTCACTACACAAGAGAAGGCCGAATTTCTCCTCTTCATTCTTTCCAATTTTTGCTTCTTCAATTGTTGAAGATTGCATACACTTCTCAAGGAAGATCCCCTCTAATTTTGCGGTAAAATTTTCTCAAACACCCTATGTATGACATATTATGTTTTATTTTATTTGCTACACACTAGTACATGAGGTGCTCGATTTTTGCCTTGCAAAACAAATTTTGAAACTTCCGTTGTGCATTCGGGAACTTACTCGATCCCCTTTCACGAGTTTGATGAACGAGTCGGCAACATCATAAATGATTTGAACTTACTAGGGAAGGTGTATTCCAATAAAGAAGTTGCATTGAAAGTTGTTCGTGGGCTTCCCAAAGAATGGACTTTGAAGACAATGGCAATGTGAGAATCCAAAGACCTGAACAAAGTGGAATTACATGATTTATTTGCTGATCTCAAAGCCTACGCATTTCAAAGACAATCTCACAAGAACATCTCTAAAGAAGAACCAAATTCTTGCTACAACTGTGGAAAAATGGACACTTCATTGCTGACTGTCCTAAGCCAAAGAAGGATAGTTGATGTTCAGCTGAAAAGGGAAAGAAGCATTTGAACGCAAGAGGAAAGATAAGGATGATAAGAGCTCATTCAAAAAGATTCACGAAGTCCTGTTAGCTGAAGAAAGCAAGTTCAAAGGGGTAGAAACTGATAGTGATTAATCGGATTCTGAGATTTTGAGCAGCTCTAGTGATGAAGAAGAAGCAAAGTGTTTGATGGCTGATGACGTAGAACTGGAGTCAAACAGTGAGCAGTTATTTGATTTTAGTTCAATTGACTTTACGCGGGAATGAGTATCACAAGCTTGCTCTCTCATTTGAGAAGGCCAAATCAAAGCAAACTAATCCCGAAGACAGTAAAATTGAAACTGATGAATTATTTGAACTGTTGAGTCTAAAAAGGAATATTTCTAAGAAGAAAGCTGAAATGATTGAGAACTAATCTTTGATTCAGCAGTTGGAACATGAAAAATCCAAGACAAACTAATCTGATTCGAGCTTGGAATAAGTCATCAGTCACGTTGACAGAAATACAAGATTTACATGTTACTGATAAAACTGGTTTAGGCTTTAATAGCTAAGATGAATCTTCTACTAGTGATGCTATGCCAAAGCTGAATATGTGCAAAGAGAAGTATATTCACTTTGTAAAATCGGCTATGGTACATGAAATTTCATAACCAAGTAAACCAGTTGAGCAACCGATTGAAAATAAGAACAAGGCTAAAAACTATGGAATCAGATATAGCCCTACGAGTTCAAATGATTCATCAAGCTGGTCACCTAAACGGTTAAACTATAAAAACCAGAAATCTAAGATTGACTATTCCAATTATTATAACAGTAAGGCTGTTCAAAAAAGATATCGGATAAACCAGTTGAACAATGTTAAATAGCATATTGTTTCATCTGCACACAACACATCGAGCACACAAAAGTCGGGAAAAACTATATGGAACACAACAACGGGAAAGTTAGTTAGGTACCAAAATTATTCGTTGTGTGTGATTGCAAGTAACTGGTACAACAAAAAAAGATTCAATTTGGTATTTGGACAATGGATGCTCAAGACATATTACAGGGGATGTTGATTTGCTATCCTAAATGATTAAGTTTTATAGTCCAAACATCAGTTTAGGAGACAACTCCAAAGGTAGAACCGTAGGTAAGGGTAAGCTTATCCATGGTAATATTGTTATTAATGATGTCCTACTCGTTGACAATCTGAAATATGACATGATTAGCATTATTCAGTTATGTGATAATAATTTTTCAGTTCAGTTCAACAAGCACACCTGCACAGTTAAGAACTCAACTGATGACATCATTTTAACTTGTAATCGATGTGGTAATACTTACAAGGTAAGTTGGACTAATCAACCTAATGCACTAGTCTGTTTTGTAGCTTCAAATTCATCTAAGAACTGGTTGTGGCATTAAAGGTTGAAATACTTAAATTTCAAATCTATCGCTCATCTGAGTAACCTTGATCTTGTAACTGGTCTGCCTAAGATTGATTTTTCAAAAGATAAATTTTGTTCAGCATGTCAGTTTGGTAAACAAATAAGATCTTCTTTCAAAAACAAGAGTACTAAATCTTCCTCCAGATGTTTAGAACAGTTGCACATGAATCTAATTGGTCATATACCAGTCATGATACATATTGGTAATTGTTGATGATTTTTAAAGTTTACTTGGTTTATTTTTCTCAAGTCAAAAGACCAAACTGCTGCACAACTGTTTAAGCTTTCAAAAGACTTTTAAATGAAAAATCAATTGGAATTGACAAAATAAGGTCTGATTGAGAGACTGAATTTTTCAATCAAAATCTTTCTCAATTTTTAGTAAATACTAGAATTAAGCACGAGTTCTTAACAGCTAGAACACCTCAGCAAAATGGTGTAGCTGAAAGAAGAAATCGTCTCTGAATGAAGTAGCTAGAACAATGCTTGTTGATTCTGATATATCTCAGTGATTTTGGGCAGAAGCAGTAAACACTGCATGTTATACTCACAACAGATCAATGATTAATAAAAATCATTTGTAACGCCGTATGAGATCTGGCATGGACAAAAAAGTATGGTGTCCTACTTTAGAATATTTGGTTGCAGATGTTTTATTCATAATAATGGCAAAAATTATCTAAAAACATTTCATGCTAAATTTGAATAAGGAATATTTCTTGGTTATTATTCATTTAGTAAAACGTCCATTACTTTTTTACTTTAAAATCCTATTAATTTTTTTTATATAAAAAAAACATGACATTCGAACTTCACATTTAAATAACTAAACATTTTCATTACCAAAAGCTTAATTTAACATTTAAAATCTCAGGTGCATAAAATCCATAAATCATCAATTAACAAAAATCCAACTTCCACCTTTTAACATGATCCAAACTAACTCTAAAATAAAATATAAAAATCTCTAATAAATCATTAACAAATATTTAAAACTTTTACTATCAAGCTAATGCGAAAAATAAAGTCTATCGGGAGTGTACTGTCGGACTCGATCCACTCAAACATCTGCGCCTCCCTCAATAACATCATCACCTGCAACATTCAAACCCCTAGTGAGTCTAATGACTCAATACGTTCTAAACAAGAGTATCAAATAATATATATACAAGCACATGTAGTAAAATCATACTTTTATTTAAAATAAACTTGTAAGCATAAATAAATCATAAATCGTCAAATCGTAAAGCTTAAAATCATTTATCATTTTGGATGAAGTTTGATCCTTGAAAGTAACTAGCTTTTATCATCTGGTCTACTGATCAGTCTTAGCTCACCATTGCTCATGAGGACGGGCACTAGGCACGGACATAAAATAGAAATACAATATTTGGGCTCCCTCTGGGACCTTCTTCCATAAACGGGCTCCCTCTGGGCACTATCCTTTATGATATTCCTAAAAACCATATATCATATATATCTTTTATGTCACAGTCAATTCACATCCTTAAAAATATTTTTCCTTTCTTCTTTTTTCATATAATGTCTTGTCATTTCCACATTCGTAAAATAGTATTTTTAACAGTAAAATTTGCACAGCTTTATCATAAATCATAAATTCTCATATTTTCATCATAAATATTCTCCTAATATCATTTAACATATGTTATGATCTCTCAGGACATTGTCAACTCATTTTGTACTACCCAAGTGTAAAATAACCGTTTTTCCACAGACTTAATATTTCTCGATTTTGACTTTTTCTCTCTTTTATTGAATCGAGACTATCCCAAATAATCATTTAAGTTTAAATTTAGTTTTTAATATTTTTATTTAATGTAATTTCGGGTTTTTTGATTTAATTCCTTAATTAATAATTCGTAAAGCGTTATAATTCCGAATTAATCTCAACTTTAAGATTTTCTTCCCAAACTTTAAAAATAAAATTTTTATTCCTAAAATATCCTCCTGAACAATGAACCAACCCCCGTGGACCAAGATTCGAACCCTTTCTTTTCCGAACCCAAAAACCGAACCCTAGCTCAGTCCCATATAGCCCTTGGCCCAATTTTCTTGAACCATGGCCGAGCCACCTTAAACAATACCCTGACCAAACCCCCTAGGGACCCTACTGAACCATCTGGGACCATGAACGAGCCCACCAGCCCGCGCATGAAGCCCACGCGCAAGACTTCCCACAGCCGCAACCCATTCTCCTTTTTTTTTTCTTCGAGCCACCTCGAACCAGCAGTCCAGACACCTGACTGGGACTCTACTAGACCCTCTTGACCAACCCTGGCCAGCCCTCACCAGAGCCACGAGCCTCCTCTACTGTACTCGTCCCTTGCGCTCATGGAAAGAGTCCTAGCACATGCGGACTCTTCCTTACGCGTTGCAGTTTGACTCCTAGCGAAGCTAGGAATCTTCCTAGCCCTTGAACAGAACCTGAACTGGCCTGATACCAAGCTTGGTCGAGCCCTGGTGCAGCCCGCCTCATGGACGAGCCCTTAATACCAATCACAAGACCCTTAAACCCTAGTGCTTAGCCCTTAATCCATGCGTCCCCTTATGCCAACCTCCAACCATCGTTCTTCGCTTATTTTTTCCATCCCTTAAACATCTTATATTGGCAACGTAACCGTTGGAAATCAAAACACGTTCACATACGCATGAAATACATCAAAACTTTGAAAATAATTGTTCTATCGTTTACGAATCGTGCATACGTATTTTTCATGCAAAAATAATCGAAACAAGCATAACATGGATTGAATGATACGTCAATGGAATTTATAAACGTGCCTTTGCGTTTTATAACGATGGAATATACGATCGTCGGCGTGGGGTGTGAAAAATGACGAACGGGCGACGTAGACTCCTTTCTTTCTCCTCCTCAAAGTTTCGAAATTTGTGTGTGTTGTGTGTGTGAGATTATTGTTAGTGTATGCTTAGAAAAACCTAGGATTTGCTAATTTATAGATTTTATTTTGCAAGATAATGGGATTTGGTTTTGGGCTTTTATGTTTAGGAGCAACTGAGCATACTTATCTTAGGTAAATTAGGCCCAATAACACCTATTTAATTGAGAAATAAAAATTAATAAAAATTAGTTTTCAAAAATAATAATTTTGCTCTTTTAAAAGTCCCTCGTTTGTCCAAAACAGGCTTCTCGGATAAAATCGAGCTCGTCTAGTAAAATAATTTGAGCCCTACCATTTTAGATAAATTTAATCATAAGAATAAGCCTTGAAAATATTTAATGAAAAATATTTATTTTACCTTGGTCATCCTCGGTCTCCTTTCCCAGCCTATTATCGAATATTTGTGTAAAATCTATAGTTTTCAAAAAATCATGTCATCTAATAATTTAATCAAGCTCAGACCTTGAATAATATAATATACATCATGTAAGCACTTAAAATCAATTAAACAAAATAATTTAGCAATATAAATTCATTTGCATGCATGTGGTTTACGTAGGTTGGCGTTTGTAAGTTACAAATCATCCCCCCTTAAATAAATTTTCGTCCTTGAAATTATGACGTACGTATAGTTAGGCATAGCGACTCCTCATCTCTGACTCGGTCTCCCAAGTGGCTTCTTCCTTTGAGTGATTCAGTCACTTGACTTTGACCATTTTCATCACCTTGACCCCCAATTTTATCTCTTTTCAACCCAAGATTTGACTAGGCATATCCTCATGTGACAGGTTTGGTGTAATTTGCAGTGGGTCAAAGTTCAGTGCATGTGAAAGGTTTGACATATACTTGCGGATCATCGATATGTGGACGAAATTGTGAACACCTATGAGATTAGGTGGCAACGCCAATCGATATGCTAATGCTCCCACTCTTTTGAGTATCTCGAATGGTCCAATGAATCTTGTACTAAGTTTTCCTTTTTTTGTCAAATCTCATAACACCTTTAATAGGTTCTATCATTATAAACACGTGATCACCTACTGTAAACTCGAAACTCGTCTTATTTTGTCCGCGTAACTCTTCTGTCGATTCTGAGCAGTTTTCATTCTTTCTAAGATCTTGTTGTCATTTTTGTTGTGTGCTGAACTATCTCGACTCCCATAGTAGCCCTTTCTCCTACTTCATCCCATGGATAGGAGATCTACATTTCCTTCAGTGGAGTGCCTCTTATGGAGTCATTACTATAGATGACTAATAACTATTATTGTAAGTGAACTCCAGTAGATGTAGTTTCGATTCCCAACTCCCTTGAAAATCGATCACGCATGCTCAAAGTAGATCCTCTAAAATCCGTATGACTCTCTCAGACTAACCGTCAGTCTGAGGATGAAATGCGATGCTGAATAGTAGTTCAGTCCCCAATGCTGCATGTAGACTCTTCCAATACGATGAAGTGAATCGTGTGTCTCGCTCCGACACTATAGACACTGGAGTCCAATACAGTCTAACTATCTCTCGAATATATAGCTCCGCATACTGAGTCATGGAAAAATCGTCTTCACTGGTAGGAAATGTGCTAATTTAGTAAGACGGTCCACTATTACCCAAATGGCATTGAGTCCTTTCACCGTCTTTGGCAATCGTACCATGAAATCCATAGTAATGTTCTCCCACTTCCACTCGGGAATGGGGAGTGGTCGAAGCATTCCCACCGGTCTTTGATGCTCTGCCTTCACTTGTTGACATGTCAAGCATTCGGATACAAAGCTCATAATGTCTCGTTTCATTCCCGACCACCAATATAAAAATTGCAAGTCCTTGTACATCTTGATACTTCCATGATGAACAGAATAAGGGGTACTGTGAGCTTCAGTCATAATGTCAACTCTAAGTGAATCACCGCTAGGAACCCATAGTCGACCTCGATAATTAAAAATGTCATCCTCAAGTAAATATAACATGATGCCCTTTGATTCATCTCGTTGTCTTCATTTCTGCAGTTGCTCCTCAGTAGACTGTCTGGTTCGAATTCTATCTCATAAAGTGGAATACACTGTCAATGTGGAGAGATTAGGGGCCTCTCCCCTAGCATAACTTCAAGATCGAAGTGCTGAATTTCAACTTTTAAAGGCTTCTGTACTGATAAATGGGCCAAGATTATCCATTTACTACTCAAAGCATCTGCAACTACATTAGTTTTGCCGGGATCACTAGTAGAATTTTTCGTTTTTACTTCTCCACTAGTTACTTCGGCGATTATTAATTATGAAGTAGTATATACCAATCAACTTCGGTAATAAAATCGACGAAATAAAACATTAGTTTTACTTCACAATTTAAAACACAAGGGATTCATTTCTAATTTTTTGTAACATTTTACATCGACATAGTAGTTTTGATGAAATAAAAAGTTAAAAAAAATGAAATTTATATTTAGTGAAGTAAAACAATGAACCATAATTTTAATTTATTTCCCTTAAATTATCTCTTAATTTAATGATGAAGTAATAAAAAATTCAAAATAACTGAAGTTTTTTAAATCTACTACTAAATTAAATGATGAAGTAATAAAATACAAAATAACTCGTCATATTAAAATTGTGTTGAAGTTAAAGATAGAATTTACTTCACCACAACTCAATAATTGTAAATTCGTTCTCTATTAATTACTTCACTACAATACAAAAAATTGAAGTCTTTTAAATCTACTACTCCGTCATTAAATGTAAATTGTGAAGTAACTCGTCGTATTAATTACTTCACTATAATTCCAAAAAATTAAGTCTTTTAAATCTACTACTAAATTAAATGATTAAGTAATAAAATATAAAATCCTCGTCATATTAAAATTGTGTCGAAGTTAAAGAAATAATTTACTTCACAACAACTCAATAATTATGAAGTCGTTCTCTATTAATTACTTCACTACAATACAAAAAAATAAAGTTTTTTAAATATACTACTTCGTTATTAAATATAAATTGTGAAGTAACAAAATATTAAATATTACAAACGAAAATCAAATCTATTAGCGACGGTTTTTAAATTTGCGTCAATTCTCACCAAAACCGTCGCCATTTAAAATTTTGTCACGATTTTAAAACTTAGCGACGGTTTTTGTAAAAACGTCGCCAAAAACCGTCGCTAAAATAAATCGGTGACGTTTTAATTCATCGTCACTAAAAACTGTCGCTAAAATAAATCGGCGACATTTTAATTAAATTGTCGCTGATTAGCGACAATATAGGTAAAACTGTCGCATTTTTTGCTAATTAGCGTTGGTTTAAGTAAAACCGTCGCAAATAGCGACGGTTTAGCAAAAACCGTCGTCAATTGCCTATAAATATCCACCTCTTCACTCCATTTTTCTGCGCACCGTTTCACATATTCGGTCTATTTTTCTCTCTTGGTCGATTTTAATTTCGCTTTAAGGTAAATTTTTTTGTTTACATTTTTAATTTATGATCATGAATTTAAAAATATGATATTTAGATGAGTTGAGGAGATTATTTAAATATGTACAAATAATTAGAAAATTAAAAATTATTTATAAAATTATAAAACTAATTGTTTATTAAAAAAATATAAAAAGCGACAGTTTTAGCCAAACACCGTCGCTAATTAGCGACTGTTTTATCAAAATACAGTAGCTAATTAGCGACGGTGTTACTCAATAACCGTCGGTAATTAGGTTCTGTCTCTAATTTAGTTCCATTACACCGAAGTCGTTCACATCAATTACTTCACAAAAATACAAAACCTGTGAAGTTATACAACACATTTATTACGTCATTCAATGTAAACTATGCAGTTATATATATGATATTACTTCTGCACTATAATAAATTGATGACGTAGAAGACGTTTTACTTCAGCATCGGTCTAATTTCAGACCAGTTTTCCCTCATTGAACCGGCCAAAGACTTTGCTAATTTCTTGGATATGACTTCGGTGATAATGCAAAGTAAAATGGTACCCTATTACTTCACGTGCGTCTACTTCGGCAATGATCTACCTATGACTTCATTGAATATGCGAAGTAAATCAAGGAAATTCTACTAGTGGATAATAGCTAATGTCACAGTCGTAGTACCTAACAAGCTCTAGCCACCGTCTTTGTCTCATATTCAAGTCCTTTTGGGCGAAGAAATACTTGAGGCTTTAGTGGTCCGAAAAGATCTTGCATTTTACACCCTACAAGTAGTGTCTCCAAATTTTCAATGCAAATACCACTGTTGAAAGCTCAAGATCATGTGTCGGATAATTTTTTTCATGTACTTCCAGTTGTCTAGAAGCATACACTATGACTCGTTCATGATACATAAGGACTGCGACCAATCCTAGCTTCGAAGCATCGGTGAATACCACATATTCCCCTTGCTCTATCGGCATTGCTAAAACTGGTGATGTAGTGAGTGTTTGCTTCAATTGATCTAAGCTATTTTGATATTCTGGTTCCCATATAAATTTCACATTCTTATTCATCAAAGATATCATGTGTACTGCAATAGACAAAAAACCCTTAATGAACTTACGATAGTAGCCAGCTAAACCCAAGAAACTGCGAATCTCCGTCACATTTTTAGGCACTAGCCATTGCTTGACTGACTCGACCTTAGATGGGTCGACCTCTACTCCCAATTTTGAAACGATGTGGCCTAAGAATGTCACCCTCTCCAGCCAAAACTCGAACTTGTTGAACTTTGCATATAATTTCCTATTTCATAAAACTTGCAAGGTCGTCCTCAAATGCTGATCATGCTCCTCACGGCTCTTAGAATAGATCAAAATATCATCGACGAAAACAATAATGAACTGATCGAGATACGACTAAAATACGCGATTCATGATATCCATGAAGATCGCTGGGGCATTAATCAGCCCAAACGGAATCACTAAAAACTCATAATGTCCATAACGTGTCCTGAATGCCATTTTATGTACATCCGAGTCCTTAGCCCTCAACTGGTGATATCCAGACCTAAGATCTATCTTTGAAAATATTGAAGCTCCTTGAAATTGATCAAATAAATCCTCGATTCGGGGCAATGGATACTTATTCTTCACTGTCACTCTGTTTAGCTCCCTACAGTCGATGCTCAACCTCATAGTCCCATCCTTCTTTTTTCGCAAATAACACTGGCGTTCCCCATGGAGAAAAACTAGGGCAAATAAATCCTTTGTCTAGTAGCTCTTGAATTTGGTCCTTTAATTCTTTCATTTCAGCAGGTGCTAGGTGATATGGTGCCTTAGAGATCGGCACGGTACCAGTCATCAATTCAATAGAAAATTCCACCTTTCTCTCAGGTGGGATACCAGAATCATCATCAGGGAACACATCCAAAAAGTCCTTAACTACCTCCACGTCCTCAATAGATCGACTTCAGTGTCGAGTGTAGATACAATACTAGGAAAAAAACCTTGGAAATCATTTTGAATAAGCTTCTTCACACACATGCACGAAATAATATGCGACCTTCACTGTTTTGCGCCGTCTTGAAGATAAATGTTTTCCCCTTCGGTGGTCTAATAGATAATGACCTCCACCAAAAATCAATGGTAGCCGTATTCAGTGTGAGCCAATCCATCCCCAAAATAATGTCGAACTCGGGTATTGGTAGTACTATAAGGTCCGCTCGTAAAATATTCGTTTGCAATTTGAGTTCCACATCCTTAATCATTCTTGTAGAGACCATATGTTCTCCATAAGGCACTGTAACTCTGAATCCCGAATTTCTTCACAAAGGATTCAGATATGAAAGAATGCGTAGCTCCAGAATCTAGCAAAGCGTAAGTAGCTACACCCGCTAACAAAATTCGTCCTTGTAGTATTTGTATTATTCTCGATTAAGGTCATAAAGTTTAGAAATTTCATATCATCTAGGCCCCACCAATTTCCCATATTAGCATTTCAACCCCTTGAACTTTCGAAAATTGTTAATTAGCCCCTGAAGTTTCTAAAATAACCAAATGACCCCTTAAAATTTTCGAATTTTGCAATCAAGTTTTAGGAAATTTAAAAATTGCACTAGGTTCTCATTATATTTTTCGTAAATTTCAATTTAGCCCCTAAAAATTTTAATCTTTTCCAATTTGATCCAAGTGACTAGTATTTGCAAGAATTCAATTTCTTAAACCCTAGAGTTTGTAGCATGCAACTCTAATTCGTCAAGTGCAAAGCATCTCTATTTAATATTAGCATTCATGCTAATATCTTAAGCAATAAATCAACATAAAATGCTTAAATAGGCGGAGTACCTGTAATAAGCGAAATGTCTGGCTCCGCTTTCTCACTATACATCACGTAAGCCCTTCCAGTCGTGGGTTTCTTGAGCTTTCGGTAATCACCAGCCTTATGCCACATTCCTCCGCACTTGAAGCACTTGTAGGTACCCCACATGCACTTGCCATAGTGATGGCGATCACACTACTTGAAAAGTGGCTACTCAGCAGTCTTTGGGACGTTTTCTCTAGGTGGTTGTCCTTGTGGTTTGTACTCTCCTGGCTGATTCAGTGGTCTCGTAAACGGCTTCTTGTTATGCTGGCTCTATTGCTAGGCACGATTCCTCTTGCGCTGCATCTCCCAATAAATATCCTTCAGAGACTGCTCAGCTCGAAAAGCTTAGAAAAAGCAATTGTATAGTAAATAGGGTCAGTCAGCATCACGTCTTGGCGGATTGTTGGCCTCAAACCATCCAAGAAGTGTCGTAACTTATCCGCAGCATTATTAGCAATCAAGGCCACAAAATGACAGCCTCTATTAAATTTCTGCACTAACTCAACAACAGTAAAGTTCCCCTGGTGGAGACTCATAAACTCTATCTTCAACCTCAAATGAACGTCGGTAGTGAAATATCTATCATAGAACATCCTCTTGAAATCCTCCCAAGTCAGTGTCGCTAAATTCACTCCTTGCTTCACTCCTTCCCACCATAAGGAAGCGTCGCCCTTCAACAGATAGATGGTACAATGAACTCGGTTGACGTCTTCATATCCATAAATAAAAATATCACCTCTAAAGATATATTCCATCCCTTAGCCATGAATGGATCAGTAGTGCCAGAAAAATCCACGGGATAGACATCTTCCGGTCGGACCCTCGCCCCATTTCCCATGTGTTGGTCTAGTAAGCGAGCCATACCGGCTAGCACACGGACACTGGCATCCTGATTTGGTGGAGGCTATAAAATCTCACCCTTCTGCCTATCCTCATGATTACTACGTAAAATCCGCCTATGAGGCATCTCTGTACAAATCGTCCATACCATGTAACCAATATGCATTTAACATTTGAAATGAAACATGCATCTGACCTCTATATCATATATCATAAAAGCATTTATAGTTCAACATATAAAATCTAAAGAAGTAAAAACTCACAGACTTGAGGCGGGACTTCTTGAGCTTCCCGGAGTGGCAGTAACACAAACCTTTTGGGATCCTTCGCTCTGATACCAACTGAAACGTCCACTAATTTTTTACTTAAAAATCCTACTATTTAAAAAAAACATAACATTCGAACTTCACAATTAAATAACTCAAAATTTTCATGACCAAAAGCTTAATTTAACATTTAAAATCTCAGGTGAATAAAATCCCTAAATCGTCAATTAACAAAAATACAACTTCCACCTTTTAACAATATCCAAACTTACCCAAATAAAGCATCAAAATCTCTAATAAATCATTAAAAAATCTTTTAAACTTTTACTATCAAGTGAATGCGGAAAATAAAGTGTCTCGGGAGTGTACTGCCGGACTCGATCCACTCAAACGTTAGCGCCTCCCTTAATAACATCATCACCTGCAACATTCAAACCTAGTGAATCTAATGACTCAGCTCATTCTAAAAAGGAGTAAAAAAATAATACATATACAAACACGTGCATTAAAATCATAATTTTATTGAAAATAAACTTGTAGCATAAATAACTCATAAATCGTAAAGCTTTCAATCATTTATCATTTTGGATGCATTTTCATCCTTGAAAGTGACTAACTTTTATCCTATGGTCGACTGATTAGTCTTAGCTCACCATTGTGTATGGGGACGGGCACTAGGCACCGACATAAAATAGAAATAAGATCATTGGGCTCCCTCTGGAGCCTTCTCCCTCAAGTTATTCCCAAAAATAATATATTCTATCGTTTATGTAACAGTCAATTCACATCCTTCAAAATATTTTTTTTTCTTCTTTTTTTCATAAAATGTCGCATCCATTCCACATTTTTAAAATAGCATTTTTAATAGTAAAAATTTCACAACTTTATCATAAACCATAAATTCTCATATTTTCATCATAAACGTTACACAATATCATATAACATGCGTTATGATCCCTCAGGACACTGTCAACTCATTTCGTACTACCCAGGTGTAAAATGACAGTTTTGCCCCTGGACTTAATATTTCTCGATTTTGACATTTTATAACTTTTATTGACTGGAGACTATCCAAAATCATTATTTAAGTTTAAATTTAATTTTATATTTTTATTGAATCTAAACTCGGGCTTTTTCATTTAATTCTTTAATTAATATTTCGTAAAGAGTTTTAATTCTGAATTAATCCCAACTTTAATATTTTCTTCCCAAACTTTAAACATAAACTTTTTATTCTTAAATTACAATCATGAACCATGAACCGGGCCCCGTGTACCATGATTCGAACCCTTTCATTACCGAACCCAAAAATCGAACCCTTGCTCACACCCAATGAGCCCCGGCCCAATTTTATCGAACCATGGCCGACCCAACTTGAACCATACCCTGACCAGACCCCCTAGGGACCCTACTTAACCATCCTGGCCCATGCACAAGTCCCTCAGCCCGCTCACGAAGCCCAAGCGCAAGCCTTCTCACAGCCGCAGCCCTTTTTCCCTTTTTTTCTTTTCTTCGAGTCACCGTTAACCAGCAGCCTAGACACCTAACTAGGAATCTACTGGACCCTCTTGACCAACCCTAGCCAGCCCTCACCAGAGCCGCGAGCCGCCCTGCAGTACTCGCTCCTTGCACGAATGGGAAGAGTCCTAGCACATGCGGGCTCTTCCTTACGCGCTGTCCCTTAAGTCCTAGCCATGCTAGGACTCTTCCGAGTAAGCACTAGGGGCTCAGCCATGGCGAGGGCTGCACCAGGGCTCAACCAAGCTTGGTCTTATCCTTGTGCAGGCGGTGTTCAAGGGCTAGGACTATGTTCAAGGGCTAGGAATTTTCCTGGTGGAGCCATGGCGCAGCCCTTCTCATGACCGAACCCATAGTGCCAACCACAAGACCCTTAAACCCTAGTGCTTAGCCCTTAATCCATGCGTCCCCTTATGCCAACCTCCAGCCTTTTTTTTTCGCTTATTCAAAAACTTTTCCATTCGTTAAACATCTTATATTGGCAGCGTAACCGTTGGAAATCATAACGCGTTTATTTACGCAAGAAAATCATCAAAACTTTGAAAATAATTTTTTTATCGTTTACGAATCGTGCATACATATTTCATGCAAAACTAACAAAACAAGCATTATATAGACTGAATTATTAGTCAAAGGAATTGAGAAACGTGTGTATTCGTTTTAGAACGCTCGAATATACGATCGTTGGCGTGAGGTGCGAAGAAGGACGAATGGGCAACGTAGACTCCTTGGTTTCTCCTCCTCAAAGTTTTGAAATTTGTGTGTGTGTGATTTCGGCTGCTGTATGCTTAGAAAAACCTAGGATTTGCATTTTTATAGATTTTATTTTGCATGATAATAGGCTTTAATTTTGGACTTTAATATTTAGGAGAAATTAGGACTACTTATCTTAGGTAAATTAGGCCCAATAACACCTATTCAATGAAAAACTAAAATTTTATAAAAATTAGTTTTCAAAATTAATAATTTTGATCTTTAGAAAGTCCCTCGTTTGCCTTAAACCGGCTTCCCGAATAAAACCGAGCTCGTCTCCTAAAATAATTTGAACCCTACCATTTTTAGGAAAATTGAATCGTATTAATCAGCCTTGAAAATATTTATTGAAAATATTTATTTTTTATCTTGTTCATCCTCTGTCTTCTTTCCTTAGCCTATTATCGGATATTCGGGTAAAATCTACAGTTTTCATAAAATCATGTCAACTAATCATTTAATCATGCAATCAGACTTTTAATCATATAATATGCATCACGTAAGAATTTAAAATCAATTAAACAAAATAATTAAGCAACTTAAATTCATTTGCATGCATGTGGTTTACGTAGGTTTGATTTTGGACGTTACAGTTAGCAAGGCTTATAGAGTGTTTAATAAGCGTACTCTAAATGTAGAAGAATCAATTAATGTTGTATTTGATGGATATGCACTAACTGATAAGCCAATTGATTCAGTTGAGCTAACTTATCGCTTAACATAAATTAGCTTGGTGGATGATAGTGAAGAAGAGGTTCACATCAATCGAAACATCCTTCAAACACTAGAACCTGAAGTGGTGGATCAAACAGTTGAACAGAAAGCTGTTCCTAACAATCATTTGGTGGAACAACGTTTTGATATTCAAATACCAACTGAAACTGCCGCCACTGAAATGAAAGAAATGTTCAGTACAAACTGAAACAATGGCACAAACGGATCCAACAATTCCCAACTATAGATGGAATAAATCACATCCATGCGATTTGGTGATAGGTAATCCATCTGTTCTGGTAACAACTAGAAATCAAATGTTTAATTTATTTGTATACTCAGCATTTTTTTCTCAATTTGAGCCAAAAAAAATTGATGAAGCTCTAACTAATCCTAACTGTATAAATGCTACGCAAGGAGAGCTGAAGTAGTTCACCCATAACAATTTCCGTACTTTAGTTCCAAGACCACTTTCAAAAACAATTGTAGGTAAAAAATTAGTTTACAAAAACAAATTGAACGAAGATGGTTCAGTTGTGCGCAACAAAGCCAGGTTGGTTGCACAAGGATGCAGGCAAGATGAAGGAATCGATTATGATTAGACATATGCACCCATTGCACGACTGGAAGAAATAAGAATATTCCTAGCCTACGCCTCTTTAAAAAGCTTCCAGGTATACCAAATGGATGTCAAAAGTTCATTCCTTAATGGTCAGCTACAAGAAGAAGACTATGTTAAACAACCACTAGATTTTGTAAATCACTCATTTCCTGATCATGTTTTTCACCTCGACAAAGCATTGATTGGTTTCAAACAAGCTCCCAGAGCTTGGTATAAGACATTATCAAAATTCGTAACTGATCATAATTTCACTGTTGGAACAGTTGATAAAACATTGTTCAAATTTACAAAGAAATATCATACTTTACTTGCGTAAATTTATGTTGATGACATTATTTTTGAGTCGACTAACTCCAAATTATGCGAGAAATTTGCTAAGTTAATGCAGGATAAAGTCGAGATGAGTATGATGGGTGAGCTGACATTCTTTTTTGATCTGCAAGTGAAGCAATTGGAAACTGGTACATTTATCAATCAAACCCAATACACGAAGGAAATACTTAAGAATTTTGGCATGGAAACATGTTCAGTTCAAATACTCCCATGAGCTCATCAATTAAATCAGATAAAGATGATGATAAAAATGAACGGGGAATATCAGTTGAGATGGTACTTTATAGAGATTTAATTGGTTCTTTACTTTAGCTAACTGCTAGCCATCCTGATATTGTGTTTGATGTCTGCATGTGTGCTAGATTTCAAGCTAATCCTAAACAATCGCATTTTTCAGCTGCTAAACGCATCTTGAAATATCTTAAAAGCACACAAAATGTGGGCTTATGGTATGCTAGGGACTCATCTTTCAATTTAGTTGGTTATTCAGATACAGATTATGCAGGATGTAAACTAAATAGAAGAAGCACCAGTGGATCATGTCAGTTTTTGTAAGAAAGAATCATTTCCTAGTTTAGCAAGAAGCAAACATCCATAGCAACTTCAACAACTGAAGCAGAATATCTAGCTGCTGCAAGCTTCCGCATCCAACTGCTCTGGATTCAGGAACAACTGAAAGATTACGGAGTCACTGTAGAAGAATCACCAATATTTTGTGACAACACTAGCACAATTTCGATTACATACAATCTAGTTCTTCAGTCCAAGACAAAACATATCGATGCCAGACATTACTTCATCAAAGATCATGCTCTCAAGAAGGAGATCAGAATGAAATACATTTCAACTGAACAACAGGCAGTAGATATATTCACAAAGCCACTACCTGAGACTAAATTTTTTTATTTCCGAACTATTCTTTGTTTAATTGCTTTATCTTAGTAATTTTAGCATTTTTTTATATGTTGATTCGTTGCCAAGATTAAGTGCATGAAATAATAAAGTATTAAATGAAAAACTGCTTTGAACAAAATAATTTTTTTTATTCATATAGTTGAACTTGTACAATAGAGATTTCCCTATCTACTGTCTCTCTCTAGTTGATCAACCAAGTTGTTAACCCACCAGTAGTGGTCTTCAAGAAGTCCTCTAAAAAGACGATCCTTCTCAGAACTTTCTGCGCCTTGAGAAGCATCAGCAGATAAACGCCTTCATCCTTGAAGATGTCAGTAGTATGAGCGACACGGAGACACCGTTGATATTTGTTTTTTGTTGCCACTCATTTCCCAGTGGCAACAAGCCCTTCCTCATGGAAGGACTGCAGTTCATAGATTTTGATTCAGGTAGACAACGTCTTTCCAAAACGTTGTCCTCCATCTTTAGCTTTCTCGCAGCCACTATGGACTGCTTGAACTCCTCTGCCATGTCTGGTTACTAAGAACTACTGGCCTTAGCCATATGTGTAATGTCCGAGAATTAATCACTGTTAATTAACGAGTATTGAGTTATAATTTAAAGTGATTATAAAAAGACTAATCGGGACATGATTTGAGTCGGCGTGAAATGAATTATGTGCGAGGACAGTAACTCTCGCGCACATGCGCGACATGAGATGCGCACATGCGCGAAGTGGGCAGAGAGTCTCGCGCATATGCGTGGTGGATGTGCACGCATATGCGCAAGCTGTGCAAGTCATGTCCGGAGGGCCTCGCGCATATGCACGACGTGTATCCGCGCATATGTGCAAGACAACCCGAGAGTTGGCATTTTTGAACATTGGTCTCGCGCATATGCGCCAAGTAAGGGCGGGCATATGCGCGAGATGTCGTGTAGACACGCGCCAGGGCTTATCGCCTCGCGCATATGTGCGGAGGAGGGTCGCGCATATGCGCGAGACGTGTTGCACGAAGAGCGAGCCATTTGCCTTGTTGCATGTAACGTATATATATATATACACACACGATTTCTTAAGCTGGAGAAAGGAAAATCGAAGGAAACCTTACCAAATTATTTTTGGAATCGTAGAGTCGAGATTGTGCAAAATTCGTCCGTCTGATTTTGAATCTGACTTCGGTACTGTGTTCATATCAACGCAGGCTACAACTGGATGTAAGTTTTACTACCTTTTGACATGTTTTGAAATTATGATGTTGTTGGAATTGAATACATGTCATATATGATGTTCTGGACATGGTAGACATCATAGAATCGAAGTCAAATTAAGAAACGGACTGATTATGGAATTGTTATGATTTTCAGAAGTTAATTGACTGAATATGATATCAGATTGTATTGGTATTGATTATTAGTTGAGGGAATTATTATCTGGTAATGTTGTACTGACCAGGATATCGGGATTATGCGGTTATGTCGTGGATTTTGAAATATTGATCAGATTGGGATCGATTTAAGCAGTATATTGATATGATATTATTGATATTGTCGTTGCCAGATTGTGGGACTGACAGAGTTTGAATTTCGGACAGGAACGACATCAAACTGCAATAAACGAAAGGTATAAGTCAATATGGTACTGGGACATCGACTCAAGTAGGATGTACTTGAGTTTCCCTAAATCACATACTTATTATTATGTTTTCTTATTGTGATTATTGATTTGATTGAATGCATGTTCTATGGAGTTATGGGAGCATGCATTAGACGAGTAATCTTGTGACAGAAGTACCTGATAGTGGCGGGATAGCCACGGGCACATTGCACGATGTCACAAGATAGTGTATTGGTGATAAGACCACAGTCCATGAGGGTTAGGTCAGGACACTGGATGTTTGGTTATATCGACGTGGATAGAACTTGAGTCTTTTTTATTACTGTTGGTCGATATAGGAATACCACATCTGGAAACCGGGATCCCTAGACTAGGATTGAGTCTAGTCTAAGTCGTGGAGTCACGAGCATTGTCGACAGTTTGATATTGATTATGTTTCAGCTTTTGATATATATTGCTGTTATTTGTCCATGCTTTTATGTTTATCATATGAGTGCATGTTTCGTTGATTTATACTGGGATTATATTCTCACCGGAATTATCCGGCTATTGTCTTGTTTGTATGTGTACATGACAACCGGTGGGACAGGATCAGGGTCCAGGAGATGAGGAGAGATCGTGATAGAGTGGAGACTTCGGACTTTGATGTATATACGGTTTTGGCACTTGATAATTAGTTGTTGAACCTAAGTTTTTACTGATTTGTAGACGATACAGGACTTGTACTTTATTTTATACTGAGTTGTATATTAGTTTGATTTCACTACATTTCGCATTAAAAAGGAAAAAAATTTTATGACCCTAATTACTTGATTAGTAATGTGATCCTGATGACGATTAAGAATTGATTAGCGTCCGGGTCCCCACAACAGGTGGTATCAGAGCGATAGATCCTTGTGACTGAGATAGGAGCTAGTGAGCGGGGTAGATTGAGGTTTTCTTTCCTGCCTTTGATTGATAGCATGATTTATTGTTTTAATACATTTTTACCTGAAATATTTGATTTTGATATGGTATTGTGTATTATCTTTAATGGATCAGCTGTAAGATGATCCAAGGAAGATTGAAACTGATCTGCTGTAATTGGGTTACTAATCCATTTAATTATCAGATATGCCTCCGAGAAGAGTACCAGAATAGGGTAGCACGTCCAATCCTCCAATGGAAGTTACAGCTACTCCAATGGAGACATTTTTAAAAAGGTTTCAGTCTTTCCATCCACCGACTTTGAAGGGTACGGAGAATTCTGTGGAGTGTGAGAGTTGGTTGGACGATATTGACATGATGTTCGAATCTTTAGAGTATACTGACGAGCGGAGGGTGAAATTGATAGGACACCAGTTACACGATGTTGATAAAAACTCAGAACGTTTCCGAGGCCGAATCCACTTTGATAAAAGGTCCTGGTCTCGGAAGAGACGCAACA